>NC_048914.1:3945439-4299517 GCF_011077185.1 Oxyura jamaicensis
CCCCCTCCTGTCCCCCCCCCAGCCCCGCTCTCACCGTGGCACCACTGGAACGGGGGCATCCGGGAGCCGCTCCGCGGGGCCGGGCCGGCTCCGCCGTGCGCGGCTCGGGGCCATGGCCGGGAGCGGGGCCGGGCCGGGCGCCGGGGAACGGGGCCGGGCCGCAAACCCCGCCCCGGGCCGGGCCCCCAACTCCCGGGGCCGCCCCCGAGCTGAGGGGGGAATCGGCGAGGGGCTCGGGGACCCCTTCCCCCCCCCTCGGGCACGGGGAGGCCGCTGCCAGCAGCACCGGGCAGGGGTCTGCATGCAGCGTGGGGACCCCTGGGGCGTGGGGAGCCCGGCCCCATGGACCCCCCCCCCCGGCCCCATGGAGCCACCCCCCGGCCCCGAGCAGCTTCTCCTGGGGGTGTGCGGCCCCCAGAAGGGAAAGCTCCGGGGAGGAGGGCTCCAGGAAAGCTGGGGAGGGTCTCTGTTGGGGGGTACAGGGATAGGACCAGGGTAACAGCTTTAAACTAAAAGAGCAGGGATTTAGTTGAGATATAAGGAAGAAATTCTTCTCTCTGAGGGTGGTGACGTGCTCCACAGGCTGCCCCGAGGAGCTGTGGGTGCCCCATCCCTGGCAGTGCCCAAGGCCAGGCTGGGTGGGCTTTGGGGAACCTGGGCAGGGGGTTGGAATGAGATGATTTTAAGGTCCCTTCCAAGACAATCCATTCCGTAATTCTGTTCACCAGCCCTTTTAGGAGCCTTGCTGCGGGTGCTGAGCTCCCAGTGTCTCTCATCCTTGTGCAGGAGCTTTTGGACACCATCTCCCAGCCAAGCCGAGGAGCCTGCAGGTGACCGTGAGGGCAGCAGGACTGACAGTGCCCAGGGACAGCCCTGGTGGCCAGCCAGCCTTTCTGCGAGCCTGGAGGGTAGCTCCGTGTCTGCCTGCCTTCGGGAGACCGATATCGCCACCTCCTGATGGATGCTGACCTGGGGACTGCCAGCCCAGCTCTGCTTCCCAGCAGGAGCCCAACCTTCTTCCTCTTTCTGTTCCTGCAGCTGGAAAAAGGAGTGGGGGGGGCTCAGCAGGGGCACTGGCCACCAGGGGAGCTGACAGTCCTGGGATCTGGGAGGATCTGGGCTCATCTCAGCCCAGAGCACCCAGGGCAAGGCTTTTCCACCAACTCAGATCCCAGCCTGAACAAAAAGTCTGTCCCAAAGCACACGAGCGACGGCCAAACTTCTTCCTTAGCGCTGTCTTTATTTTCACAGGTTAACACTAGGCATGGAGGACATCCAAACACTACGACAAAAGGCCTGTTTGCCAGAGCCCACACACCAGACCTAATTCACATTGCTACACAGACTGAAAACAAATGGGAAACAAGACGAGGAACACACACAGCTTCAGTCTCCTGGGAGGGAGGGATGGGACCGGCTTGGCAAATGCATCTGCCACGTGGGAGAGCCAACCCTCGAAGGCTTCCCGGAGCCAAATGGGGTAGGGAGTAACCTGAAACGTGGGGCTGAGTCCCTCCAGAGGCATCTCTGAGCGAGCAGGCTGGGAAGGAGGCGATACGTTAGGCCTACCTAAGTGCCGAGATTGCAGGTTGAGGGCCTAGACTTTACCACTAGGGATAGCTCGCATATCTGGGGACCCCCTCAGCTGAGGGGGGGGCGGTTGCATGGGACCCATTAGCTGCCAAGCATCTGCACTGGGAGGACAGGCCTACCCCTACCGCTCAGCGGGCACCGGGGAAAGGTGAGAGCCGCGCACACGCTGCTCCCACCACACAACCCCTCTCATCCTCCTTCACGAACTCCTCTTCAGCCTCAGGGCATTGTCCAGGGCAACCAGCTGGCGCAAGAACCCCCGGTTGGGGATGATACCGCGGTGGTCCTTCACCGTCTTTATGGCTTCTACAAGGGGCATGTGGTGGCGGATCATGAGGTAGGCGAGGACCAAGGTGGCCGACCTGCTCACCCCGACAGCACAGTGCACAAGGATCCTTCCTGGGGGCAAAACACAGGGGCTGTGTCACAGCAGACCAAATATCCCAGTTAAAAATAAAAGAGGACCCAACCGTCATGGTGCATCCTGGCACTGGAGGTGTGCAGCCTCCCGGGTTAGATGTAGGGCCCCAGGTTTAATAGGGCTGTGATGCACTGAGGTCCTCCTCTTGGGAAAGGCTGTCAGTGCATTAGGATCTCCCAAAACAGTCTGAATAGGAACCGGACACAGGCTGAGGCTGTGATCTCTGGGGCTAGTGCTCTAATCTAGCCCATCTCCTCTTTGGAGCAGGCAACCCAGAGCAGAAGACACCACACCAGTCTGGAAACATCCCTGTTTTCTAGGATGCTTAGCCATAGGATGTTAATCCAGCTTTCCTCCCACCAAAGGGAGCTTCTCCCCTCCCCACTTTGTCCCACCAATCTTTCCCACTGACCTTCATTCAGCGCCTGGTGGATGAAGTCAGCTGCAGGGTAGAAGTAGGGGCTCATGTCAAAGGAAGGAGAGTCGTGGGCCTCGATGCCCAGGTAGCGGATGCCCGTGCCCTCGTAGTACTCAGCGCCGCCCCTCCACTTGCTGTGCGAGGCGTTGAGGATGTGGGTGATGCGCAGGTGGGCCAGCTCGCGGCGGTTGGCTGCTATATCTCTGCAGGGAGGAGCAGAGCAGAGACGTGCAAGTTTAGAAAAGTTCAGCGCTAAAGAAAATCCCCCAAGGATGGTGGAAGGGGTGTCCTGGTCAAACATTTTCATCAGAGGCAAAGGGAGGATGCCAGACTCAGACGCCAGAATTTTAAGTCAACCTCACAGGTTCCACAGGCCCACCACCTCCACTCCCCCTCCCACAGCAGTGCTCTGAACTCTCAGCACAGCTGTGCTCACGTCCTTCCTCCTCCAACCCATCTCGTCCTCTTCTCCCTCACATTTCCAGCTTTCTTCTCTGCATTTCAAACCTCTGCATTTCAGACCTCTGCATTTCAACTACCCCTCAGCCCCCGTTGATGTCCCCCCTCCGATACATACTGATCGCCCAGGTAGAGGCCTGGCCAGACCTCATCGGCGTGGTTACAGGCTGTCTTCCCCGTGTACAGCAGCCTTTCCAGCTCGAAGACGCTGAGGATGGGGTGGTTGTTGCGCTCCTCCCGCGAGCCCCGGCTCGGCGACCTGGTGCCGTTCCTGGAGAACCTGGACAGGAAAGCCATGGGAGCTGCCGAGACCCACAAGGCATACCTGTGGGTTCGCGAAGGCCGGAGGGGGGCCTGGAGGTCTCTTCTGCTGCTGCTGCCACCCACGGTCCTGTCACGGGAGCAGAGGAGATGCCGTTAGAAGAGCCAGGGACCTCTCGCTCCAGCCCTTTTGTAGAAATGCTGGCCCGAAGCAGCCAAGCCTGACCTTCCTGGCGAGAGGGCTGTGTCGAGCCAGCTTCCCAGCGGCTCCCGCTGTGAGACACGCTCACCTGCGCTCCCTTCCAAGAAGGGATGCTGCTGGGGAGCAGCTTGCAGTGCCAGGGCTGGGGAGGGAAGCCAGAGAGGCAGCCAGATTGCTGAGTCTCCACGGGCTGAGGTTTTGCTCCAGCCCCACGAGTTGGGTTGAGGCCATATTGGCAAGAGGTGCTCTGTACAGGACCACCTTCCTCCTGAGCTGGCTCGGGGGCTTTGCTTGCCAGCGGGACAATGCCAGCTCGAGAACTGATGCTGCCAACCTGTGATCAGAAGCGGTGAAAGGCGGCCAGCTCTGGGCAAGCCACCAGGATCGGGGCGGAAAAGCCCCAAACAGGTGGAGGATTCCATATGGCACCACGCAGAGTCTGGCTGGGGCCCAGACTCCTGCGGACCAGGCACAAAAGCCTGCGGGGAGGGAAAGGCAGCGTTAACCCCTCCGAGCACAGCAGTCCTGCCGCTGCATTTGAACACCGAGGACAGGTTTGGGGTGGGAAAGAGTTAATTTCAGGGGATGTGAAAGCTTGTTTTACAGAGCCCATCCTCTGGGACACAGCTCTGCTCTCAGCCCTTTAGATGATGCTGATACTTGTCAGGAAACCTCCCTGGCCAGCCTGGGAGCAGCGACAGTCCCTGCGGCCAGGCAGCAGGCAGAGCCCCCTGGTTCTGCTCACTGGCTGCTGCCCCACTGGCTTGCAGAGACCCCCTACATGAGGGGATCATTCCCATTCCTGCCGTGGAGGGGCTGGAAGGTGTCCAAAACACATCCCACTGCAGCCTTGGGCCGGCCGGGCTGGCTCAGATCAGCCTGCCTGCTCTGACATCTCGCCCAAGGCGCCGGCCAGCAGCCAACAGCGCAGAAGGAAGAAGCCTCCGGCCATTTCTTGGCAATGCACGGAGAAGGAAAACATTGCAAGGGCAGGAGGCAGCTCAGGGGGAGACCAGAGACACTGCACGTCTCCCTCCTCACTCCCTGTTCTGCAGGGGGAAAAGCTCAGGCCCTGCCTGGCACCCTGGGGTGCTGCCCAGGCTGCTCGCCCCCAGCACGGAGCGCGGGCCACCTCCCCTGCCCTGATTAATTTTGGACTCCTTCTCACTGGGCATTCCGACTTGGCAAAGCCCACCTGGAAATGGCATTTGGCACGGCCGCGTGCCGGGACCTTAAACCTTGGGTGACCTTGGCTGCAGCACAGCCACACGCCACCAGCCCCGGGTAGCACTAGGAAACAAGCAGCAGAGGGGTCTGAAAAACCACCACATCCCAAGCACGAGGCTCTAAAGAGCCAGACAGACCCTCATATTGCTACAGCTGGCTGGCAAAATAGCAACCCGCACCTATCGCGGGATGTAGCTCACGAAACCTCAGGCCCAGAGCTGGCCTCCAGCATCCCCCCCCCAGCACACCACCATGCCAGCCCCCCAGCTGCTGCAGGGGAAGAGAAACTGCCCCCGTCCATGTCCTCGGAACAGACCCCCCAGCACTCCTGGCACCCAAACCCCTCCCAAGCACCACCTGCATCCCCCCACGGGTGCCAAGCCCGGGGGGGGGACTCGCTCCCCACTCTCCCAAGCAGTCTCTGGCTGTCCCCGGAGCCCCTCTGGCAGCCGAGCAGCGCTCAGAGGGAGGGGAGAACCAGCCAGAGGCTGCCTGGGTGCAGAGCAAGAGGCATTGCTGAGCGAGCACAGGCTGCTCAGCCCCGCACGCTCACGGAGACAGACAGACAGACAGACACGGGGAGGAAGGAGACGCCCCCCCGGACTCTACCTTTGCGAGGGCTGAGGCTTCCCTGCTCAGAGCGAGGGTGGCAGGCAGATCCAGTCGGCCATGTCTTCCTGCTGCTGCCGCCGCCGCTGTAGAAAGGCTGATGTATGAACATCTATTTTAAGCCATGACATGTCCAGAGGCAGGTTTGTTTATATCGTGCTGTGCATGGGTGGCTCAGGGAGGGACGAGGGAGACGGGCACAGAGTCAGAGCTCGCATGCAGGCATGCACAGGCACACACGTAGATGCCCATTACTATGCAGACGGAAACAGCAGCAACAACAACACACCAAAATACTGCTGCCAGCTTTGCTTTCACTCCTCCTCCAGCAAACCAAAAGCCACAGGCATGCAGAGAAGGAGAGAAGAAAAAGCTGATAAAGTGGTGCTGACGACACGATTACCTACATCGTAACTCTGTAGCTGTCTCTAGACAATGCTCTTTCATTTCTTTTTTATAATTTTGACCCTGTTAGGGGTCAACTGACCCCTGCTTAGGGTCAGTTTCGCAGAGCCAGGGCTTGGTGACATTTTCTTCCTTTGCTAAGAAAATAAGCCTGTGGGGAGGAGATATGTGGTATCTATTTACAAATTCATGTCAAAGTCAGGGAATACCTTTTTTTTTTTTTTTCTGGAAAAAAATATATCAAAAAACAGAAGCTTTTTGTTTTGACATTTTCTAAATGACACCATTCATTTCAGAAGTGCTGCAATATTTCACTTAAATTTTTCCAGGCAGAATATTCTCCATCCCCTTCGAAGTGCTGGCGTTCAATTTAAAAGATTGTCTCAAAACAAAAAGTAGGAGTGTGGTGGGAAAAACAATCTGAGGAAGAGTCGAAACATGCTGTTCCAGGCCAAACAGCACATCCCAAGGTTTACGGCGTTCCCTGCCTCCCTCCTATTCAATTGAGCAGGAACAGTTTCTGTTTTGTTTCCAGCTGAACTTGTACTGGTCTCAGGATGCAACCTCAGAAGCTTTGGGGACGATCTCAGCACCACCAGCAACCTGTCCTGTCCCATACACTGGGTACAGACGTGGGGAGGTTTAGCTGAACAGTAACTGCTGCCTGCTGTAGGAGCAGGGTACCAGGGATGAGGGACTCGGCCTGTTCCAGTTCTTTCACACCTTCCGAAATATTCACCCAGTGCTAACAAGTCCCAGGAGAGCCCCACATGCAAAGCGAACAGACCTGTGAGAGCGGCAGGTCCAGGCACACCCCTCCTGCCCACCACACTCACCCGACCCTCATCACAAAAGGTTAAATCTGAGTGAGAAAAAAACAACATGAAATAAAATTAGATGGCTAAATGTTTTGGCAGAGAGTTGCCCGCAGGGAACTTACTGGCCATGTAAACAGAGGATTAGTAGTTGGTATGGTTTAACTCCAATAATAATGCTGGAATTGCTTTGTAAGGCAGCCAGAAGTCCCCAGCAAAGCCAGTGACTGCTTCTTAGGTAATGAAATCTCAGACGATTCGGAATGCCCGGGCAGCTGTAGCAAGGAAAAGTGTCAGCAATCTGTCTTTTTATAAGGGAAGTTTCTCAGACACACAACTGACCTCCCTGACTCGCCTCCACTCCTTGTTTTCCATAAACATCGGTGTTGCAGCAGGGACTGACTCACTCCTTGCTCCCTGATAGCGTTTATCAGCTCAGTGTGTCCCTTCTGGAGCACCTGTCCTTGAAGGATGGAGGCGACCCAAAGCACTGCAACAGGTCTGCATGTTTGGGGGGGGTGCACAAACACTGCTGGGGGGTTGAAACCCTCTCTCCTACCAGCGGAGACTCTCAAAGCTGCTCCCCCGGGAAGTATCCAGCTGCAGGACCAGCCCCAGAGATGTCCTGCAGCCCCACTTTCCTCTGGGCTTTATCACCCCGTGATGCTGAGCCCCCTGACTGAGCAGGGCCGTTGGTCCTAAAGCACGGCTGTGGGCACCCAGGAGAGGTAAGGGCCAGCTCTCCCCAGCCACGGGCACCACCACAGAGTGCTGTAGGGCTGGACAGTTTAAGGACAGCACCAGCATGGATTTCCTACATCCCTTAGCCGGCAGACTTGCTGTGGGGTGCTGCTGTTACAACAGGAGTGGGATGCTGGCACAGGCAGCCACCACATCCCCGCGTCTCAGCTACTGTCAAAAACTGCTGCGTGCAGCAGGCCTGCAGAGCAGCTGCTCTCAGCTCCATTAGGAGTGGAGTCGGCTCCCAGCAGAATAAGCAGGGCACCCGCTGCTCCCAGCTGTCCCTTTTCACCGAGCCGGAGCTCGGAGCAGGGAGGAATCGGGGTTGGGGCTCTGCAAAACCCGCAAGCGAGCTACAAGAAAGGGCAGCTTGGAAAAGTTCGCAGCTCCAACCACTGGAGGCTGCTCTGGTTATACATAAATCACCACCACGCGCATTGTCAAACATGGAAAACTCAGCCCAAGGAAATAAAGGGCAGGGGTTAGAGAGTTTCAGAGCTGCTATTTCCTGGCTTTATACTCCACACGCATGCAAATTCACCGCGGTCTTCACAGCTCTATTTTGAAGATCAGAGATCAATCACTTCACGCACTAAATGCTGCATGTCCAAAAGCCACCTGGAAGGCAGAGGAGCCAGAGTTTATTACACTCGATCATAAACAGAAAGAATATGTATTTCATCCAGCGCGTGCCATTTGATAGACCTGCTGCAGAGGAGAGTGGCAGACGGAGGGAGCACAGAGGGCAGGGAGAGCTGCAGAATAACAACGTTAAATTAAGCCTCTTTACATTAATGGTCAGGGTAGGAAGGTGGCGTTATTGAAAGGGGTCTTGCAGGACAGCAGAGCTGCATTACAACAACATACTGGAGGGGATTTGGACAAACTTGATTCACATGGCACTGAAGAGCTTCGTGCTCAGCTCAGGACCAGTGACTACCAACTGGGGGACATAAATCCACCAGGCTCTTCCCTAGCTGCGTGGATGCAGCACTGCGAAGGCGGGGGCTGCTGCAGGCCACCTCAAAAAATAATCGAAAATTTATCCACAAAAGGCTTCTAAGGTATTGTGGCCAGTCAGTCCAAGGTAGCACCAACTCTCAATCAAGGTAATAAAATAATAATCTTCACTCTCTTCTTGCCTGCATTTACGGCAGGGATAAAGATTTCTTTTGGGGCTCCAGCAGTCCGGAAGCAAATTGCAAAGCTCGAGCTTACAGCCTTCCCAGGGGTATCCCAAGCCTCTCCAGTCTCAGCATCTTTTGGACAGCATTTGAGCGCTGTAAAATCCCCTCCCAGCCCTGAAACAGACATCTGCTTCCCTTTAAGAAATGTGATCGAAGGCAATAAACCCTTGCAATGGAGGATGTGCAGGTAACACAACTCCTCGGTGCCCACTGCGGTAGCGCCAGCCAGAGCAGGAGCTAAAGCCTCGTCACTCGGCTGTATCGATTCGCTGCTGGAGGGGGCCACTTGAGTTCTGGCAACGCTGAGATATTTTCCATTAAAAGAAAGAAAAAGGAAGAGAAAAAAAAAAAAAAAAAAAAAAGGAAGAGGAAATAACAGCACCAGACTCATTGTCCGACAGCTGTAAAACCTGCAGAGCCTCAATTTGCGAGGAAGCAGTGCTTGTCCAGAGGGAGAGAGACAGCTGCTGGCTTTGTTGCAAACTTGCAGTGTTTATGATTACTTAGCGGGGAGACTCTGAATTGCTCGTGGACGCATTTTGCCTGTCATCCACTGTCTTGTTAATGTCAGAAGCAGCCTGGGATAGATTTGAGTTGCTATAGCGTACAGAGGAAAAAAAATCACTAAGAAAAAAAACAGCCGAAAAGCCCAGCAAGTTGCTGGCAAAGTCTGCTGTGAAATCCTGATGCTTTCTGTCTAACTGCTCACTTCAGCTTGTCACATCTTGTTAGGAGAGCAGGCTAGGGCACAGTCCAAACCTTCTTAAAGCTGGTGGGAGGTTTGCTGTTGACCTGATCCTCATTGTGTTTAAATGCTCGGAAAGATGTCAGATGGGAGAGAACTACCCACGGCTGAGCCAGCCACGATCCCCATTAGCAAAGAGCCTGAGCTATTCGCACTTTCTAAAGGCTAATCTTTCAAGATGAAGGTCACATCTATCTTGCATAGCAAAGAGATCTTCAAAATAGAGCCAGTCAGCACGGAAACCTGCACCTCGAAGGCGCTGGGCTGGGAGCAGAGCAGGGTGTGCTGGGCCAGCCGCGCTCGGTAACCAACATCACGTCTGCACCGCGCGCCTCGAGCTGCGTGCTCCCAGAGCTGCAGACCTGACTGCGCCACCTCTGCCTCCAGGAGCTCCAGTCTTGCTCTTGCAAATCCCAAAGCCTTTGGGAAATCTGCTCAGGAGAAAAAAAGGAATTATATCTGCATCGGGGTGGGAGCTGGGGGCAGGTCCCTGGCAAATTCATGCTGACTTCAGGGAGGCCGGGAACCCATCTGTGATTATTTCCCCCCTTCGGTGTTCTTGGAGCAAGAACTAATCCCTGTGAGCACGACATGAGCAGCGGTGTCTTTTTGAGGTCTGCAGCTACTGTTAACACAATGAGTTTCTGTTCACTGTGTCTGTGGCACTAAGCACCCCAAGAGCCCAGCCACGATTTCTAAAGCAGGGAGAAGAGCTTAGGAGCTCAAATAGAAATCCAGCAAGAGTTGGGTGCCTAATTCCTTTCAATCTTCCTTTTAATTCCTAGCCGTAGGGCTTTGAGGAAGTGGCTGGTTTGATTTGATGAAGAAAAAAGCTGTTCCATTAACAGGTCTGATGTTGGAGAGGTTTCTTTCAGCCTGTGATGAATCCCAGCACCCTTTAGCAGGCCACACTCGCTGCTAGATCATATTTTCCCTTCAGTGACATTACGTCTCAAACAGGCTTTCACTGTAATAACATTTGCAGTAATGAAATCACCCGGCTGTACGGTCTTCTTTTAACAGCACAAATATCTGAGTTGGCTACAAAGGGAGATTTAAATGTCACGCAGACCGTGCTGTATGTGTCCATCAGAAGATAAGGCTTCTCTTTGTCGATGAACGGAGATGCAACGGCGGCTGCTGGGCGTTGGGAGCACAAAGGCTCACCGCAGCTCTGAATAGGGAATGAGGAGGCTCGGGGAGCAGGACGAGCTAATACAGAGAGCTTTCGAAATCCCACGCTGGCTACAGGGCTCCGAAAGATGTACCAATGACACGGCACTGAATTTGCAAATGAAAGGATTTAAAACCAGCTCCTCTCTTGCTTCCTGAGTTCGGGGTTTGCTCTAGCAGCAGCTGGCGGTACAGGACTGGGAAGTGAGGGATGGAAGATCTCTGAGCTGGGGGAGAACGGCCCCAGCAGTGCTGCTCCCAAAAACCTGTAGAAAGCTTACACAGGTTACCATGCGGGTTGCCACTGCTGCCCATGAGAGCTTCGTGCCCACCCAGGAACTTCAGCTCATTGTCAAATGGAAAACGTCAGGGGGGAACACACTGGGTCAACCCAAAATGAACATTTGAAATTAAAAAAACTGCAAAAACATGTTTTGTCATTTCTTATTTATTTTCCTGGAACAAACGTAGGCACAATGGGTCTCCCCAAGAAATGGAAACTGATTTACATTGCACGCACTCAAGATGACTTGGGCCTGATTTGTTTCGGCTGATCAGACCCCAAACTGATGCTTCAAATTAGACTATCAGAAGTAGTCTTCCTTTTGAAAACGTTGCTGCTTGATTTTGTAGTATGGAAATCCTTTCCTGCCTATCCCCAGGAAAGCTCTCCTGTGATTGATTTACTCCAATAAAAGGGCTAAAAATTCCCAGTTCCATCAATGCCAGTTGTAAAACTCCCAACATCTAAAGACAGGATTTTACCAGCACACTTAGTTGTGCCTCAGGGTTGTTTTTTTTTTGAAAAAAAATGAGAAACTGCTCTGTCAATGACTTGAAGGGTTACATTAGAAACCATTACATTTTGCTGCTGGCTCTTATGGTAACATGACTTGTACCTCCAGCTTGGCTTTCCATCTGCTACCAGCAGAGACAGTAATGCTACAGTCAACACAGAAAGTACTCGTGTTTCAAGGAGAGGAGAGTAATAATGAAAGAAGAAAAACATTAGAGACGATCATTTAGCCTGAGAAAGGGCAGATCACATCAACCGATATGCCACGTAGCATGGCTATGAAAGGAATAACATTTCCTCGGCAGCAAGGCTGGGTGCAGTGGGAAGAGGGACCAATTTCCCACCTCTGTTTTTAGCAGAAATGTTAATTTTAGTAAAAGAAGTAAAGGTCATGAAGGACAAAAGATTGTGAGGCAGTAAAAAAACAAACCTCCTCCTCTCCCCTCCCCAAAGACGTGACAGTCTGAGCTGCTTTGCCTAGTGGAAACAGGCAGCAAAGAACATTTTAGCTTTAATAATTCTAATTATTCCACAGTATTGTGAAACAAATTAGAAATCCAGATGAAATCAGTGTCCCATGGCACTGGGAAACGTACAGTCACAGAATGCAGGTATCTAAATCTATCCTGAGTTCTGTCTTGCTTAGACAAGACAGAAAATAATGGAAAATATGCTTAGAAACAGGAGAGAAAATTAAAGCACATATTTCTGCACACTGACTGCTGCAAAGTCATGCAGGGAGCTGAAGGAAAATCAGCCCTGAAACTAAGCCTCCTGCACACCGCTCCTATGCCATAGCTTTCCTTTTCCATTTTTTTCTCTGATTTTTCCCTGTTTTTTTCCCCTCTGCCCTTCTCCTGGGGGACACGCAGCTGTGATCCCTGGGCCTGGTGCTTCCAGCAGCTCTGGGTCCCTCAGGAACAGGGTGCCTCGGGAGCTGGGAAGTGCCAAGGGATCAGGCACTTAACGGGCTGTGAAATCCCCGAGGATTTGATGCAGGCAGAATATGAAGCCCTGACGCTCCCCCAAGGACATTAGTGGTGCTCCCCCGGAGTCCCTGCCCCACGGGAAGGAGCTGACTGCAAGCAGGGAAGAAACTCGCTTTTATTCACAGTAAGGGAGCAGGAAACCCGCAGCTCCCTTCCTAAGGCACAGCTTTAACCCTGGGCTTGGCATTCAGAGATCTTTAACAGTTGTTCATGAGGCAGGTGAGCAGGAAGACAATTTACATGGCCACATACGAGAACTAAGGACCAAAAATAGTCCTTCTCGTGGAGGCAACTATTTATCAGCATCCTCATCCATCATGCTGAAGCATGAAAGGCCAAATAAATGACCCTGCTCCCGGCCACTATTATTCCAGCATGCTCACGGGAAGGCAAATACCTTGAAAGAACTTGGCTGAGCCTGGGAGCAGAGGGCAGAGCCTACCCCTCATAAAGTGCCGGGATGAATAGGATATGACAGCAGGTAAACAAGCGTGGCCAGGCGAAGCCATCCTGGCGAGGGCAGTCAGCACCGTGCAGTGCCTCCTGCCTGGTTTATGCTGCCCAGGGGCAGGGGATGCAACAAAGCTCTTCCTCCACCTCCACAACATGCTTTTCACTCACAGCAGTGCTAACCTGGCCTCAGCAGGCTGTTATCTCCCCGCACAGACCTGGTGCTCGAGCAAAAAAAAACACTCCCCTCCATTTTCCTCAGTGGAACAACAAAGCAGAAGTGGGGGCATCTGCTTGACCGTGGCCATCCCTGCTCTGCCAAGGGGTGCTTTTACCCGCTGCCATCCAGCCCTCTGTT
Source organism: Oxyura jamaicensis (assembly GCF_011077185.1). NCBI lineage: Eukaryota > Metazoa > Chordata > Aves > Anseriformes > Anatidae > Oxyura > Oxyura jamaicensis. Next base: position 3,958,289 of record NC_048914.1, read on the forward strand.
CACAGCCAGTCCTGGAGCTACAACAGAAATCCCAAGAGCAGCTGTTACTGCAGGACCTGCCTTTATCTTCTCCATGCACCTGGCAGGCACTGATGGAAACATCCTCACAGCTGAACCCGGTGGTGCTGTAGCAAGGGAGGCCGAGCCACCTGCAGCAGGTGTTCAAATGAATGCCCACGGGAAAGAGGGCTAACAGCAAGTGCTGCCATCCCCGTTATTAAAATCCAGAGATCGTGACACTGAGCCACTACGGGAAAAATCCACAAAGATCACTTGCAGGGTCCTAAGTCTTACCAGATGACTCACAAAGGGAAACTATCTCACTTCTGAGCCACTGCCTAAAGGACCCCTGCTCTGCTAAATTGCCTTTCCTGCATATGCCCAAATAGCAGCCTGGAGATATGTTGATTGCACTCTGTTAGATAGTCCCCGTGTGCTTTGGGCAGCACCAGTCGAGCGTTGCAAAGTCCATCTATCTTCATGTTTCTTGCTTTCAGTGATTTACGATGGCACACGGAAGCTGGAGGCAGAGCAGGAAATTAAAGCAGATTTCCCGGTGTGACCCCCGCCTTTGAATCCCTCCGCGCCTCACCAGTTTATGCAGACTCACGGGGACAAAGCTCAGTCTGCACGGCTCTGTGGCATGGCACCGTGTGCCTGACGGGGGGACCAGCGTGGTGTCAGGGGGCCTGGCAGCGTGTGGATGACAAGGGGCTCTTGTGCGGTACATGCGGGCGGGGGGACACCGTGCCTGCCCTGCAGAATTTCAGCCTAAGTAGCCAGGGGAGAGCAGGAAAGGAGCATTTCTGTTTGAAGGGAACTGAGGCATGAAGAGAATAAGTGATTTACACCATTCATCTAAAGAATATGACACAAATTGGGAAGAAAGGAAGCTGTCCGAAGCCAGAGCCCTCATCTACCAGGACATCCCGGGCAGTCTCCTGGACCCCTGACTGCAAGCGCCCGCCCGGCAGCACCGGGGGCCTGCCAGCGGCTCCCCTGCTCTCTGACCTGGGGTTTAAGATGCACAGCTTTGCATCCCACAGCCCCTGCCTTGGCTTTACTGCTGTCACACGCTGACAGATACTTTATGAGCCCGGGGACCCAACTCCTTCTGTTCAATTCAGTAGCACTTTGCTGAGCAAACGGAGGCAAGGGGTGAGCGGAGCTGGTGCGCCTCCCAGGCAAGGCTGGGCTCTTTGGGGCTGAATCTTTTGTTCTTTTCCCTCATTGCCTCCGCTGGCTTTGGCGATCTTTCTTCATAAGTTTCCCAAAAGTGACAAGGGCAATTTATTATGTGCGCGCAAGGCCTTGGGAATCTCCTGGAGACATATCATTCCTGCTATTATCCTCCTCACACGAGGAGCCGTTGTTCTTGTCAAGCTCGCTCGCTTCCTCCCTTGCAAAGAGAAGAAAGGATGCTGGGGATTTTTCATTAATCATTTTTACGCCCAGAGCTGCAGCTCCCGTCTGCATTCTGATCACTTCTGATCTCTGCCACCATTTTTCACGGGAGCACTTATGAGGATTGTTTTATGCTGCTGATTCGAAGTGCGTTAATGACCAACCATTCAGTGTCCAGAGCAAAGCCTTAAATTTAACGTACACTCCGGTGGGGAAAATCTATTACGGCTATACATTTTCGTTCTTGCTATTCTTCTTCAAGGAAGGTGCCAGTTGCAAAGAGTCGGGGAATGAGAGGGAAAGCTGGCAGAAGGAGTTAGGTTTACGGTGAAAATGAAGAAGCAAGCGGAGGTTTCTGCACCTGAGCTAGGGCCTGGGGCTGCTGTGGTTGAAAATTGGACGATCTAGCCAAGGAATGGCCAAGGTAGAAGGGAGAATATTGCCAAAACAGAATTATTTCAGCTGGTGGGAGCTCAGCATGCCCTAATTTCTAGCCCGTGAGGTAAAGCTGCTCCTGACAGTTTGCCAGGGTCTCCAAGCAGACAGATTTTTTTGGGATGGCACTGAGCACCGGGTGCTCCATCTCAGCCATGGCCTCTTCACACAGACCTCTTGGAGTAACAGCAAGGTTACGCACGGCTGAGGCTGAGCTACTTTGGTCCTGCCCAGGCTCTGATTTCCTCACCTCCCTGGGCATTTCTAGTTTCCAACAACTGCGCTGATGAACACAGTAGGTGATTATTAATAATGACAAAAACGTGTAACTTCTGTCACGTCACCTCCAAGTCCTTCCAAACAGCAGCAGGACCAAGCAGCAGTCTCCCATTTCCTCTCTAGACAGTGGTAAAATATGCTCAATCTAAAAATAACAGTAAAACTGGACCTTGAATAAGTCCCTTCCTCGTGCTGTGCCTCTGGACTCCTCCTGGTGTACCAGCACCTCCAGCCATGCAGAATTCATCCCAGATGTAATCTTGTCTTTTTACACAAGGGTCAGGAACTGGCTCCTATTCTACGTGTGAATGAGTGAATACACAGCACATTGTAATTCTGACCCTCTGACACCTCATTTTAATACAAAAAGCATAAAGCATAGGAGCCAGAGATTGGAAAAGACCTTCTGGACCATGAAGTTCAGCTCTTTGAGATAAGATCTCATTCATACCCTATCACGTTTTCTCTTGAAACTGTTAGGCTTCCTCCACCACTGCCCTTAGTTCAGTATCAGCCTTTTCCATGTGTAAAAATCTCCCAAATTTGAGCAAAGGTTTACTCACAGTGAGGTTGCTCTTGTACTAACGTCCTTTAGCTGAAATAGTAACCCCAGTACTAACAATAATAATAGTTAATTACAAGCCCAGAGGGGCTGTTGCTGGAACCAAAAATAACCATGGTAATAGCCCAATGCATTCAAGCTGGGGGATAGCAATAAATAACCTCTCGGATCCATCAGCAGTAAAATGACACGTCCATGTCAGAGTCCAGGAGGAGAGGAGATGCAGCAAGGAGTGCAAGCAGCAAGGCAGGCTCCTAGGGCGCTGCTCCAAGCGGGTGCGGTTGGACAAAGAAAAATGTGAGGAGGGAGGAAAAGAAACTTTATTCCCCTGTGTGGAGCAATTTACAGACAGCTGCTTGGTCCCCTGGGACCAGGCAGAGGGGGAGAGGGAGGAAGATGTTCTTGCTGCCTTTCAGGCTAGACCTACATCAAACTCGTTAATGTCAATAGGAGGGAAATTGAACTGAGCTTTGTTGTAACCCTAATGAATCCTTTGCCAGTTACAGTAAATTTATTCTTTTGATTTCCCTTTCTCCCCCCATCTTGTTTCATGTGGGCTTCTCCCCTCTCTCCCCCCCCCCCCCTTTATTTAATGTTCCTTTTCTGGCAGCTTCTTCTTTTTATTTCTCTCCAATTTAAAACACAGTTAAAAAGCTGTGGTTGATTCCAATTAAACACCCCCTTTGGGATTACTAAAACACACACACGCACACACAAAGACCCCCTTCTTTGATTGTTTCCACGGCAACGTATTTAAATATCTCATTCACGGTGTCCAAGTGAAGAGCTGAAGGATTTGGAGAAGCTTTCTTTTTCTGCTCCCTCACCTCCCTCCTCCCCGAATTACTCATGCTGTAGCGGTAACCGGTGTGATACACACACGGTGCTCGCCAGGCTTTGGCCGGAATGCAGAACGGATCTGGAACCCGTGGATATGCTCCTGGAATCCCAGAGGAGGAGGAGAACTGGGCCAGTATTATGTCTGACAGCAATGCAGAGCTATTGTAATTACTTGGGAACTGGGAACGATAGGGAAGTATCGTCAGCAACCAGACAGGCCAAATTCTGCCGTTCCCTACACCAGCAGGCAGCACAGTAACGCTGCGGGATGCACAGGGCTGTGCTGGCTTGGAGGTGGCTAAGGAAGAAGTGGAAAGGGGCTGATCTCAGATGATGCAGGTACCTGAAACCACCAAAACCAGTGAGAATCTGAAGGAGGCAGTTGGGCCTGCAAGCACAGGCCTGGGGCGGTAAAGGAAGTTTTCCTCTCCTCTTCAGCACTGAATGCAAACCCGTACTGAGAATAGTAACCCAGCCTCCAAAAAGCCTCCATCTGTGAAATCCCTGTGCTGAGCACACCAGCACAGGCCCACCAGAGTCGATTTGGAACTGTCCATTAGTGCCAGAAGTTCACTTTCTCTGCCCACAGAATTCTTACAGAACGCAGACCTATAGTGGCTTTTCTGCTTGATTTTTTTCAGTATTTTGTCATATTTCTGTAGGAAGTGCTTGAATTTTCCTTTGGGGTGAGTGCAGGCACTTGTGAGTTCATGTAATGATATATTAAAGTGGGTAAAAATGTGTGTCTACCTTAGTATATGTACCACTTACGTACAGCGGGCCATGGGGACACACCTGCCCCAGCTCCAGGGCTGCTCGGTGAGGAGAGGGCTTAGGCCCTACCTCTCAGGAGCCTGTGTGCTCCTAGCCATGACTTGTATGTACCATGTACCATGACTTGTACGTGCCACAGAGCCATGAACACGTGTGTAGAGCTGGATGTGCAGTCTGCCCGCAGACCCGGGCACGAGCGATCGACAAACCTCCCGTCAGCCGCAATCACGCGCAGGCTGGGAGGCACCCGCGGCACCTGCTGTGCCCTTGACATTTTCCCCCTTCCTTCGCGGCTGAGGAAGCTGACTCCAGTGCGAACGGGTTGCTTTGCAGCTGTTAAATATTAGTTCTGCTTTAACAAAGGGGGTATTTTATCATTAAGTGTTCTGTCTCCAAGGAGGGAAAAGGCCCAAAAGCAGAAGTGCACAAGCCAAATCATTGTTGCGGTAATGAGAGGAGGACTCCTACAAGGCGTTCATTTCACCTGCTGTTCTTTTCCCTTTCTGTTGCTTTGTGTTCACTCCCTTCTCAACTCCAAGAAACATGGCTTCTGGCTGAGTTTTCCACACCCACACAATTGGCCAAATTCAGGGAAGGGAAATTTATAACGCAGAGATGCTGTTTTGTGTGTGGCCAATAAAATCCCTGCTTGCTTTTGAGCATTTCACACAGAAGATACGGCCTCTGTCTGTCACTTATGAACTGTTTTTCTTTTGGAAACAAATAGCAGACATAAACACATGGTTTTCTTTTCAGAAGGAAATTATCCAGCCCCTTTGGTTTGCTTGTGCTTACTGGCATTCTTTGCAGCTCCAGGCCTGTGCAGCTTAACCAGCGAGGGGTTAAAAAGCAGCGTGGGCTCCGAGGGTGCCTCCAAAGAGCAGGGAAGGGAATAATCACGTTAACAGACGTGTGGTCTGCTTGTTAAAAGAACTCGATATCCAGCATGAGCTCTTTGAGTGACCTGGCCTCATATTTGGTCCCTTAATGGGAGCAAAACAGCCCTGGAGATCTCTCCCTCCTGGGTTCCTTCCAAGTCTCGCTGAAGTCAATGCATCAGAGCCAGGACCATAACATCTTAATTTCAATTTTTCTTAAAAAGGGAGAGAGAGAATGACAAAAGCTTGAAAATGTGAAGCAAGAGCAACTAGAAAAATCAGAAATCAGAAGATGAAGATCTATTATAGCATTGCTAAACCTGTGACTTTTTTTTTTTTTTTTTTTTTTTTTAAGATTAAAATATTTCTGGGTGACGCTTGTAATTTCTCAATGCTTGGTAGAGACCATAGGAACTTGTGCAATAGTTCACATTTGTAAATATTTTATTCCTATGACTAAAACTCATGTGATTTAAGTGCACATTGCTTCATGTTCTAGTACAAGGACTGAATAATAAACGGCCATGTTAGAAACTACCTGGCTAGAAAACAACAAGAAAACCTCACTGTGCATTATCTGACTATGACAAGTGAGATGCTGGTGGGAGGGAGAAGGAAGACTGGTGGCTCACTGTAGATTTACTCAGGAAACTCTGCAAAGACAGGCATTTTCTGCAACTTTACCCTTTGCTTGTTTTATTCCATTCCTGGGCTGTCATTTCAGCAACATCTTTAACAAATGAAAACCCTCTGTGGAGTCAATAATAATTATAGGAATTTATCACAATTGCCAATCAAGGTGTGTTGGAAAGACTCATCTTTCTATTTTAAATTAGCTTTCACTGCACACAGACCACAAGTTATCTTTAGGAAATCAATTGCAGAAAAATGACAGCTTTTGTGGTGTTATATGACCTCACCAGCCATCACACAGCATAATTTCCCTCCTCAGGCACTTGTGGCCTCATACAGCTGTTTTCTAGGATAAAAGAGGACAGAAACCCCTCAACACAAAGCCTAAAATACTTCTCTATGCACCTAAAGATAGGGAGGATATTGAACAAAAGGCAGGCTCAGTTTAGACATTTTTGTAAATGAATTTGAGAAGAGAAGGCCCTGGCCATATTTACATCTTGATCTGGTTTGCTGCTCCAAACCACAGTGGCACAAACCCTGCCTTCAGCTGTGCTGATGCAGCTCCCGTTTTAAATGGAGACCAAGCAGACACACCTGAAGGCAAAATTCAACTGTGCGTGTAGCTGCAAACACTTCCTCCTAGATAATTCATGCACATTTGTTAGGAGGTCCTTCTCTGCTGATAATGCTGCCGTGAGGAAGATCCTCGGCTGATATATATCAGCCTGAGATCTGACTCGGTAGGAGAGGACAGGTTAAGTAATTCAAACCAATAAGAGGCCGATGATTTCATTCTGCTGATAAAGTCTATATTCCTGTATCAGCTAGAGTTATTCTGCCACCCACATACTCCTATTTCTAGGTTTCGGCCAAGCACATATGTCAGGGACTATACGAACCACAGACTGACACACTTGAGAAATTAAATTAGATCATAAAACTGCCCAGGGATTGCTGACTCCTTCCCTTGACCTAGCTGTGCATCTGGAAACAATTTATTACTTGAGTTTTACATCTGAACGTGGCCCTTTGTCTGAAGAAGAACCCTGTCCTGCATTTGCTTATGCAGACGTGCAGTGAGAGCGGGACCACCTGTAGGGTAACAGTACAAGAAACCAACAGAGCCACAGCAAACTGTTCCCCGATCCTGTCCTACGTTTCCATCCGAGACAAATTTCTGTTGCAATCCACTGACTCCACTGGCTTTCAGCAAGATCTGCTGTTTTTAAAGGATTTCAGCTATCTGGCTGCCATTGATTCCAATAGATGTTAGAACCTCAACAAATTTTAAAATTCTAAGCCATGGGCATAGCCTGTTAACTTTCAGCAGGGCTTTCCCTGTTCTGCATTGCCGTGGGTAAGCTAATGAAAGTCGTCACAGGTTAACTGTAGGAGCTCGGTCAGCTCTGGCATAGCTTAGCCCATGGGGTGCTGCCTCCATCCCCAGCACTGCTCCTGCACCTCCTCCTGTTCCCTGCTGCCGCCAGCTCCTCTCCTGCACAACACTCGTGCTCCTGTTTGTACTGGATGGCTTTTGTCTGATTCTGACACCTACCCTGGAAGGGGAGTGATTAATTAATAGGGCTCATCATTTTACAGGAGCTACATAAGCAAATATCTTACCCTGCATCTTAAGCGTTTTCAGAGTGCTGTTCATCCTTCCAAGGCACCTAAGTGACAGCTGTTTAAAAATCACATGGATGCCTGGCAGCTCAAAGAGACCATGCTCTGTCAGCTATTGTGTTAACAGAAGTCTGTGCACTTAACAATTTACCTTTCCCTGGCACAATATGGAGCCTGTCATTTGTGGGGGAGTAGTGGAGCTGCGAACACGCTGGGTGATATGAGAAAATAACTTGGGCTCCAGCCCTGCTGACAAAAGTTCCTCAAGGTTAAGAAAGACAGAAAGACAGAGAAAGGGAGAAAGAGAGAGGGAGAGAAAGGAAAAGAAAGGAAAAGAAAAAAGAAAGAAAGAAAGAAAGAAAGAAAGAAAGAAAGAAAGAAAGAAAGCAGTTGATACATAACGGCTTAAGGATCAGGGAAAACACAGGGTGAAAAATAAAATGGAATTTATGGAAAAATCACTCCAATCCACACTTGTCTGTTCCAGAGGATGAGCCACATCAGCCCTCATAAACTGTCACAACTGATGGAGTGATTTAAAATTGCAGTGGAGAAGTACAAAAGGAATTTAAAGAGCTGTGAATAATTACTGTTGTGGGTGGCTGCGGGCTGTGCGAGCAGTGACTTGCAGATGAAACAAGCTCTGCGCTGCTGCTAGTGCTGTAGCTGCCAGTGAGCTTTCCTCTTCCCCCATCTGGAAGGGCAACTGCAGACAGGGACAGTCCTGGAAAAAATCTTAGCAGGGACGATGTGCAGCACACAGAAATAATATTCCTTTTATTTACACCCATGAGAACTGGGATTCGCTCCAGTGAGCTTGTGCATTTGTGCTAGTACGTAAACCTGGCATCAATTTTGCACAGATGTGATCTTATGGGTAAAAAACAAGATGCTGGAGGTCTTTGGTTCCTGGCCCTACACCAGAAACACTAAATGAAGCACTGAGAGGCACAGCCAAACTACCAGCTCGGTGGGGGACACACATCGCTATTCAGGGGTGTAACATCGAGCATCAGCGTTGCCTGCTAGGGATGATTTATGCAAGAACCGCAGCTATTTCCCTTCCCTGACTGTAGGGGCAGTCCCACTGATGATCTGTCTCAAACCTTTACATGATCCGAATGCTGTTCCTACTAAACCCCAGTATCCATCGAAGCCTGGATACGGGGCTAATTTCAAGCACAGCTCCATTCACTCCTCCTGTGCCCAGGCACCAGGGTGCCCGCAGCAGGGGGTCACACATCTGCACTGCCCTCCTGTGCCATCCCGCAGCCTGTTTGCTCCTTTTAAGCCCCAAATCTCGTACCTCACTGTCACTCACAATGGATGGGTAAGACCTAGTACTGTAGGTCTTATTCTCAGCTGGGGGCTGTAAATGCTGTCGTGCCATAAATACTACTACAAACCTTGGTGGTTTCTTCAAAACCACAGAAGTACAGAGAGAGCATCCAGAGGTCAGGAGCACAAAATTATGGCCTCTGCTGGGCAATTTCTTTCTCGGTTAATGAGGTATAAAGCAAACAAGTACTTTTAAAAGGGGCCTGATAGTCAAAGGAGCTCCACAGCAGCCAACATCTGGAGGAAGAACACCAATCTGCAATGTTGCCTTGAGCTCGCTTTGGTCCACAAACCAGCTCCCCAGGCCCCAGCTCCTCGCAGTGTTTGCACTCCCTGCCTGCAACCTGTAGGGCTGTAGGTCTTCCTAATTAAAGTTAGCAGAGCCATGATGTCCATTAAGTACAAAACCTCAAGTTCAGCAGCGTGGAGGTGGGGACAGGCAGGTAATATATCTCTGGAGATGAAGAGGACCCCACGTTTCTGAGGAGGGAGGGCAGTATCCACGGGATGTGAAATTAAAAAGCCAGCACAGAAGAGGCCATCGTTTAAATTCACCTGTTCCAATTCTGCAAGGTGCTTCTTAGCTCCCGCTAAATATGCTGAAAGGGGCTGAGAGATAAATGGGGCAAGCTCAGCCTTTGTCAGCACTCTTGCATCTCTAAATCTCCGCAATCCTTCCATGGCTGTGATTGTTTACTGGGTTCCCGGACTTAGGCAGGCATTTCCTGCATTAAAAATATGCTTTCTCTTCTTCCTCCAGACTGTCTCTTTTTTTAATCAATGCCTACTGGGGAAGAAAGTTTTCCCTGCAGATAAATTACATTTCCTCACCCTAAAATACCTACCCATGAACAGAAAGAGGGAGGGTAAGAGGAGGAGGCTGTATGGGGGCTGCTGAGCACACCGGGGTCTGATCCTCTCCGATCCCAGTCCCAGAGAGGCGCCGTGACAGAGCTGCTCTGTCCCCAGCACCAAGGCCTGCTCCACGCTCAGCATCCGCAGAGCCGAGCACAGCAGAACACAGCACGCTCCTCCTCCTAACTCCTCCTGCTACCCAAACGTGATTCCTCCATCTTTTAAGTAATAAAAAGGTCTCCAGTGCTAGAGGAGCACAAATAAAGGTTGTTCCGCTCCCCTAAGCATCTGCTTCATGTGCTGGCTTTCTCGGCTCGCTTGAAATGACTATCTCCTGCACTTTGTTAATTACGTGATTACAGCATCCACTGACAATGAGAAAATTAAAACTCCATGCTGCCTTTCAGACAACACTTTATTACTCTGCAAAAGAGGCCGAATGCAATTTAGCGAAGCGCCGTGCTGAACAACCGGAATTGTTCTCTTCCACAGGCTTCCTCCTCCACTCCCACTGTTCCCCCAGGGACAGCAGTGTTTGCAGAGGCTTAATAAAGCAGGAAAGAGAGCAGGTGTGAAAGGAAACATCAATTACCATTAGCCCTGACAATGCTGGACGATCCCACCCATGGAGAAGGAGCAATGACAGTCAAGTCTGTATTTCTTTCCTTCTATGCAGATAATTGAGTGCTTTGCTTGCTCGGAAGGGTGAAGCTGGTTAGGACCCAGGGATGGAGGCGAGGAAGGGGTTACTGCCACGAATATCTGTGCTCGGGTGCGAGGCTAGGCCTGGAATGAGTTTATATTCCCACACACACTGCCTCCCCGGAAGATTTTGCAACCTAAACAGACAGGAGAACCGACGGTCCTGTCTGCACAGTTCTCGTTAGAGATGAGGAATTAATGGGCACACACACAGCGGCGCAGAATGGGTCTTTTACAGCACCAAATGCTAAAACCTTCGGAAGAACTGAGCCCCCAACTGTTTCTGATGATGGGCCAGGTTCTCCTGAGTCCAGGATTCCCTACAAACCTTGGGCAGGGCAGGATGCCGGGTTCCTGGTGACCCTGGGACGTGAGGTTCTTGGGGACCTCCCCGCGGGGGCTGTTTGGCAGCCTGGCCCAGCAGGAGCAGCTTTGGGCAACCTTCTAAGTCTTCAGCTCCGTTTCCTGATGATCATCTTCTTCCCCCGACTTGGCCATTTGTTTGCAGCAAATTTCACAGGTCCTTCGATAGCTAATAGGAGGTATTTATTTCCATTCCTTGGGTGCTTCGGTTTTAAGTATAGCAATAATTCAATGTATCTCATCTGGGGGGAAAATGAAAGATTACCCTTATTTTCAGCTCATTTTTTTTTGTTTTATTTCTCACTCTCCCTTTTTTATTGAGCTCTGAACATTAATAATCAGCCCTCATTAACTCAGTTAATTCTTCAAATCCTCATATTCTTCATGCCCAGCACTATAAAGCCAAAGAGGAGACTAATGAAAGCTGAAGAGATGGTTAGAGTTATTAAAAATCATTTTTTATATATATATTTGGTAACCCTGGGGTGTTAATATTCTCATCTCACATCTTCCCGGTGTCATTCCTCCCAGAGGAACTCTGAGCTTTGTGGATTTGCAAGGCACAGGAGAGCCTCTCTGCCAAGTCTGCAGGAGCCCTTCAGTTTTGAGGTGCTAAGGTCCCACCTAAGTCACCTTCCAGGGCTTCTCCTGGGGGACTGTCGATGTCTCTGGAGCGCAGGAAGGGAAAAAGGGCTTTGCAGTGCAGAAGACCGTAGCACATTGCTGTCCATCCTCCCTGCAGGGGATTTCACCGCATTCAGCACAGGGGAAGGGCAGGGAGAGGCTCCGCTGCCACGGCCAGCTCTGGCACAGGCAGAGGCAGCCGGGGCTCCTGCCTCTCATTTCAGGAGATTAGCGGTAATGGAAAATGCAGAACATTAAACACCGGCATGATTGCACTGCGGAGGAGGACTGGCAAATAGATTTGTCCCAATGCAAGGGTGTGAAAAAGGGGTCACAAAGCTGAGTTTACTTCTAGATTAAGAAGAGAGAGAAATGTTTTTCAGGTTTTGCAACAATTCATTCCCGTCTTGTTTTCGATATGACTTCATTCCCCGAGCGTGCCTTTCCTTTTGGCAGCATCTTTAATTTATGAATGCATATGCGTGCCCTTAGGTCACCTGTCCTAATAACTTATCCTTCCCGTTTCCTTTATTGGGGTGAGTCCAAGCATCCCCCTCCAAATCCTGCTCATTAAAGCACAGTTCCACGTGCAGGAGAGGGGAGGAAAACTGGCAGAGAGGCTCCCAGTTGCCTTTGTAGGGCAGGACAGGGCAGAGATTGTTTAGGGGAGAGGGAAGAAAAAGGGATCTGGAAAGCTGGCCACGAACAGCAGGTTCCAGCTGGTGATCTGCATGGCATCTGCAGAGGCACGCTGCCTGCTCGATCCCTGCTCATTATCATCCAGTGGAGCCCAGGAGCCATGGCAACCACGGCGATCTCCCTCCCTCCTCTTTCGGTGATGCTCCTTTAGCTCCCGAGCCCCTTCTCTGCCGAGTGGGTGATGATCTCTATAGCTAAGGTGGAGAAACGCCCTTTTCCCAGCACCTTCCCCTAACATCTAGTTGGGAACAGCCCTAGAAAAGCAGCCTTCTGGAGGGGGTGACCACCAGCTCTCCATCCCAATTCCAAGGGACATAAGACCAGGGGTGCGGGATGGCCGTGCCCGCTGAGCTCCACTCCTGCCAGAGCATCCTCGGTGCCTCCCACGTCAGATTTCACCGACCAGAGCGACTCTCGAGGGGATTTCTATTGTGTATGCTGGCCAGGTTCCTGCGGGACTCACTTTTAAATCTCCTTTTCAAACAGATAATTAAAACATAATGGTGTTTACATTACAGATGGAGCTGAGAGAAAAATAATAATAGTAATAATAATCGTCATAAACACTACTTTGCCACTCAGGGGAGTTTGTCAAATGGCTCTTAGAGAGGCTCGGCACACTTTAATGAGTTTAAAGAAGAGGATTTACACTGAACAAACTTACTCAATTGTTCACACACGACTGGTGAGGTGAAGAAGCATTCAGGAGCGTGCAATCGGAGCAGCCAGCACTGATTCTGTAGCAGGACAAAATGGAAAAAAAATAAGAGAAATGGTATTAAAATCCCATAATTTTTACTGCAGTGGATATGCAGAATGGAATTGCAGCTCTGCAGAGTCCAGAAGCTATTCTAAATTAATGGCTTGGCTTTTCCAGTCCATTCAAACAAGCTCATTTCATGCAAGATAAATTACAGGGCCCTGCCACCCTCACTCCCCGAAGAGAGCTTTTTATAATTCACAATGTGTGTGTAAGGGAATGGGCGGCTGGGTTTTCTGACAGATATCCTGTGGCACAATGACCTGCTCTGGAGCTGCGATATTTGATTCACCCAACGCCAGCTGGAGCAACAAGTCTCAGCAAGAGGGGGAACGGACCACAAGAAAGCTCCCAGTACAGCCAGCTCAAACAAACCCCTAAGGAATGAGACGAGCTTCATGAATGTCTTCCAAACACTGGGTGGCTGCCTCAAGCCTTACGCTGCGGTGCAGAACAAGAGGCATCTTCTGGTAGTGGGGCCCAGAGGAGGAGAGGCAGCCTGAGGGCTGCCTGACCCCAGTGCCACTAACAGGGGAAATAAAGACAGCCCCAACCTAACAAAGATCCAGGCGCTATAGCCCAGAGATTCCTTTTCTCCCTGTTTTCTAGTGGTGTTAAAATTGCTTCAATCAGCCTAACCAGCCCAGTACTTGAGCTAAGAGCCTGGCTCCCCACTTTTCTTACTCCAGAAGGGCTGAGAGGCAATAGCTAACATCCAGGGGACTTTTTGTCTCAGCACGTTCCCGTCCCCCTTCTGCCAACATCTTCTCTGCACTCCTCTGATGTGTTTTTGTCACCCATTTGGGCCACATAATTACACTCCTTTTTCTTTTGGAAAAAGCTGACGCGCAATTATTTTCATGATTAACACTCTTGTGCAGCTAATTGTAATTATACCTTATAATCACAGTTATGATCGTCAATTACTCATCTTTGCCTCATTTCAATGTTTTTCTTTATCTGAGTTTTTGGAAGTTGTCTTGACTGGCTCTAGATGCACAACAAACTAGCCCAGCTTCCTAAACTTCAGTTTTTCTCCACGGGGATTAATTTGAGGCCATAATAAAGGGCAGATCATTGCTGGTGTAAATCAATGCAGCTTCACTTGTGTCAGCACGGCGATGGTGATTTGCAGCAGTTGAGGTGTCAGATATTTTACTAAGAAGCCAGTGTCATCTGAGAAAATCTATGTGCCTGAGAGCCGTTTTTTATATAGTTTGCACATATTGAGCAATGCATATTTTTTCTTTTTATATCTCTATCCCTTTATATATTTTAGGGAACTAAGAAGAACCCAACCATCCTCTATACTTACTTGCTTGCACATTATGCGGCAGCTCGGAACACCTTGAAAATACCCAGGGGACTGATTCCCCTCTTGCTCACGCCAACTTTAATGCGGTGCAGTTGTCAATTTGAATCGGAGGGCTCCTGGTTTACACCCCAGTGAGTGTAAACAGCAACAGAAATAGGATGAATACATCAGTTTTACAGGGGGGATAATAGGATAAATTCTAATCCAGGCCACATACAGGAAGCTCGATAGCCAAAGCCACAGACTCGCAGAACATGACTTACAGAATATGATTCCCAGCTCACAGCCTGGTCAGGGTTTTGCTAGGCTTGCTCTAAACCTCTGACAGGCGAAAATGGAGCTTTAATTGTAGAGGGTGCCCAGAAGCTCAGCTTCATGGCTTAACAGACCTGGACAACGCCGTGTGGAAACACCAAATGGCATAGTACAGACGCCTGATGGAAAACTGTCGGCGTGGTTTCCTTGCTCCATCCTCCCCTGGCCTCTCGGGGCAAGTGCCTTAATTCTGTGCCCTGGGCTGCAGGCTGGCTCTGCCCAGCCAGAGCGTGCCCAGCACAGGAGCTGAGCTGCTGCTTTAAAACCTATTCCCCGTTCCCGAAGACTTGGATGAATGAATAAGGAGGTGAACTCCCAACCTGGAGATTACTGCTGCATTAATAAAGCAACTGTGAACGAATTGTCTCTGCTGCCTGAGCCAACCAGGATTATTAAACCAGCTCCCTGATTTAATTAGAGTGCTTAAAACTCATGCTAAAAACAAAAATGCAGCTCTCAGCTAGAACCTGAGCTTTGTGCGGGATGGGTCACTGCGAAGGTCAGCTCTTTCCACAGTTTATTCATGGTTATTGAATCAAATGCTAAGGGGGAAGCGGAGGCTGCGCAGAGCTCTTGTCCCCGCGCTGCAGCTCCGGGCGCTGCCTGAGGCCAGCAGACGCTGCAGGTTATTTCTGCCTGCCCAGCAGCTCGTGTGAAACGGCCGGGAGGAATAACGTCCACATCGGCCTGAAAAAAAGCCCAACGCACGTGCACCAGAGCTGCCAGCCTTGTTACGAGGCAGACAGAGCGACGCAGGTCCGGCTGCCTCCACTTGCACCTCGGCACGGCCAGCTCTCCATCACCACGGGCACCTCCTTGCATCAGCAGAAGTTTGTGACACCTGAACTGGCCGTGCAGCTCCTCAGCGGTGCCAATTCAATTAGATGCCCCTTGCCTGAGCAGCAGAAAATGGACCTGAAGTAATGCCTCGTGACTGACCGAGCATTACACGCTATTTAGTCTTTAACTCTGAGGCTGGGTTGGAACTGCGACCACAGGAGAAAGGCACCGCTGCCCGGGAGTGTAGCTGTAAGCTGACGGGAAGCTTTTTTTTTTTTTCCTTTTGAAGAAAAGCAATTTTCAGGCTTTGAAGGCTCCGCACCTCAGCTGCTTTTTCCTGGCTTTGGACTCTGCCGTATGTTTTTCCTCATCTGACAAACGAGCAGCAGCCGGGAGCTCCGGCGGCATCTGCAGACCACCACAAACGATGCTCTGCCCCTCCTGCCCACGACGGCTCCCCAGCTCAGCTCTGGAGCTCACCAGCTCCAAGAACACAGCACAAACTCCCTTTAATAATGGCAAGCGTTGATAAGAAGGTGCAGGCGAATTAAGCTTCACAAAAGAAAAGTTAAATGATTCTATTGTTAGCCGAGTAGTTTCTAAATGAACCCATCAAAGTTCGGAAAATTGTTTTAATTGATAGCCAGATTAACAATGAGATAAATAGAGAGATTAGAAAACGCCCGTTACACTCAGCTGAGGCTGTATGAAATTGTCAGCCCCAGCTAATTGTTCCGTTTCCCAGTTTTAATGAAGTGCAGCCTCCCGAACTGAGCCGCTCCAGGAGCAGAGCACAGCACCCCGAGCCTCCCAGACCCACCTCCACCATGCTCCAACTGAGCGACCGGGGCTGGTTGCTGGGCTGGCTGCTGGGCTGGCTGCTGGGCTGGCTGCTGGGCTGGGTGCTGGATGCATGCACCAGAGGAGCTGGGAGGTGCCCAGGCTGCCCTCCGTGCCCCAGTGTGTGCTCTGACAGCTCTGTTCTCCAGCCATCTCCGCAGCACAGCAAGCTCATTGTGCAGGCTGACTCTGGGAACTGCACGCAAAATGGGCTGTTCACCAAGGCCAAGGGCTCCATCTCCTCCTGCAACGTTACTTGGAAGAGGAAGCGCTACATTTAATTAAGCGCCATGTTACGCTAGGCGTGGAGGATTATGCAGCGGGGCAATTTCAGGAGGCTTGACGCTGCCCTGCCAAGAACAGTGCTGGGGGCTGAGCTAGCTGGGGTTTGGGCTCCCTGGAAAAAAGGGTTTGTGGCTTTCTGCAAGGCATCGGGGAGCACAGATGGGTTATTTTGTGAGTACTGACCATGTATCAGTGCGAATAACTCCTTCTTTAATCTTGCTGGCAATTAGGCACGTAGCAAGATGTGTTGGGTTTTGGCTAGCTGGAAGAGGTTTGCTGTTTGGGACTTTTTTTTCTCAAAATTATTGTCGCAAACAAGATTTGAAAGACTAATTTGGGGGTCACAAAGGGTACGGGGAAAAAAGGTTGATTTATTTTCTTTTTAAGCATGTCATCTCCTAGCTCAATTATATATCTATTTTTAATAAACCCAGCAGAAGCCCTTGCAAGCCACCAGGTTTAATACCACTTGGTCTTGGGAGTTAGGAGAGCTTTTCCTGGTTTGCCACTGACTTAATAAATAACATCAATCTACACAAGCATGCCTGTCCATGTGTCCCCACTTCTACCTGTATAACAAGGATAATGCCAAGTGCTCCAAGTTCTAGGCATAAAATAACCTCCTCTCCATCCTATCTTCCAGCTGCTGCAGAAAGGAAAGCACAACTCTGTGGCCCCGCCAGTCCCCAGCTGCCTCCACCACGGGATGTTTTAAGGAGAAGGCACAGCCCAGCGTGCAAATATGCTCCGACACAATAGCTAAATCTTCTCATCTTCCTGCTCGACAGCAATGAAAAATGAAAACAAACCCCTGCTCTCAGGGTTGTCTGCACAGCTCTCGTTTGCAAAGTGATGGTCATTGAACACAGCCCCGTGCTGCTCTGGCTCTGCAGCGCTCACAGAGGAGTCACCTCGGGGCTCCAAGAGGGGTCACTGCAGTCATGCTCGGGACCCAGACATTTTAGCATGGTGGGAGAGGAAGGCGATGGCAATGCCCCCCTCTGCAGCTGTGTTTCCTTGCATCCGTTCAGCTTCTAAGGTTGATGGTCAGGCAGAGGACAGAACCGCAGCTGAGAAAGGATGAAATACAAAAACCTCACAGGGAAAGCTCAAGGGAGCAGGGGGCAGCAGGGAAGGAGAGCTGAGACGCGGAGTTAGAGCTGACATAACGGGGAGAGAAAAGCGACTTGGAGCTGTCAGGGAGGGAGCAAATAGGTAGGGCACCCACAAGAGAAGACAATTGCAGATTTGGTTATTGCAGTCGTCTTTGTCAATTTACTACCACGGAAGGTACAAACCTCTGCCTCTCACCGCAAATGAAGATGGACGCGGATGTGTGCTGGCAGGCAGGCTTGCACAGAGGACATTCCTGCACACTAATGTACTCCGAGGAACCCTGAGTTTGCGCTTAATCGGAGGCAAAATACACCAATCCACACATCCTGCTGTTGCTTCAGGTCACCCTGACAAAGCCAGCAGCTGGGGCTCTGGGACCGGGCTGCTGGTGTATTATAGCTGCCACTCTTCATTTGCTAGGATGGCCAGAGTTTTGCATTAGCACGGTAATTCATGAGGCTGTGTTCAGGAGAAGACAGAGGAGATGCAGCGCACGGCTGTAACGCATCTTTGGTATGCATTAAGGGGATTCATCTTATCATCGCTGTTCAGCAAAGTTTTTAACCATACCCTTAACTTTAAATAGCAAATAAAAATAGAGCCATCAGCCGGAGTCCTTTGTGTATTTATACACACGGTCACGGATCTTTTTATGGAACATCATTTAAAGCGCTGTCATACCAATAAAATGCCTACAAACTACCTAGAGATGAAGCAACGCTGCATTTGCATTTCCTACCTGGCTGTGCCACTGATTCTCTGAGACATTTTGCACAGCCTGAACGTTAGGTGTGCAGGCACAGAACAGCACAGATCCGACTGTTTGCGCAGAGAACTCAAACCTTGAGAACTGATGTTCATGTTCCTAAATTCCTCCTCCCCAGGCGCTCTCTGCGCCAGCGATGATTCTTTGACCACACAGAGATCAGAAACACCTTCCCAAAATTCTGGTTGTATTAAGAGCCTTATCCTTAATCCCTCAACTTGAGTTTATTGATAAGAAAATGCCAATTAAGATCCATATTCCCATGCTGGACCTGTAGTCAGAGACTAAGGAGATTATGTGATCATTCTAATTTCCCACCCAAGAATGTTAAATAGTTAGAACTTTATCTCTCTCAGAACAGCCGTGGCCCAGGAGCTCCATGTCCTTTTGGCCTATTTGCTGCTACCACTGCAGATGTCCCTCGACCTTCAGTCGGGACAGCGCGCGTGGCCTCTCTGTACCTCCAAAGGGAACATTTCTGTGCGGGAAGCGGGCGACGTTCATTAGCAGTCTGACTAGAGCAGAACTGAAGTGCTCCACCTGAGTCCTCGGGACAGATCCAAGCATGGATGACAATATTAATGAACAGCTGCCAGCACCAGGAACCATGGCTCTGCTGCCTGATTGCATGAGACAAGAAAATAAGCTTATGTTAGCAAAGATTGCAGGAGAGAAATGTTTTTTTTTACACACCTGAATCCACCAGGCACACCTAAAATCAGGCAAGAGCAATAGGACATATTTGCAAGAGAGACTTCCAACCCACACGGAGGGCTTGCAGCTGTACGATTTTACGTTTGATGCAAATTTATATAAAGAGAGATGACAAACGCAGGTCAGGGGATGTTTTATCATCTTTAACAGCACGGGAGAATACGGATTGAACTGGGAAACCCCACAAAGCCTAATCCTTTGTCCTTACAGAACCCAGGTAAAAGCGGGAGGGATTTGGGGATTCAGACCGACTAGCACAGAAGCTCACAAGGCTGCTGACAGTGGCTGGGCAGGGGATGAGATGAGCCTTGTGCTGTTGATTGGTTTAGTGCATCTCCATTAGGTACCTAAAAGCCAGACGTGAAGGTAACCCATCCGACAGCGCTATTGTGTTCCTGTTGCTCTGACATCTTCCATCCCTCTTCATTTTTTTTCCTGTACCCATTAGGCTCCGGTCCTGGATAAGATCTGGAGGGACAGGCTCCTTCTTCAGCTGCTGCTGAAGCCGTTGAGCCTCTGCATGAACACCCAGAGCTGCTCACGGGGCTCGCTCCTGGCCAGCGGCCCCGGGCTGCAGCTGCCTCCCGCTGCCCGCGCCTGCAGCACCCGGCAGAGCCGGGCTCCCGGGCTCGCCTGGCACTAATGCAGTATGAAAGGCAGTCATCAAAAATAACAGCTCCGGGCTCTACAGATGTGGGAAAACCGACTCCAGCTTTGGTTATCGCAAGGCATTATCTTTACAGGAACAAAAGAGCGGGGAGCACTTTATGAACAAGCACGACGACGTTCCCTGGCTGGAGCAGCTCGCAGCCTGGGCAGCGCGAGCCCAAGCTTTGGCTTGGCGTTAGAAGGCACCGAACTAACCTTTTCCATTTCATTTCTGCAAACTCCAAACTAATTATCTTTTCATTCTTCTTCCATCCTTTCACTGCCAAGGGGAAGAAATCAGGACAGCACTCCTGGGCTTTCTAGATCTTGCAATATTTATCACCTGAAGCCTTGTTCCCAACAGGAACAGGCAGCACTGAATCTTTTGTGCTGAAATGAAACCAGCCAGGGAGACCGGGACCGGCACTGGGAGCATCGTTCTGCAGGCAGCCCTGAAGGGAACACAGTGCTTCCATATGGGCAGAGCCGAACCACTTACTAAATATCAGTTTTTTTCTTCCCCTGAGTAGGCACCCAGAAGAGCGAGATGGCTGTAGGAAAAAGATGGAAGAAAAAAGAAAAATAATTAAAAAGGGGAAAGATTGAAAATAAAGCGCTATTAGGGATTAGGATTCAGGCCAGCGTTGTCTGCAGCCTTCCAAACCATATGATATATCTAAGGAAGAGGCAGACAGAACATCTGAGCAAAAATTACAGGTGGCTGAATTAATTAGCTCCAAATCCCAACACCCCCAAACATCAGGCGCTGGGATTAAGGACTCAAAGCTAGTTTGCTGCTGAATCCCAAACCTCAGATATTATTTGGATTCAAATTGGAAGTGTTGCAGATGGGTTTGTTTAGGGAAGGAGAGAGCTGTCTTTTCCCATCCTCCCTTTGGCTGAGGCAGAAGGGCACCTTTCTCCTCCCTTATTCATGACACAACATTAACCCAACTGCAGCCTTCCCTGCAAGGCCTGTCCTTGGATCCCACCGATCCGAACAAGCTTTCAGCTCTTCACATACCCTGGTACTGCAAGATGGGCTGGGAGGGATTCACGTCACAGCAACGGGAAATTTGCCTCTTTCCATCCTCTGTGCTTACGGGACATTGTGTGTAAGGAATTTACCGTCCTTAAATGATGATGAAGTTTTATTGTGCGACAAAACAATGGGACCCAATGACAAACTGCACCTGATTTTATCCTGAACCACTGACAAATTGACAGTTTCACTTGATTTTGAGGCAAAGCCCCTAAAAGGTTACCAATAACTACACGGATCCAGATTCAGAGAAGTTAATAAAAACAGTTGATAGGCATCACAAGAATTAGATTCACTTCCTTGTCCCACCACCTACTCCCTGTGCTAAGTCCTTTGATCCCTGTATGATTCTCATCTTCCTATAAAATGGGAACAATCCTCAGCTGGTTGGTGGCAGCACAGGTGGGATAAAGACGCTGCTGAGACGTTCGGATGTTATCCTCACCTAAGCTGGGGGAGAATCTGCGTAGGTTGAAAAGTTCACGAATCTTGCGATGAAAATAACCTGCGTCTCCTGCTAAATCAGGTGAGCATCATTATTTGCCAGGACCATCTTGCACAGGTCTAATTATCTGCTGGCAAAAGACGTACAGAGGCATAACTGGCAGTGCGCTTGCTTCATCTGGCTGGTGCCAAACAAGCTGGTAAGTTCAGCACAGCCTGTGTAAAGCATCCAGAAGTAGTACACAGGGAGACAATTAGTGTTCATGTGGCTTTCATAGTGGATGCGATCAGAAGGCTGGAAGATATTTGTGTTTATTACAGCACTGGGTACTCAGTCAGGACTGAAAACAGCCATCGCCCAGACGCTTGCTTGAAAAAGGATTTGATGGACAGAGTTTGAAAAAGTGCGAGCAAGAAGAGAAAAAGAGGCAGCTTTGGAGCAGTGTAATCACGTCGCAATAAAACCCCGAGGATGGCAATTAATTATTGACCATGGATCCCTTTCTTTGTCTTTCCCTTGTTCCCCAGGGCTCTGCAGCTCTCCCAGACAGCATGCCAGAGTTAATCAGGTATTTGCTCCCACCTGGGGAGTCGGCTACATGTCCCTAATGGACCCGGCACAGCTTGAATGCCATAGCTTCTCATCAGGCCTGGCTTTATATATAATCAGGCACACTTTGCGATCTGCAGGTGGCTCAGCAGGTTGCAGCGGGTTTTTACTGCTTTTCTGTTCTGCCTTGACCACACATCCATGCCACGGAGCGAGCTGCCAGCGGCACTGGGCAGAGCTCGCCTGGAAGAGGAGCGCTGGCGACGTGCAGCCGAGCTGTGCGCACACAGGGATGCCAGCTGCCCTCTCACCAGGTTGTTCTCTCAGATCCCTCAGCATCCACGCTGGTTACTGAATCCTCTTGGTAAGAAGCACAGGATAAAGGCAGGGCAGTCCTGCACGCAGCTGGCAGAGCGTTTCTTCAGGCTGGGGGGAGATGCAGCAAAGCCCTGGCTGAGGGTGGGACAAAGGTTTTTGATTCCAAGGAACTTCCAGGAAACCGGGATGCTCCAAAAAGCTAAGCACCTGTTCTTGTGCTTTCTACAACCGAAACAGCTTTAAAACAAACAAACAACCGAACAGCTTTAAAACATTCTGCCTCATTCCCAAACCCACTGAGCAAAAAGACTTCGGAGGCTCTGCATCCCCACCCCTTGGAAGGTGACAGATGAGCTTACAAATGCACCTTATTGCCTCCCTGGTGCTTACAGCAGTGTGATGTTTTCTGTCAGGTTAAAACAGGGCGGAGATTCTTTCAGCTATCAATACACATTAGCACTGACGGGAGCTTTAGCAGGGAGCTCTCAGCGTGAGCTGACCCGAAGTAACGCCACCGGAGGAGAAAGCCGGACGGGCAGGATGGGGAGCAGCCGAATTTCCTCCTGCAACTTTCTGAATCCAAGCAAACGTCTGGGAACTTCTGTTGTCAGCGCCACTGCTTGCTGGAGCTGGCATCTGGGACAAGGATTTGTGATCGTCACCTTCCCCCTCCAGCACGACAATGGATTTCCACTGTTCCTCCTAAAACCAAATGGCGCTTGCACTGCAAGTCACTTGGGTTGGACGGCTCTGCCAACTCCGCTGCAGCTGGCTCCAGGTGGTGCCTGTACACGTCCTGCTACATCTTCTCTTGGCACACGAGCGAGCCTTTGGGTTATAAGAAGCTGTCAGGAAAGCAGAGCTGTCGCAATTTCTCTGACAACAGTCGGAGCAGGGCAGAGCTTCTCCCTGTTGTCAGCAGCATTGATCGGAGATCACAAACGAGAAGTTGCCGGAGATTTTTGATCAGCTCCGCTGCATGGCTGGTGTGCGCAGGGTGACAGACCAAGGCGGCACAGGGGACAGCATACCAGAGGACCTGCTTTTGCAGACTGCTCTAAGATCTCACTTGCCACACAAGTTCTGAGCACAATTAATGCTGCAGATGTCATCCTGTGAATACCAGCTCGATCCGAAGGCCACCGCAGCCTTGCCCAGATTTCAATCACGGGCTCGTTGTAAACACGTTAGTGACATGGAGCTACAAGGCTCTCCGACTTGCAGCCAGCTCAATTACCTCCATGTACCCCTTGTGCAAATGGTGCTGAGAGGCAGTGAAGCCCAGGGGTCTGTCAGTCGTTGTCCATTAGTGGGGACAGCTCTCCCATCTGTCTCTGTTCCCCTCGTTACGGGGACAGCAGGTGGCAGAGCGGATGATGGATGGGCAGAGGATGAACCTGAATAGGATCTACTCATCATCCATTCGTGCACCAGAGCATGATGGATGGGCAGGAAGAGTTTTCAATTTAACCACGGGCTGAGTCACGAAGCCAAATCATGGGTCCTGCAAGGTCCCATCTGCGGGAAAGGGGGAAACTCATCTGTGGCCACTGATGGGCACGGCCCCAGGGAGGGCAGAGCTGGCTCAGGCCTGGAGATGTTGGATATCCAACCAGCATGCAGGGTGGACACCCACATTCGAGCTCCTCGTGGATAGCTGTGGCCTTCCGTAGGGGAAAAATCCTCCACAGCTTTTCCTAGAAAGTCAAAGTCAGTCTTGCAGAGGGGAATCATCCGGGTAGGCTGTAAGAGCTAGAGATTTGTTAGTTACAGCTGTGGGCCGTGGACCTAGCCCTTGTACAGGCACCATGCAGGCCTATGATAAAAAGAGAACAGCCCTGAGGGACAGCCAGGCTAACAGCAGTCTGTCTGGGCAGAAAACACGGGCTAAGAAGGTGGGCAAACAAACTCCAGAGGCTCATGGTCTTACAAAATGCAGCCCAATAACTTGTCCTCGTGCCTGAAAAGGCAGGAAGGGGAACCTGGGTCTCCTGCGAAACTCTGCCGACAGCAGCAGAAGACAAGCAAGTAGTTGGAGGTGGTGATTAGAAGGGAATAAACTCTGAGCAAAGAGAACTACCAAAGTTTTATTTTTGCTACTTATTTGAAATTTGCCCATACCTCTGCAGCTTCCTCCGTTTTTTCAGATGATCAAAAACCTCATTCCGTACCAACATGCTCCTATTCTTTCCCTGCAGTATACAGAGGAGCAAATTCAATCTGTGAAGCTTTTGTCCTTCCCTGACTCGCACTCTTCTCTTTGCTCAGGCTTGCAGTGTACCCACCACAATGATAAAATGCATCCTGTTTATGGGGGAAGAAAAGTCTACCTCAGCACTTTTTCCATGGGAGGAAAAGGGGAGAAAAGAAGTACGTTTTAAAGCGTTTTAGATTGTGACTTCTGCAAATTAGAAAAAGCACACTTCTTCCCCAGATAGAATACAGGCAATTACACTGTGAAAGCAAGTGCTATTTCTGTCCCTTTCACCTTGGAGTCTTACTAATGCTTTTAAGATGCATAGAGATACATTTGTGGTAAGGAAGGTGGCCACCTTCAGCAGTTTGCATCCAGTTTATGAGATCAGAGAATGAGGAAATAGCCTTGCTTTGTGTTAGTTTCCGTACTAGTTAAATAAAATTCGGTGAAAGCCTAGGAGGCTGAAGTTCCTTTATTATTTTTTTTTTTAATCCACAAAAGCCCACAAACTTTTCCCTACAATTCTCTCCAGGCCCAAAGCTGCAACAGACTTCTACTCCTGGTTATTGGGACAACGTAGCACCTGAGGTGGGTGCAGGGCTGCTGTCAGTGCCCATGCAGATGCTCTCACGTGAAAAAAATCACAGCAGCAGGGCACTTTGGTGCCAGTATTGAAATGCTTTCAGCCCCAGACCAGCTCTGTCAGCCAGGGTGGTGGTGATGTGCACACCCAGGCCTTGCTTAATGACCCCAGCGTGCAGGGAAGCTGTAACATTGCCTCTCTGAGTCCATTTGTTCCATCAGGATTGAGAGAAGACAGATGTAAGATGAGCAAATAAATACAGGAATAAATGGCTGGCTAGACATATGGATACACGCAGACAGATGGACAGATCAGATCTATCTGGCATCTGCCTGGCTCTGACATCTCCCTGCACCTGCACTTCATTCAAAACCGAGAGCACGCACCTGATGGGCAGCCTGAAACCAAGAAAAGTGCGAGACCTGGGGAGGGCAGAGCCTCAGGACGGCCTCCTGGCCGAACGACAAGCTCTGGCTGTGCAAACACGTGGCCCCCAGCAAAGAGGAAAGAAATTTTCTCCCGGCTGCCTCAGAGCTTTGTAGACTTTCTCCCCCCCCACCTTAGCCCTACCTTTTGCAGAGGTCTTTCTGTTGAATGTCGGGGCTCTTCCCACCGCTACAGACTCAGCATTTCCCAGTTGCCCTTCCCTTTGCATTAGCAGAGCATTGTGCTGTATTTTGTCCTCCCTCAGCTAACCTTTTATCACTCCATATGTGACTGGAGGAGCCATCTACCAGCAGCATATGTGTTTAATCAACTTTAATATTTCCACAGACTATAAGTAAGCAAAAACGTTCTGGATAAGGAATAATTATTGGTTTAATTACATTAGAGAAGATAGTTAGAATGCCAGAGGGTGCAAAGCTCTGTGGCGTGGTACACTACTGGGCTGGGTACTGGCAGCCAGGAGGGGACCTGCCTTGGCCGTGTGGCAGTAAGAAATAAGGACTGGGGAGCACATCTCCAAAGAAGCCTCCACGCAGCAGCACTTCTGGCACGGAAGGAGCAAAAATGTCTGAGAGCGCCCTGCTGCATCCTCATCCCATCGCGGCTCAGAAGCAAACAACACGTCCTGGAGATTCAGAACCTTATTCCCCCGGTGCAGATTTCTAAACATACATAAACCATTAGGAATTAAGAATTTACATCTGAGTGACTTTTAATAACCAACAGAACTTCTCCTCTGGAGTGGTCACGGTGCTATCAAGACAGCAATCTGCCTCGGGCATGGTAAAGATAGGGAAACTGAGATCCAGAGGCAGCACACAGCTCGACTACGGCTACCAAGCGCCAAAGGCATAATTCAAAATGCAGTCTGATTAAATTTATGGAATATCTTTAGACTTGGAGTTTGGATTTCTTTCTATTTGCCCTAGGGTATAAGCAAGGCATATTTTCCATTTTTTTCCCTCTAAATCTACGAGGGTTAGAAACATTCCTTTTTATAAAGAAACAAGTGCATAATGCTGAGATTCACATGTAATCACATCTCTGCAACAAATGCAGCCTTAAGAACAAACAGTAAATATTTGAGAGACTTGTACTGATGGAATCACAAAAACTGGCAACATTATAAATCCCTTTGGAGACTTTCAGTATCTCCTGCCTATCCTTAAAAGCTTGCAATCCAAGAAGTATTCACTCAGTAAATTTTGCATAGCTATCTGCTGGTGGTGGTGGGAGATGGTTGCTGTAAGCCTCACAGGTCTGTTTCCTACCTCGAAGCCCAAAGTGATTTAAATAAGGGAAGAATGAAAAGCAAATAGTGTGGCTTTCCCAGAGAAGGAGCTGAAAACAAAATGCTTTGATTCATTTCAGGTTTGCTTTGGGGTTGTTTATGGTATTTAATACTTGTGTTTCATGTTAGCCCTAAATTATAAAGGAGATTGTAAAGTTTTTTTGCTTTTTTAAATAAAGATCACTTGCAGGATTACCTCAGCCATCTCTCTCTGTCTCCTTCCTGGGATTAGTACAATCACGAAAGCAAGGAGCCTAATGAACAGTGCATTATGAATTATGCTCTTGGGGCCAATTTCATTAGAGTCATCTTTTTGACACATGTACACAGCACCTTCGATTGTAAGTGTGTGATTACGTTTGGGATTTAACATTCAGCTTGAAACACACTCACTTTGGCCCAGTGATACCAATGATGCTCCACATACTGTTTCTCAGCAGGGCTGAGTAACAAATACACATCAGATAGTTATTCAAGCAAGGAAAGTTGTTCTTCCCAGCTCTTCCGCTGCACCTCAGAGTTGACCCAGGGCAGCCCCTGCACTCCAGGCTCTGCATGTCTAGATGCTGTTGTGTTTATTTTGGCAGCGTCTACAGATGTAACAAGATTATGCTACGAAGACAAATGAAAACAACAAAAACAAAGACTGTGAAAACAACAGTCCTTGCCCCCGTATGCTTACAAGATCAACCAAATCTTCTGGTTCTGCAAAGGTTATCTCAGCTCTAAGCTGCCTTCTAAGCAAGGCAAAGCATGTCTGGAACCATCCAGGATGTAAGATTTATGAAGTTTAACCTCTCCCTAACACACTTAATTTTTAAGTTGGTGGGAACCCACATTCCCCAGAAGATCTGGTCTCAGAACCAGCTGCTGTGCCTACACAGGACCCAGAGCAGGCCTCAAGCCACAGCTCGCTGTGTGGAAGGCCTGAAGTATTCGATGGAGTTGTTTTCTTCCTTATTTTCTCATTTTATGTTCTGTTCATAACAGGCTCAGGCAGCACAATACTAAAATATACCACGGAAGAACATCTAGTTTTGGTGGTAGATGTTCTTGGCTAGTAAGTGAGCCAGTCAGAGTGTGCCTGTCCAGGGTTTCTGAGAAACACTGAGATAATTAGGATCAACTTCCCAAAGTAACTAACGATGTGAATTCAGAATGACTTAGTTAAACCCCATTTAGCCTCATGGGGCCTCACACATCCGTAGCTGAAGTGATTTCAATTCCACCTAGGGAGAGCAATCAAGTTACCTCGCCTTCGCTCGCTTCGCACCAGGCGGGAGCTGCTGGCGTGCTCGGAGCCCTTCCTGACGGCAGGGAAAATGTTGGCTCGGACACGGCTCCTGCTTCCACGCCTCAACACCTCCTTTGGCTCTGGCTGAGGTCGTCCACACCACAGCTTAATGCCGTGTTGTTAATGCCGTGTCGTTAATCTGCTTTGGAAGTTGATTTGGTCAAGGATTTTGATGTCTACTGGTACAAACTCTTAAGCTCTTTGTTGCTTCATCAGTAGCAGAAATCCCTGCGAATGCATGTTGTGTACGCATTTGAGTTTCTAAGTCCCGGCTATGGATTTTAAGCATGAGTATGAAAAATGCCTGGCTTTAATTTTGGTAGGCAGCTACAGGTGCTTCCTTAATACAGATAGTAATCAATAGGTGTCATGGAGAGCGGCGCTTAGAAAATCCGTGCTCTTGTTAAGCTTTCATATTAATTTTACATTCTGAAATTGATTCAGATAATCATCTGAGATTTTATGTGCTTATCATCAGAAACTTCAAACCTCTCACACCGAGGTAGCATTGTTAAAGGTATTTAGCACACACACAAACACAGCAGTAAAATTCATGGAAGCTTTGTACTCAAATACCCATGTATTCTGGGTGAGATTTACCTCACACTGGGAACAAATTCAAGGTCAACGTCTCACTTAGCTCCAAAGTCACAGCTCTTAAATTCTTAATGGGACTTTTCAAAATAGGACTATTTTACTTCAGGACATAGGAATGAAATAGGAAAAAAGCTTGCTTTCACCTTTCTGCTCTCCAGCTTGCCATTTCCTTTGTGAAGTCAATGGAACTATAGAGACGTACACCAGCGAGGTATCCAGCTCTCAGACACCAAAAATCCTTGCTTCTCGTAAGAGCAATAGATACACTAAAGTATTAATTAGTCTTTTATGTGTTTTTAATTTACTTAGCCCATCACAAACACACTGCAGATAAATACTTGATTGCCACTACTGTAGATTTCAGAGGCTGAACCTCTTCCTCTGGTCATAGATTGAATTTATCACTACTAATCAAAGGCACCCTATGGTTTTGGCGGAGGGCAGAGATTTGTTGTTTCATTCAAATAAAACACCCTTCCCCTCTCTGGCCTTCGAGTTTGCCCCATCCTTCCTACTTTGTCCCTTGGCTACAAAACGATCACAAATAGTTTTGGATCAGGCCTTCAGATTTGCTTTTGGATGCACATAAAATAATCATTCCTGAAAACAATCTCCCCGTGATTAAAGATCTGCTACAGCTAAAAATATTTAAAGCAGGAATCATCCCAAATAATAGACTTGGCAACATGCACCAGAGACGACAGAAATTGCTGGCGCTGTGTAGAAAACAAACATCAAAAGACAAAATAGCATCAGACACTGAAGCACTAGATGTTTTTTTTTTCTCCTTTTTGCTCTGTGCCATTTTGCAAGGTTGTTTGTGCATCCTTGTATAATTCCAGCTAATCGCACAAATTCTTCAATTGAAGACATTCTTTGAAGTCTCCCCGGAATGGCACCGACACTCGTGTGCCCCCCATCCCGCTCCTGTTAGGAACCACCCCCTTGGTTCTAAATGAAAAACTCTATTCAGCAGCAGACTGTCAGGGGTGTTCCATTTTGCAGCTTTTATTCCACTTCATTTGCTTTCTTTCTCCCCGACAGAAAGCTTACGGAAGGAGCAGCATTTCCTTGCTCCTTCCTCCCTCCCTCCCTCCGAGGGACCTCTCAGGGTGTCTGCTTGTTAGTTCACATGGTCACCCATCGCTGTCACCGGGCTGCCCTTCCCTGATAACTCAGCCAATAATTGGTTCTAACGGACCCGACCTCAAAGTCCCACTAATGAAGGGCCTGATCTGCAGGAATTACCTGCACGCCTCCCCGAGGGCCCAGGCGCCCCGGGCAGGGGGCTGGCAGCACCCCGTGCCCAGGGACATCACGGCACCCTGCAGGGCCTGCGTCACGGCTCAGCGCTGCTGCCAATTATTTTCCACCGGGACTCGAATTATCCTTGCAGTGCTGTACGTCTGCTCGGTGCTTTCCATTCAGGCATGGAAATGCGTGGCTTCGCCTGTCTCCGAGAGCACGCAGCCCCCGAGACCTTCCAAGGAGAAGGGGCATGCAGCAAGCTGCTACGGGGTGATCCAAGCACGCCCCGCATCTGCAGCTGGTTCCAAGGAGAGCTGCTTGTGGTTGAAAGCTCTCCGTGTGCCTCAGAAAGGCTCAGAGGGGTCTGACAACATGTGGGTGAGACCACAGTGCAGATCAGACATGTTTTTGTGGAATCGGTGCTGTGCTCAAGTCTTCCAGTGTCAGAACCCACGGGATGCGTACAGAGCAGTGGTAGCATGAGATGAAGCCATACAAATCTGGGCTTTGTCCTTTTTACCCCAGGGAACTGATCTCCTTTTGTGGCTGGGGAGAGGAACATCTGCACTTTCCTGCCATTGGCTCTGGGAGAGAATGAATAGGCCAAATCCCACTTCACTGACTTCATTTCAATTGCATTACATGCAAGTGAACTATGAAGAAAAAAAAAAGATACTTAAATTATCCTTGCATACAGCGCTACATCTTCGGAGCCCCTTTTCAATTGAAGGGTCGTAACACGAGCCTAGCTGGAAGGCGTTAAGAGGTGCCTGACTACAGCATGTTTGGCAGGATCTGAGAAAAACCCTTCGGGGACTTGAGCAACAGCAATAAAATCAATTGCATCAAAGCAAGCATGGGAAGAGGGGATGGCAGAGGACACAGGAAAGGTGAGGAAATGACCTTGCTGAGAGCTAAGCAGACTGAACGGTAACAGTTCTGCAGGGCTGCACTCCTGGGCACACCGAGCCTCAGTGCAAAAGGGTTCATGAGACCGGGTGTGAACATGAGATGCAGCAGGGTGATTTGCAGCTTGCTTGTCTGCAGACCCCATGGTGCAGAAGATCAAGGTCGGGGCAATATTTACACTCACAAATACCGACAAGCAGAGGATTCTGCTATGTTTAGAGCCTGCTGGAGTCCAGGG
This sequence comes from Oxyura jamaicensis, assembly GCF_011077185.1. Classification (NCBI taxonomy): domain Eukaryota; kingdom Metazoa; phylum Chordata; class Aves; order Anseriformes; family Anatidae; genus Oxyura; species Oxyura jamaicensis. The sequence continues at coordinate 3,988,998 of NC_048914.1, forward strand.
GAGATTTCTGGCCGGCCTTCAGCACGAGGTGAGGCGGCAGCCACCTCGGGGACGGGCATAAACACTAGCTGCTCCCCTGTCCGTAAAGGCACAGCAAAGCAGAGACAACGTGTGAAAACAGCACAGCCACTCCATCAAGCAACGTCAGGTGCTCCTCAGCACGCTTGTACGTCCAATTAAGTGAGGCCTGTGCAGCCAGCACCATATCTGGTAAGGTTTTTTCCCCCCAGGGTCAGAGGATAACGGACCTGCAACCTTAAAGACCTTTGAAGCAGCAGCACAGCAGCCCTGCAAACCGGCTGTCAGTTTGAAGCTTTGTTCGCAGCACTCCTCCAGTTTACCTCCCTGTGATTAGAGAGTTCACAGTCTCCTAGACCACATGAAAGGGCCGGAGCTGTCAAGGTTTAGATTTCACCTCCACGTACGAAAGCAAGAGCATTTTTACTTCATTCACTTGGCTGTTTGGAGCTTTTGTTTTTGTTTTTTTTCCTCTCCAGGAGGAGTTGTTCTGCTCAGGAATCTCACTTCCCAAATACACTGACAGTACGTGTACCTGATTATTTCTACTTTTTTAAAAACAAACAAACAAAACTTCACTGGTATTTGTGCAAACACCCTCACATACACACCTACAATACATGTTTGCACATACAAGCCCTGTCTCTAGCTACAGCCTGTAAGCACAGCCAGACATCAGCAGTGGGAGCACACAGGCACATACACAGCTGGGGTGAAAGCTGCACAGACACTGCAATGGCCACTGGTCTGTGCACACACCCGACTGCCCACACGGGCACGTTCAATACTTGGTGCATGTGCTCTGCCACGCCTGTCAGCACAGCCATCACACATGCAACGCCTGCGTATTTGCACAGCCACGTGCACACACCTGATGCAGCCTCAGACACGCACGTTCTGCAAATAAAAGCTTCAAAACCCTCTTTCCATAGGAGGAAACCTGGCTTACGTTCATGGAGCTAATCTGTCTAATTGCAGTGCTTCTAGTCAAATGCATAGCATTAGCATGAATTATTAGCAGATGCAAAAATAAGAATTAGAGGTGAGAAAATCCACCCTAGCCTAACTCTGGGTCCTGGTATTGCTACAGAGTCTGAATTTGTCTCTGCATTCGGTGCTTACCATCCGACTACCAGCACCCCGACATCATGTACATGATAGCTACGGACCTGCCATTGCTTCTAGCCTGTGATAGGCTACTCCACTACTGCAGCAGTTCCTCCCCCCCTCCCCACTTTTACTATTCATATTAAATCTTCATCAATGCAGCAGATAAGTCAGCTACGCAGGAGAAAGGGGGAAAAGTTGTGGCTCCAAGTGCATTTTGTTCCGGCACCCAAAGGTGGTGCTGTTGCATTGACTGTTAAGGGCACCACACTTTGGCAAACACCCTTTATTAAAGAAGAAAAACCTTAAATCAAGTTGCCTGTAGATTAAAATTGTGTATTGTTTAACTTCACAAGCCATATTTAAGTCTGACACCTGCATGTATGCCTTTGCCATTAGCATGTCTGCTGCATCTGTATTCCTGCCGCCGCCGTGCTCGCTGTTAGCCAGGGGTGCTCAGCGCGGCGCGGCGTCCCTGCCACCAAGTCCTGCTGCGGCTGCTGGAGTCTCAGCAGAAGGACGGGCCCTCCAGACCCTGTGTACCCACCAGTCCCAGCAGACCTTAGAACAGAAGCCGTGCTTCTGTAGCATCAGCACCACACAGCACAGAGACGGTCTGCGCCGGCTGAGCGCATCCTGGCACCATCCGAGCCTCCGAGCAGAAGGAAAATGGCACTGCGCAGGCCATGCGGTGTGGAGGAAAGCAGCGAGGAGAGGCTGCAGCTGCGGCAAAGGCATGGGCTGCGATCAGGCTGCAGGAGACCCAGCTGAACCAGCAGCACAACGCCCGTTTCAAAGCCGGGAGTAGCTCCTCAGCAGCCTGGGACCAAAGCTCGCCTCGCACGCCGGGTGTCGGAGCGCTTCTCAGGGAGCAGCACGCTGGAAAAATGGTCTGATTTCAAATATCAGCAGAGGTCAGAAGTGTCAATATAATAATGCCAAGCACTTTTAGGGAGCGCAGGTTTCATTCGGCTAATGTTAATGGATGATTTCTGTCCGGTATTTAAAAGAATGGGCAAAGGTTAAGCTCCTTGCCATCGTACCCCATGGGCAAGATTGTTCTTGTTCCTGAACAGGATGAAAAGGAGGATGATCAGAAATGATAGGGGTCAAAGCTTTGAAGACTAGGTAAAAAAAGACTAAATAGAACTTGAGAAATGTGAAAATCAAAGAATTCCATACAGTATCTCCTCCAAAAGAAAATGCTATTATTTTTTAAAACCATCCACTTGTGCTGTGACGCCCACGAGAAATTAGTTGACTAAGCCGTCTCTACTCATCTAGTTCATAAATTTGCCTGATGAATGAATTGCTTGTCTTTGTGAAGGAAGGAAAAAGAAGACTGAAGCTGGAACATGGAAATACAAGATAAAAGGGGACTGTATAATGGAAAATGGAGAAAAATGATGGATGTTATGTACTTGAAAGACATATAATGTGTAACTAACAAAGCAAGCACTCACATGCAGGCTACTAGCCTTGCCCTGGTGAGAATCCACAAAGATTTTCTGGATTTCAAATTGCTGATGGAAATTCCAGGGTCTGTCAGAGTTGGTCAACATTTGCTAACTGCAAATCTGGGAACAAATATTACCATAAATTTTAGGGAAATACCTGCAACAGGAAGGCTTTCCGTATAAAGGTATTCATCTAGTAAGAGCTCAAGTTAGGCTCAAGTTTTACCTGGTGAAATCTTACGGACATCTCAGAATAATTCCAATGGGCCACAATAGTAATGCTGCCCTTTAAACTGGTGATTCTAGGAACAGAATTCTACAAAGTGTGGATGATAAAAAATGGACAGAGGTCAATACCTATTTCATTTTTCAATTAAAAAAATCAAGAAATATAAACTGACAGGTATGTTCCTGTGGATCAGCAGACCAATGTCAGCTCAACCTAATTCCATCCAACTCCTATTCCATCCAACTCACATTTTCCCACATTTAGTGCTAATTTTGTGCAACAGCTACTGCAATAGAACTGCAGAAAGTTCCAGCAGGAAAGTTATTCTTCTCTGAGCATACGCAAAGACTGCCAATATAAAACATCTGAAGAGTGAATATGGCATGCCATTGTGTATTGGCCCCTTCCAACCGCTGCATATAAATATTTCATGATTCCTTTGGTTTTGTCTTTGCCTTCTTATCTTTAGATTGAAATAAAGGCTGGCCATCAGTAAAACATCCCTTAACAGCTTCATAAGCCAAAAGCGCCTGGAAACACATCTCTATTCTCAGCATCCTCCTTAATGAATGTGGAAAGCTCTCTCTTCAGCGCTCTAAGTGTATGAGATTGATAAAGATTCTATTTACTTTTTTCCCCTTATAAGAACTTAATGAGACAAAATTGGTAGCTCGTAATCAGGCGTTGGCCTTTTCATCTCTCCGGGTTTTATTTACAAAAGCTTATTAGAGCAAAGCACACTAAGTGATATGCAGCGATAACTAGAGTATTGCTTAACGATCCCTAGCAGGCAGCACAAAGCACAGAAAATTAAACAGAAAAGGTGATTAAAGAAATGCTACCTAATGTAAACACAGCCCTTCCCACCACCACCAGAGGCCCCAGTGCTGCATGGGAACCTACCCAAGCTGCACCTTCCCGGCGCTCGGTGGCATCGCTGCACCGAGATAGATGTCCCAGTGCACAGCAGCAGATCCCAAATGGACGGGGCCTGATCCTCTCCGGATCCGGAGCCACAAGAGCCAGAGCAGGGCCAGCCCCACTGCCCACTACACCCCATTTTCCTCCCCAACACATTTTCAGTCCTGAAAAGAAATGGCGTCAGCTAACGTTCACAGCTGAAAGCTTCCCCACATCTTGTATCCCCCCTGTAAAACGGGAATAATTGCATCCAACTCTTCCAAATGTGGCAAAATTTTAAAAGCTAATTAAGAACAGGAGGGGAAAACGAAGGGCCCAAGAAGCTGGAATTCTGCAGGGAGAAAATCCATACCATGCTTTCAAGAGGAACTGTTGCTCCTTCATACACACTGCCAGATTTGCTTACAAATAGAGCTATACAGTTGCTCCCTCTCCCTCTCTAATTTGCTGCTTCAGTTTCATCCTGATAAATAGAAACACCAGGCTTGCACAGGGAAAGAGAAGTTACTGTATCATAGGAAGCAATCACACCGTACACAAAACAAGCACTCTCGGTAATTAAACTACTTCCAGCCCCCTTTCTCTGTTCCTTTTCAGCATCGCGCTGACGGGCTGTTTATCTTTGGCACGGCAGAAGCAAAGGAAGCAGCAAAATGTTCTCGCAACAACTCACTCGCAGGAGGAGGGGGAGAGACAGAGAGGCTGAAGACAAACATTCAGTCTTGGGTGCCAGCACTCTTTCCTGAAAATAAATACTTGAGCAAGGATGAAATCTCTAGGCAATTGTCCAGGGAGCTATTTTGATGGAGACCTGTTGCCTGGCTTGCTTGTCATCCTAAGTGCTTTGTCTTCCACCCAGATGTTTCTCCAGCACTGTAGCTGTGCTACAGCTGTGTGCAAACGTGCATCTTGCTCTTGCTTTCCATCTAAAATGAAGTTTCTTCATTAGAGGAGCAGACTTGTGCTGACTTAATAAAGAAAAGTGATCTAAAAAGAGTGAAGAGTTTGAATACAAAGAATAAGGAGGAAGAAAGAAGTAGATGTCTTCTTCCTACAGCCAATGTGCCAGCCTTGCAATTAATAGGATAGCACATCGGAAGGCAATTTCCAGCTCTGTCACACGCTTGGTGGGGATCTCGTGTGTGTCACCAAAGTTCAACGTCACCCCACCTGAGCAAGAGGGGTGCTACTCCTTTGTCTGATTCATCCACTTATATCAAATTCTTCAGGCTAGGACTGTCTTTTATCCATTTGCACAATGGGGATTTGATCCTAGCTGGGGTTCCTATCTGCTCCCCTAAAAATAAGGGCCAGATGAGCCCAAGATAAGCTTTCTGAATCAGAACTTCAAATGTGCAAAGGTGGCACTAGGGCACCAGCTTCAGTTCTACCTCTGCAAATAACCCATTGCCATCAGTCCAGATTTGCAATCCGGATGCAAAGCAGAAGGAAAGGTGCTAGCAGACTTCCCTGGTGAGGTTCATCTGCAATCTAATAGCCCCTGCCTCGTAGCTTGTTTCATCCCTGACCCTCCCCTTAAAGCACGTGGTTGCTGAAAATATGGGTCTCTGGCTCTGTGCCCGCTCCCCGTTGACAGACAGACTGTTCAAGTGCTCTCAATTTGCATCTGTCATTATCTTTTGTGTGTGCCGAGGTTTAATGTGCAATAAATGTAAACGGGTGATGTATATTCTCCATTTTATTAGCTCTCCTTTCTCCTTGGCGTTGTACACAGTTACGCCTCACGAGAGCTGCTTTCTGGTCTACCAGAAAGCCCCCAAAATAAGCATCAGTTGCTATTGTTGCTGGGTAATTTATTCTGAAAAATGAAGTCTAAGAATTTCTAATTATTAACAAAATTGTTGTCTAACTTCCCCTGTTGTTTTAACTTAGCTTTCAGCAGCTTTGACTTGCAACATGTCTGGCAGCTCAACAAAACCTGAGCTGAAGAATGAGGAGCGCAGGCCCTGCTATGGGCCTGAGGTGGTCAGAACAGCCGTCGGTAGCCTGCTCTCAGGCACATCCCATAAGCCATTAGAAAGGAGTGTTCCTATATAGTTTTGCTCGTAGTTTCTACCTTAATTAAGAGAGACATCCTTTGTCAACACAGTAAGTAACAGAACGTTCTGTTCCTGCCTAAATTCCCCACCGGTGCTTGAAATCCTTCCTTTCATCTTCTAAATATGAAAGGATGAAGGGGTAATACACAAAAACCAGAGCTTGCTTTGAAGCCATTCAGACTAAAGACCCATAATTCAGGTAATGGTGATGGCCGCAGCCTGGCTCTTCAGCAGATAATTTATGCCATTCTGCAGGGAGGTTTCACAGCCCCCTTCCTCTCCAGATGTATTTTCCCATATGCAAAACCCCCGTGTGTTTGTACCCATCCAGCTGCCATTCAGAGCAGACCAAGGAGAGCAGAAGGCGAGGATCTGCTCTCGCAGAGAAGCTGCTCTGCAATGCTCCGACCCCACAGCCAAGTGGCAGACACGAGGGTCTCAGGTTAAACGTCAAGTGTATGCAGACACTTGTTAGCCATAGCTGATGCTGCAGGAAAGATCTTTAATAAATGCCTTGAGAGACTACATGCTCTCAAGCATCCCCTTTCCAGTACTTGCATTTAACACAGCTCTCCTCTGCAGCTTGGCTGCCTTCGTCCAGTTCCCTCCACCCAACAGTGAAGAAAATATGATAACTGCACATTGCCTCACAGTTCCAGCCACAGGCTGCACTTGCCTCCCATAGCAACTATAAAATGGTCGCATCTCCATTCAAGTCCGGTGTTTCTTTCTTAATCAGTGCCCAGGCAGTTTGGGGAAAATCGCCTAATCTCCCTCCCATTTCAGACCTCCCACCCGTAAGAGGCAGATAATAGCCCTGCCTTTCCCCCATGCTGCCTTATGCTTTTAGCATGTCACTGCATCAGGCTCGAAACCAGCTCTCAGGTTACGGGAGAGATTCACCGTCAAAATAGCGGCAATGGTTTCAATTATTCCTCTCACCAAAAGTTACTGTCCTTAAAGCCTCCGCTGGGAGGACGGGACACGTGAACTCACTCTTCACAGGCTTTAGTACAACATTTGGCTTAGTCCCAGCTGCTGCAGGAGGCGCTCAGGGCTGTCACCAGACTCATGCTGCTCTGGAGCGTCCCTACATCGTCACACCAGTAGGCTGCTGGTAACGAAGACAAGGCAGTGACATTTTAAGCAGATTTTGCCATTTTGGCAATGAACATCTCATGGTCCTACTCTTGTTTACAGAGCATTTGGCACCGTTCAGTGTCTTAAATGTGAGGCGTTCTGGGAACCCCTGCAACAGCAGGCGTAAGCATATGCAGGGGATAAAGGGTACCCGACGCCAGCAGCAGCACACTTGGCCCTTCAGCCCTTGGGACCAGATGAAGCAAAACGCTCCGGTCAGAGCAGTAACCGCCCACGCAGTCTGAGCCCTCAGAGTGTGTTTATGCCACCTTGTTAGCAGCAGGGGCACAGCTACAGTCAAATAAGCTACCAATTCTTCATGAAGCCCTATGAAAACCTGTAGTTTTCTACCAAGACCTTGAAGATAGGCTACTTCCAGGACACGAGTCCTTTGCTTCACCCCATGGATACTCATCAAATGTTTTCCGAGGACACTGCGTGCGTGCAGAGTGTGCCCACACGTGCATTCATGTTTTCTGCACCTAACCTGGATCTCAGTCTTCAGTTTATCATCAAGCCAGCTAAGGCCAGAGGGATGCATTCTGCTGGCACTTACTGGGTCACGTTCCATCGAGAATATGGCAATCAGTGAAAAATGGCATCTGCTCTTAGATTGGAATAACGCCTCACTGTACAGGTCAGAAAGCACAGTGAAGAAATGGGTTGCCTAGGACTGGGAAGGATCTCACAGTCCCATGAATGCTAGCAGAGCCGTGGACTCCATTCGCCTCACAAGGGGAGCAGTAAGAAGCTGAGGCTGGCAGACAACAACCATTGTGCAGCAGCACAAGCGTTGGTGAGGTTCTGCAATGTCTCTGCCCAGAAAAGTCCCCACGTTGCAGAACCCTGCGAGTGGCGAGGCAGCTGGTGTGCTGTGATTGCTGTTTATCACGCTAATCACAGCCAGCTCGCTGACTCGCTGCTCCCACAGCTGGCTGCAGGATCCAGCTGTTGCTCCTTGTGTTATACTTTGAACATCATCTGAGGGAAAGCAAGAGGCATCTCAGCCTGGAACAGTTCAGCTCAGAGACTGAAAAAAACACACATATGCTGTTATGGGGTACATCTTGGCCCACGTTGGCATTTAAACACTTGTTTCAAATAAAACCAAGCAGGGCTGAACAGAATGATCTCTTCCTACAGGAAAATGATGGTCAGATTTGCTACATGGGCCTTTTGTGCCCATTTCAGCAAGACCACCAGCAAAAGGAGGTTGGTCTAGATCCTGTCCTAAGACAAGGATATTAACAACACACCTTCCTCCCTACCTTGGAGTTTTCTGTCTAAATAGGAACAGACAGCAGATAAGTGGGAAAAGAAAATGTGACAGCAGAACACAGTATCATCTATCAAACTTTATCTTTGCTCTTCTAGTCCCTGGCAAATAATGGTGCACAAACCGCTACCCACCTTTTGATTTAAACTGGACAATGCATGCGAGTCAAGTATCCTCAGCTATGTTCAATACCTAATCCTTCATGTTCTGTTCAGAGTAAATGCTGACAAGTCCCTGTTAAAAAGAGAAGACACTTGGAAACGTTATTAATCTGATGGTCCTTGCTACTTCCCTAATCACTTTCACATGTAACACTGACTTGTGAGTGAGAACCATTTGGTATAAAGGTTTGGTGCAGTCTGCTGAGCATCACAAACACAAGACAGTGAGGTCACGAACATTTCTTTATAAATAACAGAAGCCAACCAAGAAGGGCAACTGATGCTGTTCTGTCACTGTGGCTGGGTCCCTATGCTATCCGATCTGGAGCGCAGGGGACAGATTTGAACGAAGAATCTCACTGACTCATTTGGGGCTGTGCTGCCTTGGCCACATCCCCGTGCAGTGACTGGAATCTGGCTGCACAGCTCCGGTTGCTGGGTGGCTGCCTTACTCCCAGCTGCATCATTTAAGTACTCTTCTTTTCCTCAGCAGGGACACAGCAGAAATCATCCCTTCCTTGGATCCACCGAGAGCAGACAGTCTGCTTGCAATTACTGTCAGGAAGCAATGCTAATATTCCCGTGAAGCAAAAAGATGTGCTGTGCTGGTCGTTCCTTGAGAGGGCAACAGACCGCTGGCTCCAGTTCCTCAGAATGCTTTCTGGATCTCCCTGACAAACAACTATTATTCCAGACTTAGGATGGTGTAAGCACGAAAAAAGCTAAGATGAGTGACAACATATTAAAGCCTACTATCTCCCATCAGTCAGCTATATAGTAAAGGTATTTGGCAGTCCAATTTTCTTTCCACCAATTAAAATTCTCATTCCACGTTTAGGATCTATATGAAAATGGACCTAAATGAAGAACTGGAGGGGAGGCAGATTCTCTCCTTAGATTTCCAGCAACTTCTCCAGCACCTGGGAGCAGGATGCAGCGACAGTCGGCAGCTCTGGTTTCCATGGGTAGCATCGCCACGCTCACTTCCCATCACCATGGATTCAGCTGGCATTAATAAGCTCCTGCCTGCACACGAGCTGCTGCCAAACACCCGACTTCTGGCCGTGTGCTTGGCTGCACCTCCATGCGAGCGTGACTCATGGCTCTGGAAAATGGCTACAGGGCAGAAAGAAAAGGGCACTGGCTCCTATGGGCTCCTGCCACAGAAACCCACCGAAGAGGAAATAAACAGCAGCCTTGGCAGATCCACAGATAGCTCTGATCACACTCGTAATAACGGGATGCAGATGGGCTCCAACTGCTAACCACATTTGCTTACGGAGAGCAATTCAGTGCGTACGGTGTTCAGATAAATTCATAATTTACACCCTCAGGACACCTCAGCAAAAGAAAACCCCTCCTGAGACCCAGTCTAAAGGCAGATTCTCAGGTCAGCACCCGAGGCACAGGGTACTGCTGGCCCAGCTCCTGCTCCTCTGCAGCGAGGAACAGTCACAGCACTCACCCGAACCCCTGCAGCGCGGCACGCACTTACCACTGGCACCCTGGGTCACGCTCTGGAAAAAGCTGTCTTCTAGATCAGTTAGGAAACTACTGAAGGAATCATTTCAATATACAAGAATTAAAGAGATATTTTTTTCAAGGTTTACCAAAGCCTAGAGGAGGTGATTTATCAAGCAAGAGGCCATTGGATGTTTCCCAACGAAAATGCCCACTTGCATAGGATGCTCTACACTTATACAGCAGTCACCTAAAGCACTTCACACAAATAACTGGCAAACTCAACAGGAATACTGTTTCCAGGAAAATAAAGATTTTTGGATAATATCCTCCCCTCTCCAATTTTAACTTGTTGCCACCTATTTTTTTTCCCAGTTTCTAGAGAAAAGCAGAGCTTCCTGTCTTCCACTTTGAGTCAACTGTCCCCTTGCCTTTTTCATTTATAAAAAGAAAAGATGAAAAATGAAAGGTGGGAAAAGAAAGTATTTTTGCTTACAAAGAAAATTCCCATAGGAAAAATAGAAACCTAGTTATTCCCTTTGAATTATTTCCCACATCGCCGCTATAACTTTTCTGATGTTCTCCAGCGAACACCATTTGCTAGGACGTGCCGATTTCTCCCTGGGAACACACAGAAAAGCAGCAGCAATATGCTGAACGAAGTACACCAGATCTCCAAACTTTGGCCTTGCCACTAAATCACGGCTTTCCCTCTGGCTCCAGCTCTTGCGGCAGCTGTAGGGCCACGCAGAGCCATCGTTTATTTACCCATCACACAGGCTGAATGTTCTGCCTTTCGTTGGCTCACGCACAAGCGCCTCCCAGCCTCCATTCCCCCTGCAAGCTTTCAGGCAGACAATTCTGCCCTTCTCCAGGGAAGAGGTGCCCATCTGCAGGGGCCTCCTCGCAGCACCGCGGCCCTCAGCACCACGAGGGCAGGCATGCGCAGGCCGCGAGCCCGTTGCTAACAGCAGGAGAGGCTCCTGCGCTCAGCTCTGCTCTCCGTCACTTAGCTTTCATTACAGATGTACGCACCTGCCACCTCCGCTGTCTCTTTATCTCATCTGATCCCTCGGCAATCAGCTGCTCCCTCCAGCAAAGCAGCGAGGCTCACGCCCAGCCGCAGGCCGGGGAGCAGGAGCCCAGCAGTCAGGCCGGAGCAGGTTCTTTGTCCCAGGGTGGAAGACCTGCACAAAGCCCGGAACAGAATCACAGAACGGGGCAGAACGGACCTTAAAGACCACCCTGTCCCACCCCCCTGCCATGGGCGGGGATGCCACCCACTAGATCAGGTTGCCCAGGGCTTGGTCCAGCCTGGTCTTGAACACCTCCAGGGATGGGGCATCCACAACCCATTTCATCTTCCTGCTCTGTTTCGAGGGCCTCAATAGTACTTAAGAGATTCTGGGCCTAAGTCAGCAATATATCAGCAGTGCTCGTCTGGAAACGCGGGGTCAAGCTCTGGACGTGTATGGTTGGACTAGAACAGCAGCTTAAAGCTAAGGGATCGCCTTGTGCCTCACAAGGGCTGAAGAACGCGTTCGTATCTTTCACACAGAAATAAGACAAGAGATGAAATCTTAAATACCACCTCCACAGGGGTTTTGTGTAGCCACCCTGTAAAAACCACCTGTTAAAGCTCCTTCCTTCGTCACCATGCTCAGGTCATCCATCTCATCATAGCAAGAGCTGGCTCAGGCACCTCCAGAGAGAGGCAGAGGTCAGTTCTCCCGGTTGACTCACAATTATGTCAGAACCGTTACACTGGAAATAGTTATTAGTTATAGTTATATTGAAATAAAACTGATTTTAAGTTTTTTTCTATTTTTTTTTTATGGATCTTACAATAAAACTACCAAATAGCTTAATCATATACTTAAAGGGGTAGAACAAGCTAATAAAAAGGAAGCATATTGTGAAAGATGGGAAAAACAATGCCAGCAATCTGCAGTTTAAAAGCTAGAGTACTAAAAAGGCTTAAGCATCACGTTTATGGGACAGGTTCACCATGGGTACAAATTACATGCTTCTATTGGAGATCCTAGTGCTAAGCTGAGTTGAACCAGCTGCAAATTTACCCACAGGGTGATTCTGTTGCTCCCACAGATGCAAATTAACAACAGCAGATTTCATAAAAGAATAAAAAATAGTTTGACTAATATTTCTGTCCAGATCAGAAGCTGGGGGTGATGGAAGAAAATGGCTTGGATACATGGAATTGACTAACCTTGCCATCTCTACGGTTACGTTTTGTGCAGCATTACCCCGCTCACCTTTAAGGTATCTTTTAGCATGTCAGTCACTTATCAATCTCTCCTCCCTCCTGTGACACCTTGTGCTATTGCTAGGTCGTGACACAGCTCTCCTGTTTGGTAAAATTGTGCAAGGCAGTTCAGAGGGCACGTAATCTTACTGCTGTGAGCTGCTCCCTCTTCAGCCCCTGTAGCTGTGTATGCAGCTCTGTTCCCCGCGTACTGAGGCAGACAATACTTCAGCCCAAATTCCCCTCAGCGACAGATGTCTCATTCTTCAGTCTCCTCACAGATCCTTAAAACGAAGTATTGCCATTGATAAATTCTCGCAAATGTTCTGGTCTGGAGTTAAAAAACATACAAGCAGCTCATGAATATTAGGACCAAATAAATTCATTTAGCATTTTATGCATTTCATCTTTGATCATGGTATTTCTGCTATAAGGGTATTCAAATTAAATCAAAGCAAAAAAAAAAAAAAAAAAGATAAAAGCTAGCTGACTTTAGTTGATCCAACCGTCCAGGGAAAAAGTACATATTGCTGCATCTGGGTTACTGATGAAGGAAAAGAGAACACAAAGTAGAAGGCTCTGCAGGACTACATGGTTGTAATTCATCCCTGTGCAATAGTCCAAGGCAACACATACATCACGCTGGTCCCACTTAAGACCTGTGTACTTGATGAGGATAACGCCTCGGGGAACTCCTCTCACCATGCACGAGATGTTGCCAAATGCAAACAGCCAAAAATGCAAGCAGTGTCACGTACTGCATCAGTTGTTTTCACCCGAACTCCCACTGGTTCTGCCTGCCTGAAATGCCAAAGTGCTCAGAGTCACGTCACCACATCAGGTTGTCTGCAATTAAGCACCACTTCTCTCCAAAGTGGTGGGAGTTACTAAGAGCTATTCCATAACCACGCTACCTCAGGCCAGCGAGGATTCTTCCTTCCTCACCTTCTTTCCTGCAAGTGAAACCGCAGCATCAGACCGGCATCTCCTTAAACATGCGATGGCAGACTGCAAAAGCAGAAGGGCTGGGATTCCAGTGTTCCGATCCTCTGCTGCACCAAAGATTCGTGGTACAGATTCAGAGCCTTAATATCTCCCTTCCTCTAGCTTCCCACCTGTTTATAGCACCTGGTTACCTAAAGCGTTTATGAAGATTAACCACCAAGAAGGACGGAAACTGTACAGGTATAAACAAAACAATGAAAAGTTTACAGACGTGAATATTTGCACTGTAAACCTGGCTCTTAATGACTCGGCAAGCAAGGGAAAAGAAAAAAATGAGGCTATCTACTTGATAGCAAAATCACAATCAAAGAACATAACACATTTAAAAACCAAATGCAGCTCTCGTGGCAGGTCATAAGTTAGATGCTGCCATTATACAGCCAACAGTTTAAAGTGACAAATAGATTTCAGAAAAGTCATACCAAATTCACAGAGAATTCACAAAGCAACAGGAACTAGCAGTAAAACAGAGTGCTTGCTGCAAATCACTTGTCTCCAAAGTCAAAGCACTAAACTCCTTCCAATGTTATCAGAAATTTAACAGCTCAAATTTCCTGTGATTGTGCTTACAGTTAAGTAAATAGATAAGAAAAAATATATCCAATGTGGCACATCCCAAGGATAAACTCTATTTTCTTCAATTTTTGACTCTTCACTGTCAAACAAGCAACTCTTCCTCAGCCTCACAACAACTGGTCAAGGATAGGCCACACTTGACAGCTCTCCTCCTCACTGGCTGTTAGAGAAGATGCTCGTACAAGGCCCACGCAGCGACTATTAAAGGACGCAGAGGCAAGCAAAAAAATTATATAGTCAGTCTTGCTAAATTAGTTTACCTAAAATTGTATGTGTGAGTGATTTTAATCAAAATCTAATTTCCCCTCTTTTTAGAGTAACTGAAATGAGATTTTTCTAATTTACTTTTCGCGGTTCAAGTTTCTCATAATTCTTCTATGGTAGTGACAGCACTGTGAAAAGCGTCTGCTGCTACAAAGCATTAAAAAAAATTAGATTTTCAAATTGATGTGCTAAATTAAAAATGTTTAATGTTTCTCATCAAAGGCACAGGAGTATGCAGAAGGCCTTCAGTACAGTTAGAGGCACAAGACTTTTTCATCTGTTTCTTTAATTCACATCCCAAGGCAACTCTGCTGTGAAAATTAACAAGCTACAAGCAAAGAAAGTGTTGTAAAATAGTGTCTTCAGAGAAACTACCTTTTAATTTCTTCCCCTCCCCATTGCTGGTCTGACCTTAAGGACGTCATAAGAAAAATAGATGCTACGTTCTGCTTCTTGCTAACTTTAGATGGAGTTTTACTGGATTCTTTCAGGGCACCTGAGACTCTGGGCAATTTTAATTCTCCGGGCTGGACTTGCTAATTCCCACGTTTTAGGAAATCAAATTATTCCTGTAAATTGAATAAAATTATTATTACATTCAAGTCTAGGCTCCTGACCTTGGTGGCTGCCTGTGAAGTGGCTCATAGTTGGGATGGGAATATTTGAATTGCTGCTGCCTTATTTGTGTTGTAGAAGTTCCTGAAGTGTTACGTGCTAGGAGAAAAATTCCGAGATACTGCTGACTGCTCAGCCTGCCTGCTGCTGTTGTGCAATACAAGAAGCTTGGAAACATGGAGCAAGCTGGCGGTTGACCCTGTGGATTTACGCTTGGTCTCCTGCTGAGAAGAGCCAATTTAACGAGGAAATGAAGATTCTCAATGAAATGACTCCACATATATGGCTCATAACTTTACCACATTGCTTTAAAGCATGCTTTCCTCCCAGGCTAAGCAAATCGGTCAACTGCCAGCGATGCCTACTGGCCCTTTATTCAACCATAGCTTTTATGCAATCACAGCGCTCATTACCAATATAGTGAATGTGCTTTTCGCTTTATTTGCATAAATATAATTGCTTTGATGATTAAAATGCATTTTTTTCTGCCTAGGTCAGGCATGAACAAAGCCTTCTGGTGAGACAAGTGCAGCCAAAGAAAGCGCTATGCATTTCTCAAGCCCCAGCTGCATACGAATGAGTAAAAGACTGCTTTGTTGTTTCGTGTCATCCTCACATACCTGGCAGCTTGGTACAGAAACATACAGGGAGATCAGGTACTGCATACAATATACGAAGGCACTGGGCTGTGGCCTGCTCCTGTGCCCTTCAGATCTGCAAGGGCAGGGAATTTGACAAGAAAAAACAGTGGGGATGCCCCTAAGAAACTGACTGTTCCCTGTGCTAGAGAACTGCCCCATTCCCCCCCCCCAGATTTCAGGGAGCCATTCTTTCCCCTTATCCAGTGATCACTTCAAACCTGAGCATGCAGATGGTACTAGCTTGGAGTCTCTCCACTCCCTTAATATTCGTCAGCTGCCTTCAAAGATGCAGAGCCTGGACACACAGCACCCCTCCCCAGCTGGACCACCGTTAAACTCAGCCATTCTCCATCCCTCCCTTCTGCTGGATTGCCAGGAAAATTACATTTGCTTGAGGGAATGAAATACAAAAGGGGATGCTACGACTAGCATTTACCATCTAGTCCAAGCCACAACCGTGAATAAAATATTAGACTAGTAGGTTAACAGTTTATTCAAATACACAATTCCTGTCTTAAAAGCAGCTCCTAAATTTAAACTCTTGATTCCAAATTCTGTGCAAACCCAGGGCAGCTCAGCACAGCTTATCTGATTCAGAGAGAGGGAGGGAAGGAAATACATGCATACACACACTCTTTATGCCATTCACAATCTGCATACAGCATATCCTTCTGCTGGTAATAATTCTAATCTACTCATGTAAAAACTCCTGAAATTGTGTTATCCTTCAGCAGGATGAGATAAAAATAAGACATGCCAGACACGCGTTTCGTAGAGCAGCAGAACAGATTCACACCCACTGATCCGGAAACCAAAAAGTTTTGATGACAGAAAAAGGTTGAATGGACCAAGAAGTCTTCTGCCGCCTTCTCTGCCTTTGATCACCAGCATTTGGTGGGTGGTTGGAAGAGGCTGGATGTGGGGGCACCTTCAGTGCTAATAGGTTCAGAATAAGCATCAATGATTACATTCAAAACAGCACCTGAAGATAATTTGAAAGGTGTAGTAGCAGAAAATTAAACCCTGTAAAATACTGTCTGGCAAATTAAAAGACATAATTGATTATATTATCTCATTTTTAAAATTAAGTGTTGCTAATTGCCAGAGACAGTATTTATTTGGTACAGCCTCTGTATCTAACTAACTGATCTAACTTTTCATTATTGACACGCAACCCAGCCAAAGTTGCTAAATGTTTCCTCCTTTTGCCCACCATTTGTCTCCTGGTTACACCGAGCAGGCATGAGGTGCTCTCTGACCTTTCTGCAATTCCCATACGCAACAGAAAAACTCCTGTGTGCAGAGATGTCAGAGGCTTAAACCTCCTAAAACTTTTGCAAGTTGACCAAAAGGCATTAACCACACTCATCACAAAGTGGTCCTGCGCAGTTCAGAACCACGTCTGTTGTTTTAAGAGAGCTGGGATTCAATAATTGCTATTCAAAGACATTTTATAAATAAAACAGGAGTCAGGCTATTTCAATACTACATTCTTATTCCCCCGTACATTTGGAAGAACGCACAAAGCAATTTCCACCAAAACCAAAAAAAGAATCCGGGTATTTTGGTCACTAGGCCCAGAAATGCAAGACCAGCGAATGGTTTGAGCTCCACCTTGTGAGGGTTTCACTCATCCCAAAGACGTATGGAATTTCTTCCATCATGCATTTGTGCCAACACAGATAATGTTTCCAACTGCTGAATTCACTAATTAATATCCTGAACTAGGCTCATTATGTGTTCAGTGTACGCTAGGGTTCCTTTGAAAGACTGGAAAAGAAAGAGAAGGGACTCCCTAGAGGACAATCCCCAGCCAGGAGGACATTATCTGTTCCTACATAGCATGTCCCTAGCGAACAAGTATCTGCTGCTTTCTGTGTCCAAACCAGGAGCGTCCCAACCTAAGGAAATCAATTGTTGACATATGAGAAGAAATATGGATTAAGTTTATAACTGTGTTTAGAGCACCGGGGGATGAATTAGCCTAATTGGTGTATTAGTCTCAGTTACACAAAGTAATCACCACAGGCTGCCTCTGTTTTCATTAGAAATTTAATTAAGTTTATCAATGTTTGGCTTCTTTGGCCTTGTTTTCCACCATCTCCACAGGCATTCCTGTCTTTAATCAATATTTTTAGTGTGGTGGGAGGCGAAAGTTGTTGTTGTGTGAAGAGAAAAACTGTAGTAAAAAACCAAGTCTGTCCTTTCATACGTCAAAGCAGAGAAATCAAGGATCTACTTGCAGCCTCTGCTGCCCAAATAGTGCTCTGCTGATTCACTGAGAGGACATCAAGACTTCAAGCATCATATTCTAAGGGCATCAGACCTACACTGACCACAACCAATTCTAGGAGCGCCTCAAAACCAGACACATGAGTTCAGGCACAGCCCATTCTAACGCACCTGCTCAGCACAGAACGTAGACACTGCAAAGTCCAAACCCTGAATGCAGGCAGGTACCTTTGACATTGGCCATGTACATTAAGCCGCCTGGATCTCTCCTGACCATTTTCCCAGTCTAGCACGTGAAGGCTCTGCTGCTTTGTGTTTTCATGCACGCCGATCTGCAACAAGCCAGTCAAGCCCAGACTGCAGGGACCTCAGGCCAATGCACCAGCAAATTTGAACTGCAGCTAATAAATAAAGCTTTGCTGATTTTATAGAGCATGTGGTGATAAGGTTGTACACACTCTTGTTTAGAGAGTGAAAATCTCCAGCCTTAGGAGAGTTACCCCTCGATAAGACAGTATCTGCTCTGAAAGCGCTGGTTCTAATTCTGTTCATGATGCTGCTTCTTGCACTGTTCTTACCACAATGTACTGCCAGCAATGACTCTAACCCTGCCCTCCCACCCTAAAGCTAAACACTAAAGATTATGAACACTTGACTAATGAGCTGAAGGCCTGGTTTCACTCTATAGAGGCTGGTGGATGAAAAATAAGGTTTACAGCCAGTTTTTGTCAAATGGAACAACCCCTGACACTCTGCAACGTAAAGCGACAGCGGCGCTGATGCATCTTCTAACACAATCACCGGGTACGCTGCCATCAGGAGGACTCGTCTCATCAGTTAGTGGAAGTCTTCTCCCTTTATCACTACAACTTGAAATAGCAAACAAATACTTAACATTGCTTAACATCTGTCATTAGAGCAAGAGGCTGCAACAGTGGCTGCATGCCCTCTTGCATTGTCTAAATTAATCCACTGAGGGATATTGAATCGCTTAATCATGGTGGAAACTTACTGCTTTGGAAAGGCATGCTTTCCCTTCATTAGATTTAATATATTTCTCATTATACAAATCTGCCAGTGCAACAATAAGTCTTGTTCATAAATCAGTTTGCCCTTTTGCTTCGCAGTCTCAGAGAACTTTCATCAAACAAGACATAAATGGGACCTGTAAGACAGGAGGTCAGAGCAGCCTTAACCAGATATTAATATCTATTCATTAAGTTTATTTTAATAGCCCATTTTAATAGCTTCTGTAAAACAATTATGGGTCCTTCCTTTCTCCCCCCTTCATGTTGGTATTTTTATACCTCAAAAATAAAAGGGAAAAAATGAATAATTAGATTATTGGTTTTTATTGTTTGTATTACAGTAGAATCTAGAAAGGTTGAAAAGGTTTTTGGCCTCCTTGTGTTTGGTGCTGCACATTAAAGCTGGTTGATTACCATTCCAAACTCATTTCTTAGTATTTTAATGAAAGTTTTCTGAGAGACTTCTAGTAAAAAAATGGTATTTCAACGCAACATCATTTGGCAGTTTCCAACAGCACTTCTGTTCATGCATATATAAAAAGATGACTGCACTTGCTCATAGCTTTTTCAGTAAGATATATACCTGTGTTTTGTTTCATGACAGCATATCAGTTATTCTACAACATCTGGGACCAGGGCATTATGAATCACAACACAACTGCACCCTGAAACATCATATTGGCTTATACAATAAGCACCTTGAGTTAATTCTTCACTGGTAATACAACGACAGGTAAGTTCTCAACAAAAACAAGAAAGTTAAGGAGGTGTGAATTTAATTCTTCAGGAATTACTGCCACAATCCCAAGTGCTTCTTTATAAGGTTATTGCTTACATTCTGCCCCAAATCCAGACCAATCCATCTTTATTCTTATTTATGTTTCATTAAGAGCTAGCGTCTCCCCAAAGAGTCTGAGCCCATTGCTCTAGATGCAATATCTGAACACAGTAAGGAACTCTCCCAGGCCTGAAGGCTCTCTGACAGACACACACGCACTATTGCTGAATTTTTGTTCTTTCAGGAAATTGGCCTAAGACCAGGAAACTGCAGGTGGGGAGCTTGGAGGTGCTGCTTCTGTCATTCTCCCCAGCTGACCCAGATCTGGGGAAGAAACAGGGCCTGCACCCAGCCCTCCTGGATGCCAGTCAGAATCATTTCCACAAAAGAAATGTGCTGTGAATTTAAGCTTAAGTCCACACACAGACTCCTGCTGGCTATATCTCAACACACCAGCAAATGCCAAGACAAAGGATTAATTTTTACTTTTTGGCCATTGTTAATGCTTCGCTGCATAAGCTACTCTAGTCACAGTCTGCTGAGACGCCATCTCCCCCACCTATTTCTCTCAATTCCTACATTTTCCAGGAAAAAAAAAAATATTCCCTTATTTATCTCAACCTTTCTCTGTTATGCATGAACAAGTTATGGGCTGCTTCCATCTTCATGAGTCATTTATCTCTAGATTTACTGCCCAACTCCATCTACTCACTCTCTCTCCCACACTCAATACACAGAACGCGTTTCCTCCCCGGGAGGACTACACACTAAACCTGCCCGGTGTTAGTAATAAGTCTGACAAATAGCTCTGTCCCTCTGACCTATTCTCTGGTGTTATATTCTAAGCCAATTAAGATGTAAGATCTCAAGAAAGCTCACTCTGGTGCAGCTCATAGGCAAATGGTCTCACACTCCAGTTCTTCAGAGGAGCCTTAGTGAAGCTGTGCACAAGCTCCCCTTCTTTCTACCTCCACGTTGGAAAGTCAGTGTGTAACAGGTCACTTTGGCACACAAGATGCCACAACTACTGGGAGACATTCCATGAGCTTCATTCATATCATGTGGAATTGTATTAGAACAAATCAAAAGGACCTTTTGGCTTCACAAACACATACATGATGATTTAAGCATCTAGAAGGGAAAAGACTTCTTTCAGGCACAACAGCAGTAGTTTTTGCTCACCCATTTTTCCCGTTTTTCTTCTTTTTACTTACCCTCGCTTCATCACTTCTTATTGAAGAAGAACTTACTATTCTAAAGTTTGTGGAAGTATCTTACACATCCACATGCTTGAAATACCTGAAGCACCTCATTTTCTACCATTATACCAACTACACACCATCAGCCTTTACATTCCACATATACTTTCAGGTTTCCATTTTCTTTCTCCTGCCTCTGGTTCGTGGTTCTCCATTTGCTCAGCAGCTGCAATTCTTCACTCTCAGAAGCACTTTATATGAAGCTGGTACTTATGGACAGGAAAAGATATCTAGTGCATCATTTTACATGTCTCCCTCAGAGTTCAAGGGTGGCCCATTACGTTTCAGTAAAGGAACGTATTTAGGACAGCCTCCATCTTCCATTTCTTGCCCTTACTTTCACGGATTTAGCATTGATAGCTTCCTGTTCAAGACTTAAGAGTTTTTTTTAAACTATCTCAAGGCTTATTGCTCCATTTCTGAGATGTGTTTTGAAAGTTCATTATTAGATTTATGAAAAAAACTGTTTTTAGAAGTATTCCAAGATGCACATACACACATTTCTAGCTCTTCAGAAGCTCTGCAGCCTTACAGTATGTGCTACTGCTGCTTTTAATAAAGATCATCAGTTCCCAAGGTGGTTCTTCCTTTCACACCAGTCATATTCTCTTCATATTCCATGCTTTATAATAGTTTTCCTACACATTTTGAACACATTCTCCCCACCATCCCTTCTTTTTTTTAACCCCTAGGTTAAGTCTGTTGCTGGTTTTCTAAAGGGTTAACAAAATAGTAGCAGAAATAATTATTTGATAACCAGTGTCTTTTAGGGGGAACATTAAGTATGACCTGATGGCTTCCATTGCACAAGGAAGGGGAATGAAGGGGGAGATGAGGGGAGGAACCGAGTTGCAGTTTTGATCACAAGTCAGAAGCCATGTTCTGCTGTCAAAGGCCTTGTTAGGGAAGTGATCACAAAGGAATAAAAGGGTGGGAGTACAAAATCTCCCTTGCTCAGAAATGTTTTGTATATTAAGTGACAGTTTGAAATGTTACACAGAAGATGCTTGACTGAATCTTGCATTATCTTTTTATTTTTGTTCTAATAGAAAGGCTGGTGAGTGGAACATCCCAATGACCCTAGCATTAGTTACCAGATCACGAATTTAAGGCTTGTAGTTCTAATTAAAAACAATTAGACAGGACATAGTAAATACACAGTACATGATTGCTCAGTCTTTTCCAGGACTACTCAGGATAATTCAGACAACACAGAGAGGTGTTGACTTGTACACCTTTCCCTTTCTAATGATAAAACAATACCACTTGGATCTTCATTACAGAATCTATATGCTCCACTCACAGTAATAACAATGGGAAAAAACAGAATTTCCTTGGAATAGGATAAAAAAATCCACTTTTCTTGAGAACGGAGCCCATACAAATGGAGCACACAACTGGAGAAGAGCTTCCCACTAGAACCATTCACCACCACGCTCCATACACCTAAGAACGTACTTCCCCAAAGCACTGGACAACTGTTTTTAAGGTGTGAAGGGCCACAGATGAAACATTAAGCATTCCCAAGAGTCAGAAACTTCTCTAGTTACCTTACAGTTCAATCAATCATTGGCAATGATTCCAGTGGTGCTCAAGAGCCAAGCTGTTCTTCTCAAGAATTGTGGACAGTGGTGAATAATGCCTGTTTGTGGCTCGTTTTTGATGTCCTACTACTATAGCTATTTTTGTCCTTTACGAATGTGGTAGCAATTTAGTAATCTATTGACTTGACTTTATTTTTTCCATAAACATACTGCCTGCCGGATACATAATTCAAATTCACATATAAACTGTGAGCTGTTTGCTTTAGCAACAGCTATAATTTAAGTGTAACCTCAGCAGAAAGCCATTCTGTGCCATCTCCCTGTGAAGTGTAATTTAGTCTAGATATGCAATCTTCCTCTCTGCCATTCTAATAGGGGAGCTTGTTTGCTAAATAATCATCATAGAGTTTTGCTCAAAGCACCAGTTTTACACAGAGCTGGGCTTTCTCCCCTTCTTCTTTTCCCTGCCACATATAAATGTTGCCAGGCTAAATGAATGCTCTTTAGAAAGCTATTACTGCCATGTAGTTTTCATTTGAAAATGTCACAATAAAGCAATGTTCTTTGATGCTGAGAAGTATGCCAGGTTGGAGTATGATAAAAACCACAAATAAAATAACGTAATACATCAGAACGATCCAAAGGGCAAACAATGACACTTCTTAAAGCCTGGGGGTTTCTCCCCCTTTCTCTGCACCCTCTTGGTGCTTGACAGAAGCCCAAGCACACGCCTCAGGGCCAGCCCAAACAGCTCCACTTGGCCGCTCTTTGGGCTGCGGGCATCCCCCAGCTCCCTGTGGGGGACAGGGGCCGCTCAAGGCAGCCAAGGACCAAAGCCCAGGGACTTACCCCAGCAGGCCAGACGTAAGTGCCACTAAGGGCAAGAATCCAGAGACACCATTGGGGTCATGTTGAGGTGGGACTCGCAGCTTGTGCTTAAAACCCCTTTTTCCTTCTTCCACACGAGAGGAGAGGCACCAGCACGCACTCTGCCCACACTGCTTCACCAAAGCGTTGTCCAAAGCACACTGAATACCTCCCCCCCAAATGGCCACAACAATAACCCCCCGCCCCCAGCCCCTGGGCGGGGAGCACTGCCTGGGCACGGCTGTGGGCTGAGGGACGGTTTTGTGGGTTCGAGGGCAGCTGGGTGCTGAAGGCAGGGATTTCTGAGGTAAAATGTGCTCAGCTGAGCAGGCTTATGTTGTTTTAAAGGTGAAATAATGTAGTGTATGGCATCGAAGTAGTTTTGGGGCTGTGTGGGAGCTGCTACTGTCCAGCAGGGAAATGGCGGCTGGGTGAGTGATGGGCCTGAGAGCCGTGCTGGGCCTGCAGGCCCTGATAATTAATGCCTTAAGTATCCCCATTGTTATTTAAGTTGTGTGCTTCAGAAAAGGGGCAGTAATTCAAGCACTCAAAAATGAGAGAACGGGTAAGGAGAAAAGCTGCTACTTGTTGTGTGAGTCAAAGGGCATGTGGCAAAGGGGGTTGCTCTGATCAACGGAGGGGACAGGCTTGTGGTGTGTCTCGGTGAGGGCCCGCGGTGGTAGTGCCCGGTTGTGTTTCTTCTTGTTCTTCGAGGTGGTTCGGTAAGTAGCAACAAAAATAATGGGCTCAGGAGCTGTGGGATCTCAGCTGGCTGGAAAACTGGCTCCTGCTTAAAAAGTAGAGTGTCTGGATACTATTAAAATAGAATTTATGGATGCTGTGTGTTATGGCTGAGGTACTGTGCAGTGTGGCTCCAGGGCATCTTTAATCCTGAAGTTCTGAGGGTGCTAAATGAGGCCAAGGGGGCTCTGCTTGAGAGATGAGTCTTATTCAAATTTCTTTCTTTCTTCCTTCCAAGGAAGGGAATAAGCTTTTTCTGCTTATATCCTGAAAGAAGTAGGAGGCTTTGCTGTATCAATTTCTAAAGCTGAGTACTGTTGGCAACCTTTTAGCAGCAGAGCTATGCAGGCGGCTTGTGTGGAGGGGAGAGGGAAGAAAACCCCTCAAAACAACCTTGAAAATCTACTGTCAATACAAAGGTTATACAACTCAAAGGCTATGCAACAGGGATTTTGAGTTACTCAAATGTCTAAGCTGACTATTGAAAAGCTTGTTGTGCCAAAGACTGCAGAAAGATGCTACCTTTTCCTGGTGTCCTGGGAATAGTAAAGATTGTAAGAGCTCATTTCTCTATCTGATATTTCCTGACCTTTGCAGCCTACTCTATATGAACAGAAAAGATCAAGCTAAAGACGTGGAAGAGCTCTCAGATGAGCAGGTTATTTAGTCTAAAAATCCTGTCACATCTGAGCTTTATCTCATGCTTTAATATAGCTCCAAGCTTGACTTTGTCACTCCGATTTTACCTGTCTTTTTTGTTTTGCTAGTCCTAATTGACCCAGAGTCTATGGCAGTGCTTGAAAGGGAAAAAAAAGTGTTTGATTATTGCTGGGTTTTGCCACTTCAGCCTATGGAGAAGTGATTTAAAGCAGGACAATCTGCAATAGAAGTGGCTGGGGAAAGACTTCTATAACTGTGGAAATCCCCTAGTTTAATGGGGCAGGAGGAACTCAGAAATGAGAACCCCAAAATACTTGAAAAGCCACCGAGGACTCACGTAACTGCTGATAAAAATATATGTACATAGTAGTTTCCTTTTGGCTGGTTCTTAGCTCACTTGAAAGTAAAAGTGAAATTCAAAGCTCTCATAAGGAAAACCAATGTGTTTCTGTGGGTAAATGGCAATATTATGACTTCAATGAAAGTATTTCAGATAGAAGTGTAGCTGGTATGTCAATATTAGTGTAATGTTCCAAAACTGTTCAGAGACAGTGTTTCAGAACATAAACAATGTCAAATGTCAATGTTTTGTTAAGGCAAAGTAAGCCATTCCTTTAGCATACAGCTCTGTCCAAGCCCCTCTTCAGCCAGTTGAAATGTGTTGGTGTAAAACATTTTTGGCTGTTTCCAGTTAACACTCCCTGTCACCACAGCACTGCCTATGTAGTGGATAAATAAATAGAATAAATAAATAATAATAAATATTGGGAATAAATAGAGAGCTGTGGCGCGCAGTGGGTCCTTAGCTTCACATCGATGTGTGACTCCTACAGAGTATGGTTTTTGTTTATGTGCACCGAATTGGTTTGTGTCTTGTTCAGAGCAGGTGTGTCTCCAATGAACCAAGGGAAGCCTGTACATCAGGGAGGATGGATCAGTTGTGAATCTCTTTTAGATGAAGAGAAGATGGCAAGTAATGGCCTTGGTTGGGTTTGAGCACTGTCTCAGTCACTACTTCTGTAGGAACACATGCAAAGGGATGTGCTCAGTGTGCAAGAACAAAGGGTCAGGCTGCTGAGGTTCAGATTTTCCTCTGTGCAAATTTTAGCAGTATCAAAAATCTCAGTTCTGCAACTTCAGTGGTAATGTTAGGTTATACAAGTTTATCTAGTGCTGCTGCCTTTACTATTTCCTTTCATCCAATTGTATAACTTGTGTCAGAAGCATGTTATTGCTTCAAGACATGGTGCAAAAAACATACCTTCCTGCTTGTCATGGGCGTTTCCCTCTCCTGTGTCCTCTGTCAGCCATGGGTGCCTCACATCTGCACTCTTGTCTCCATTCTGCCATGAGCCTAACCCCTGCCTGTCCCCTAACACAAGGCTGTGACCCTCTGTTCAGGAGGAACAAGTGTTGTCTTCAGTTGCTTTTAAGTAACACACTGTTAAGCAGGGATTTTTCGTGTTTTCTCCTAGCCATTATATCACTCGCTCTTGCCTTCTGTTATCAGCTTCGACTTCTCCTGGCATTACAGCTGGCTTGCTCCTCTCAGTGTTGGCCAGGAAAGGGAGTGAGGAAGGTGGGGGCTCCAGCTGTGCTGCTGAAGCTGCGTGAGGAATTTGTCATTGTTAGAGACAGTTTTATATTTCCTTAATGCAGTTAGCTGTTCAGATGCTGGTGGGGCCATTTGTCTTATTTAGTAAGGCTTTAGCCCTGTGCATGTAACATAGATTCACCTCCAGGATGACGCTTATGGGTGTTTCATGCTTTTCACCATAGGCTTTGTAGCTGACTAGCTAGGATTTAATGCTACCAACGTCAATAATCGTAAAACTAAGCTGAGTAATGGCACTGATAACTTTTGGCTCCTTCAAGCAGCGTGATGGCTAGTAACTGCATCTCCGATCCTTGTAGGCATTAGAATAATGATAGTACATGGATATTTTACTGAATTGTTATTGGAAGTGAATAACAGTAAACAGCAAAGGCTGTAATACTTGAGTCTAGGAAAAGAGGGATGTCTAGTCTTAGCTGTTCTAGTTGTCATAGAACAAAGGATCTGATTTTGACTCTTACAGTGCTGGAACTGCATTGGTATCTCAGATTTCTGCTCTTCAAATCTCCCTGGCTTATCTAAATCACACTGGTGTACTTGAAATAGCCCAGCAAGGTGTTACTATGATGTGGGACCAAAAACAGCTATTCTAGAATATCATTTTTAAGTCAGGTTTGCCACCTGAAGGAGTGTCTCTACTATTTAAATGTTAAACTGCTTCCAAGATGTTTTATTTAAACTGAACTCAGTTTTGTAACTATATGCAGTTTATAGCTAGAGGTAAAACTAGAGGATGTAAAACCTGTCTTTGTCAAAGCCCAATGTTAATTACAAATCCTTGGGGTTGCTAGGAAACCTTATCTTAAATGAATGTACAAGCAATCAGGCTAGATGCTGATATTAAAGTGATGCTGAGGAGATTTTGTCTTATTCCTCCTCTCTCCTGGCTGTGATGGGAGATTGATTTATATGAAGCTATGTCACTTTAGGATTTAGGAAAGTCATTCCTCTTCTGAAATGTATTGGAAATGCAGTAAGGGGTGGGGAGAATGTTGTCTTTTGTCACATCTATTTTGTAAAAGAAGGGGTGATGCTGACACTACCCCCATTAAAATGTGTCCCTTATTTATTAATCCTGCCAACCCCTTTGCCTGGAAGCTTTAGGGTTTTCTAAAACTTGTATTTCTAATGAAGAACAATAAAGTGAAGCACAGCTTGCCTTGCTCTAAGTCAACAAGCTTTTATTACACCATCTTAAACTGGCAGTAACAGAATATGACTCTGCTTGCAGTGTCTGTACCCAAAGTTTTGCCTGTTTCAGGTGCTTTGAAGATGCACAATAAGGGACTACAAAGGCAGCTGCACTAGGTACAGCAGAGTCCTGTTCAACAGTGAAAAAAAAACAGCCTGGAGAAGAAAACAGGCTAAGCATCATTGCCACCCTGAAAAAAGGTTGACTTAAATATTGAAGAGGACAGAGAAAGGGACGTCTGTTCTGTCCTGGAGTCCGAACTTCTGAGTTCTGGTGGAAGTGGCTCTTACTGGGACAATTCAACGCACTTCATTGTACTGTCAAAAATGCCTGTGCTTGTATGAATCAGTGGGCTTCATTTGCTTTCCACAAGCTCTGGCAGAAGTTAATGCTGAGACGTGGTTTAAATTGCCATATTCTTTCTTTATGCAGCCTACATTTACTTCTGGAGCAAGCTGCTACTAGACTGTGTCTTGTTCTCTTGCATGCAAAAAACCCAAGATTTCTTGAGTTGTGGGCAACTCTGAGAACGTAGGGTGCTGAAGGGGACGGCTACAGAAAGAGTTTGTGTTGAGAGGTGGAGATACCAAAGACAGTGTTCTTGGGTGTGCTAGATTTTCTAATGAAAACTTCTTCCACCTCTTTTCTGTTTATTCTGAGTTAAGACAGAACGGAGGATGGTCTTGCAGTTTAATTTCACTGATATTTTTTTTCCACTGGACAGAAATATCTATGAAATCGAAGCAGGTTGGAAGTCTCAATGGCTGGGTATTGATTCGAAACTCCTTGGCAAAAAAGGAGCCAGCACATTGACAAAATAAACATACCTTGTGCAGCAAATAGTTTATTGATGATCTGCCTGCGATGAAGTCATGGAGTCAACCTTACTGCCTTGACTTACAGGATTTTTCTGACTACAGTGTTGAAAGGGCAGAAATAATGCATTAATTTCATGTTAGAGCTGGGGGAATTACCTCTTTGGGTTTGTTTGTCATGTCAGCTTTGTTAATTACCCAAAGAGCTTTCTTGATAGTTATTATTACAGGCAATTTAGTCCTTTCAAGCACTGGAGACCAAACCTCTGTAAACAAAAGTATGGGTCTGTTTGTACTGCTGTCTAACCTGGGTTCCTAATAGCGTGTATGTGTTTCTGGGGAGTAAAAGTAGTCCTTACAGGGAGGGGGCAAGATTAAGAACATTCCCAGCAGGTATCTCGAGTGAATGTTCAATAAAAGATGTTTGCTGGAAGTTTAATCTACCATTCCCTTGTCTAAATAGTAAACTCTTACTCTGAAATAGCTGTACCGAGGACTTTTGGCAAGTGTTCTCCTCTTAAAAAATAAATGGCTGTCGTAATTCTGTTCGCCTCATCCCTCTGAAAAATCAGTCAGTGTTTTTAAGCTCAGTAACCACAGGAACTTCTTGTTTTGCATTGGTTCTGTGATAAATGATTAAGTCCCAAATAGGATTTTTGTGATTTATTAAGCGAATAGAGGCAAGCAAACAGCGCTGGGTGCACCGGGAGTCTCTGCTCTACCAGGACGCACCCCTGTTACATCAGGTGTCTGATTTTTATGCTCCTAGACTAATACATATTCATCACTATTCCTAGAAAAGGCGGGGTTATTACAATTAGTTCCTGGAATCCAAACCCTCTCTGGACGCATGCGTAGCAGTCTCTGGTGGTCTTTCTGGGGGTCTCTTGTGCTGAAGGCTCGTAGTCTTCCTCCCAGGCTTTGTCCTTCGGTCGTCCTTCAACTCCCCCTTTCTCCTTATTTGGTGGATCTCTTTGCTGTTTATCAGAGGCTTGTGCAGCGTCCCATGCAAAAGTCTGCAGTTTCCTAAAAAAACTCCTTGGTCCTCTTATCTCCCAGACTAGAGTCTCAATGTTTGCCCTTCAAACCCTCTATTTACACAAATTGCTGGATCGTTCCTTTGCATGATACAAGAACTATGTACACTAATCACTCTGTTTTTCTTAAATACGAGCTTATATTTCATCATGCGGCCCTAGCATTGTTCCATACTGACACGAATCAAATAAACACATTTCACAGTTCTACAACATCACATAGGAGTCATGCGCAAAGGCTCACCTGTTCATGCTGCAGATAAACCTGTCGTGTTGCCAGAAGAAAATATTGTTTAGTGTATACCAGAGAAATGCTGCTCCCCTGGGGAGTCTGTGTCTGACATGTTTCTAGCTGCTTTGTCCCTTGAGGGAAATCCTGTAAAGAGTTGTACAGCATCCAGAAATACTGGAAATACGTCCAGTATGCTTCTATTTAAAACAAACTTGGGAGAATATACCACTAAGGCCTGTATGATGCCCACAGTTCTTCAGGAAAGGGCTGTGCCGAGCACCTGGAAACTAGCCACAGAAGTTTTTCTCTCCTTCTGAAACAGCCAACTGTCTTGGTTTATTTGCAAAGTAATTTGGGGGAGGAAAAAGGTGAAACAGATCTAAAACTGCTTTAGGTCTTAGTGCTGAAACCCTTCTGCCTGTGCTAAAGTGGAATAATGACACTTAAAACTTGATTTTCCTTTTTTCCTCCCCAAAGGACCTTTTTAAAATCATGTCAGTGAACCTTTTTGATAGAAGTAGCCACTGGAAAAATGGTCATTTTGAACAGAATACCTTAACAGGTCTATGTGGGAGTTCTGGCATTCATTCAGCCCTTTGACACAGCTGCTAACCAATAAAGTCCTCTTTATTCTGCCTCTAAATAACTCTTGGAAGTCTTTTCAAATTCCACCAAATTATTTCCCTTCATCGTAGCCCTGATTTATTCCCAGCTCATGATCAAATCTAAATGAGAAAAAAGGAAGACTTCCTTGAAGCTGCCCTAATTGGATGGGTAGGCTAGGCCAGGCTCCTGCCTTCTTACATTCCAAATTTGCATTTTGAGTTGTTCCTGGAAATAAGTGAGTTTTCTCACTCGCTGCTGCTGGAGCCTGGGGTTCCTATTTGCCTCCTCCAATTGCTCATACTGCAATGTAAGCCTTGAGACCATAAATCTATTTTTCTTAAATTGTGAATCGCAATGCAGGATATGGCCCCTTCTATTTTGACATTTTGTAATATCAGCAAAGATCTCCTCAGCCCCAGCTGGCAAACAGAAGAGCAGGTTTTCATTTTAAAAAGGGAGGTTTCACTACAGCTTTAGTTTTGTATCTCTGTGTTCATGCAGTAGCATATCAATTGCTAGCTGCTGTTCTATTTCATAATTATGAATGATGTGTTCCAAATTTTGGGGGTTTTATGCCTCAGCTTTGTGCAAAAGCAGTGCTTTGTTTTGGTTATGCTGCTGGGAAGAGGAAGGGCATTTTGTTGAGAAACATGTCTGCCTTTATGTTAAAGCAGGCTGAAACTTTGCATAGCCTAACATCTTCAGAGAGCTCCCTTCAAGTGAATTTAATGGCAGTGAAAGACGATTGACAGCCTTGGAGACAGAGGATCTGATTGTCCTGCTGTTCCTGTAATGAGTACAACTCTAATACTCCTGACATGGCTCTACATTTCCTGGGGTGCAGCTCCAATACGCTTACCTTCCTGCCTGGCAGATCCTTCCAGTCCTCTGTAAGTGGAGCTGAGCAGCCCAGATAAGCTTAGACAAAACACCTGGTCCTCTGCAGTCCCAGGTGACGGTGTGATGGAGGATTGAAATGGAAGGATCTGTTTTTAACCTCGGCCACACAAAGCTGCAGCAGACAAGGCCTGGAGATTGAGGCTTGCATGTCCTATGTCAATCTGTGTGAGCTCTGCAGAAAGGCTTCACTCCTCGACCGGCTGATTGAAATGAGGCCCTGGATGGACTGGTTTGATATTTACTGGCTCAGGAGGTGCTATGTCTTGATTAAAATAAGCTTTTATTTGTGTTTTTAGTCCTGTTTTGCTACAGGAAAATATTGCTAGTTTATATAGATAGGAGCTGAGCTCACAAATTGTCTTGTGCTCTCTTTGGTCTTGATAAAGATCCTTTTGAAATCCAAGCGTGCTAATGATTGACACTAATTGTTTTCGGTAATGTAGTGAATTTTATGGATAATGCCCATCTGAATAGATGGTCAGTGCAGATACTGGAGTGTAATGCAGCAGTTGCTCTGGTGGCAGTGTCCTTTTATTAAAAGGTCAAAATAATTTGTGGCGTGACTTTTGTTTAAAATGGTGTTTACCAAGGATCAAGCTGGCCCAGAAAGGATTTAATAAAGGTGACTTAATCCTCTGGAGTTTACTGAGATGGAAGGATGCTTATTTCTTAGATATACTGACAGGTGGATTCCACTGGGGTTGATCTGGATTGATTTATCCATGTCTTTTAAAACGTGCTCTGTTTCTCTCAACTGGTTTCTGCTTGTCACTTGGTAAACTGCTTGGCCTTGCCAAACATCTGCCACTGGGTTTTGTAGAAGCACCTCATTGCACCACCGAGAAGGGATTGACTCCGTTTCCAATACGAGACGATCGCTGCTTTTTATAGCGAAAGTTCCCCAGGGCCAAGGAGGGCAGGAGGAAACAGGAAAAATTCACTTGGCCATATTAAGGCCCAGGACTTCTCATGTTTTCATCTCTTCCAGTTACAGTGACTGTTTTTCATTCTGAAGTTAATAGCCTTGTTGGTACCTGAGAAAGGATTTTGATGACTGCTCAATAATTCTGGGGGCAGCGCTGCCTTCTAATGGCACAGGGCTTGTGTTTGCAAGTGTGAGGCCAGAGGGATGTGGGGAAAGGCTGCCTGCCTCGCCTCTCAGCCTGCTCGTTGAAGTAAGTAAAGCTACCATGATTTACCTAACCTCTCTGTGTAGGCAGACAGATTTAGAGCCATTTGAATGGAAGAAGAAGCATGGTTTGAGCTAAGGGAGGTTAGGGAATACAGGTAAATTCAGTAGCGAGCTGACCGATAGGTTTATGTTGGTGTAGACTGTAAAGAACAAAACCAGCAATAATGAAAGCCACCATTATAAATCTGCTCCTTATTGCTTATAGCTTCAGGCTGACTTAAAATCAACTTTTATTAGCTCCATATTAGGGGATTGTTTCCTCTGGATTTGATTACTAGGACGGATATATTTGAAATCTGCATTTCCATATAGATAGAACTGCTCTCAGAACCCTGCTGCATTCCTGAGGAGGCAGAGGAGTTCACCAGGGCTGATTGCTTTTAAAGGACTCGCTGCAACACAGGCCAGGGAGAATGTGGAGGTGAGGCATTAGGAGGGGACGTGTTACCTGGAATCAGTCCACCAGACGTAGGTCTGTAATTGCACGGAGTTTTATTTTGTTAGACTAATGACTGTAGTCGCTGTCTGAGATCAGTGCTGCTACACTGAGTCCTGCCTTTTGATGAATAAAGAGATGTGGAAGAAAGGATGCTGCCACCCTGTTTTGGAGAGAAGAAACCTAGGCAGAGATGATGTCGTTTTCCTTTAGACCTGTAAAGTGCTGATTTTTCCCACCTCTTCTCCCATGGGCTGTTTTCTGACACTAGTGAAGTAAATTCTTACAGAAATCAGCTGAGCTTGGGGCTGGTGGAGGTGAGCAGCAGGAACAGAAGGGATGAACTTTGGGATTAGCCCTGCCCAGTGAAGCTATTCCTCTAATCCTCCTGCAGGTTGCAGCTCCCAGGTGGTGTAAGTGGGGTTTCCTGTGTTTTCTTTCCATCCCTGTCTCTAGCACAGGGAGAGAGACCTGGAGGTGAATTGCTTTGCCATAGGGTCTTTTGTCTGTGAAAAAGGATGAAATCTCTTACATGAAATTTTGACATTTGTAGACAAATGGTGTCCTGCAGCCTGTGCCAAATTCCCTTTCTTCACTTGTAACCCTTGCTACGAACACCTCCTACCTTGATATTTTTAGTGACAAGTGGAAAATTGCTCTATTAGCAGAACAAGGGGAAGTTAATTCCTTCCAGCACCAGGTTTTTTTTTTAAGGCCATGAAAACTTGGAATTGAATATGCAATAACAGGTAGAAAAAGACTGAGTACAATCATGTAAGAGCAGAATTACTCCAAATTGATTTTTCGCCTTCCCTCTTGTACTAATTTTGTACCTATTTGATGTTGCTGGAATGAGCTGGCTTTGAATGGAAGTTAATGTCAAAGACACCCCTGCAGCCCAAAGGTGGGATTCAGCTAGCAGAGTTTTAGGGTACGGATTGAGATAGGCCAGGTCATCAGCATTCTTTGCAATGTGTTATTCTCATAAGTTTAGTTCATTCTCTACTACAGCGAACTCTTAAGACAAAGTTGTGGTACACCTGTAATGACGAGCAGGAGGAAAGGAGCTGTAGCTAAACCACACTTTGCACAAAGACGCTGCCTTTGAAACAGCGAGCTTTGTGTTACTGGTCCTTTGCTGCCTCGCAGCATCAAATATTCATTCCGTGTCTGCATTTTGATTGAGATAGTGTGATACAAGAAGACATGATGTTGCTTTAAGCCAGCAAAATCGCAGAGCTGTCAGAAAGGAGACCACAGCTACACGAAGCTCTTTCTTCAGAAGCAGCAGTTAGCAGGCACGTCTGGTGTAAGAAGTAAGTGCTGGAAAAGCAGGGGATA
Source organism: Oxyura jamaicensis (assembly GCF_011077185.1). Taxonomy (NCBI): domain Eukaryota; kingdom Metazoa; phylum Chordata; class Aves; order Anseriformes; family Anatidae; genus Oxyura; species Oxyura jamaicensis. The sequence goes on from NC_048914.1 coordinate 4,022,667, forward strand.
ACCCAAGAAGAAATGAATTTCTCGTGAAAGACATGGTGTTTGGCTTGGAGATGTAAAATCTCAGTCCTTTTGTACACAGAAAGAAAAAGCAATTTAATCTGCAATACAACAGACTGCATAATAAACAGGTACATAACCTGTTAACCCTGAACTGTTGGCTGCTCAGACTGTATAATAAAAAGCCCTGTCTATATTACCTGGAATTATTGCTGCTATAACAGACTGCAGGTAATAAACAGGCACAGGTATATTGCGTTCACCTCTTCCTAGAGTCAGAAATGTTATTTTTCCCTCCTGCTATTCTTGGCTCAAGCTGGGCTACTGCGAAAGGGACTGGGTTTGGTGCTGTTGGCAGCTTAGCACAGGTCAGTGAAGACTGAGTGGTTTCCTTTCGACAACCGTTTTGTGACTGATGCAAATAATTTTGGTAGCTAAAGACATCCTCTGATATGAATGGTGTCCACACTGCCAAAACCACCAGTATAACCAAACATGTCTGCATACCAACAAACCGCTGCTTCCTTTCTGCTACATCTCGGGCATCCACACTGACAGTTTGCTGGTGGTGTACATCTTGAGATGGAGGAAGAAGTGGGGGGTGCCAGGAGGATTCGTTGCCAGAGCACGTGCTGTCAGCTCTGAGAGTAAACCAAGGCCACTGCTGGCAGTCTGGTGCTTTCACAGGACCTGCGTTCAAAAGCTCCAGTGCTTTATTTTCCTAATGTGCCTTCTCTGTAGCAGTAGGGGTGCTGAGCTCGCCTCCTGTGTTTACTGCAGCTCCTAGGGTTAACTCTGCCTTCACGTTCAGGGGAGAAACCATAAAAAAAAAAGTTAAACAGTGCTGGGCACAGAGGAAGGTCCATCCAGTGATCAGTCACAGTCGATAGTTATCTAAGCTACTTCCCTTGATAACTACTTGTTAGCTCAACTTGAAGAAAGAAAATGTAAGAAGGCATTTGTCTTGACAGTTTTACAGGCCACAAGCTTGTAAGAACATCCCTGCCAAAATCCTGTATTTAGCCTTTATCACAAATACTCTGGACACAGAGGGATATTTATTAGGGCATGTTAAACTGCTGACCTGGTCAGGAAGCAGCTGACTGCCTGCTCAGCGCCCTGGGAGACAAGAATTGCCGCTCCTGGCAGATGAAAACCCAAAACGTAGCTCACACTGGTTTTGCCTTGGGAAGGAGGGACGGGAAAGCTGTTTCTTTACCCACAGCTGGTGATGTCAGGCCATCATAACAGTCTTTCCAGGCAGTCTTTGAGATGTTGCGTACGCTGTGCGTCTATGTAAATGGAAAGCTTCTTGCATTTAAGACACTGGACTGGGGGATAGGGTTTAATTCTAGAATTTTACATATCTATAGCAGTGCAAAAAGGCTAAGAGCCTTGATCTTTCCATCCTGGAATCCTGCATGTGCAAGACAAGGATGGTGTTCCTAAATCTGACTTTTGCATTAATATTTCTTGTTAGGCTGCAGCCTTGATCTGAGCTTCCTTGCTGCCACTGCTTTTGTACAGTGGCCCTTGGAAAAGGGCCTGGCTCGGTGTTACGTGATAAATAGCTTCACCACGCACTGCACAGAAACCGTGACAGAAGGGAAGAGCTCTGCATTCTTTGAAAACATCAGAACAGAAGCATCAGGGATAGTTCTGCCGAGACGGGATTTGACTAAGTCTTTCAGTTCACTGATCAATATGAAATCAACACGGGGATGAAAACGAATCAGTGGCACTCGATAGCAGTGGCCATCACCCATGCTGTTCTCATTCACAAGCGCTAAAAGGAAAAGTGAGCAGACAACAGATCAAACTGAGGAGCAGATGATCCCTGCTGGAGACACAATCATCGACTGGCTTGGTCCCGTGTCCCAGAGGAACTCGAAGTTGAGCCTCTCTGGAAGTTATAATCGTGTACATCTGCAACAAGGCAAGTCTTAGTGCTGAGAGGCTGTCGTCTGCCCCTTTGGATTTTAGCAAAAATCATCTTTTATTTATGTCACGTAAAACCTTTTGCCAGAGGCTGTACTGGAGATTGCTGCTGATGGTTGAGAGGCTGTGATTGCTGACTGTTGGTGCTGCAGCTGGCCGTATGCTTCTCCTCTACTGCATGTGCGAGAGCAGCTCGGCCCCAGCTGCTGTGGCTGTCTGTTTTGAGCAGGTTTAATACTAGCCATGTTTCCTGGTTCCTAACTCAATGCTCACTGAAATACAGCAAAAAGTTAACTTGATGTGAAGGATCTCTTGACTAGGCTTGGGTTTCCTACTGGTCTGACCTTTGAGATGAGACCTCAGTGCTGAGAAAACAGCAAGGAGGCAAAAACGTGCATCTCACTGGATGCAACTCACTTAAGGTTCCATATGTTCAGTGGTTACCAAAGCCGCCTTAAAACCTCTGATAAATACTGAATTACAAGCCAAAACTTACCTTCCCTGCTGCCACTCAGGAAGCTTGTTGGATTCTATCCATAATAGGCTTGAAAAAACTAATAGAATGATGGGTTTTATGGAATTATTTTTCAATCTCTGCAGCTTTTCCCGCTCATAGTTACAAAAGAAATAGGTGTTCTCCTGTGTTTACACATTTAGTAAACGGTACTGTAGCGGGGTGGCCTCATTTTTCGCTCTCCTCTGACACAAGTGTCCTCTGAATGCTTTCTGCTACAGTATCTGTGCTCTGAAAGTGTTTTCCTCTTCATGCAGTTGAGTGACCTTTCCTTGGAGGATGCCCTCATGGTTAAGGCTGCAGCGTGGTGCTGCGATGGGGAATCGACAGTCGGTGCTTGCTTGGTGTAGTTTAAGGGCCTGTGTGGTTAGAAGCTGATTTTCATTTACTTGTGGGCTTGAATGAAACTACTGCAACTCCCACGCCTCTTTGTCATCTGGAGCCAGAACTTCAGAAGCGTAAGTGGAATATTTCCTCCGGCTCCTGCAGGGCTCTGGCAGCCAAAGTAGACTCAGGGCGTATTCATTTGTGCCTGGTAGAAAAACCAGCTCCACTGAGGGAATGTTTCTTCCAGAAATTGGACAGGCATTTTAAAGAATGAAATAGATGTTGCTTATTATTTATTACAGCTACGTCCCCAAAGGCTGTAACTTGGAGGCAAGCAAGGCATCACAAATACAGAATATGGTCCAGCTGATGTCTCTGGGCACCCTGCCTCCTTTAACCTTCTGAAACTGTTTGATCTAGATGATAAATATTAAGCCCAGGAGAAAAGTACTGTGCACTTCCATGAAAGTTCATGTCCAGTAGCTGTTGCTGGCATATAAATTTAGCAATGAAAACATAAAATGAGGTGGTAATTAAAACTTACCATTTTGTAATTGATTGACAGTTGTTGAAATTGAAATTAATTCCTAGGGAGAGAAAACAGTGAGGATTTAGTACAGACAAGGGCAATCCTTCTAGGGCTCAGAGAAACCTGCACCTCCTGAGGATCTGTTTTAGTCCTTTCCTTGTAGGATCCCTAATAGAAAAATCAAACTCCTATCTCTTCAGCTGCTCCCTTTCTCCAATTAGTTTTCTAGAAGCAGAAGCAACTGAGACATTGAATTTCCAAACTATTGCACATGGCTACATGGAAAATCAGGGGTTTTCCACATTAGAAAAATCACTGGCTGAACTTAAATAATTTCTAAGAGCAACTTCAAGTTTTACAGCAGTTTAACTGTGCTGTCCTGGGTTGGTATAAGGCTAGTTAAAATCACCCGTATTCAAAATAACTTCCATTCTGATTTCCTTTAAAATCAAGCAGCTCTAGTCTAGTGAAATTGAGTAGCTCTAGTCTAGCAAAGGGGAATTTAAGAGCAGTAGCAAACTGTATTCAAGTGTTACTTAAATCAGGCTGAGTGGAATGTGAATGCCTTAAGACAAACCCCCTTATTATTCATCAAACTTCCAGAAACTGCGCTGAGTAGTGTTCTATTAGTGGAAGGTTTTAAGCCCAAAGTTACTATCTTATTAAATCAAATTTAAACAGTTATCTAAATACATTTAAATAAAGCATTTTCCAATCATGAAACACTGATGTACGTAAATAATCTGAAATGTGTCGGCCACACCATTTCTCACTTCCTTCTCTTTAGGTACCTAATTACTGCAATTCTTAATGTTCTGAAGTCCAGGAAAGAAATCCGGGACGATTAAGAAAAAGTAATCTGAAATGAAGAGGACAGTAGTGGGTGAGGAATAGTTAATGGATCGTTTTTGATGGCTACAGCCTCAGCCATTGAAATCTTGGGAGGGCACTAATGATGCAGCTTTCAGCTGAAAATGAGCAAAGAGCACTGAATTAAAATGCTTAGGTATCAATAAATGCAAATTTCTGCTCATTGAGACTTCCTTTATAAATGGATGTTTTCCAGTCAAGCTGGTTTAATTAAAAAGAAAAAAGTGCAAACTTCTGCTACTCAAGGCAATGAAATGCTATTTCTGGAGGCTGGAGGTTGCTCTTCTTAGAGTGGAGCAGGCAAAATGGAGCCCGTGCTCGCCCTGCTCTAGCTCGCTGGTGGGCATCGTAAACAAAATCCATCTTTTTCTGAAGCCCTCGCTTTAGCTAAGTTTCAGCTCTGTTCTTTTCCATCAGGGTGTGTGTGTGGGGAAACATCCCAGTAGCAGTAATTCTGCAAGATGGTATGTACCACTTTTCAAGGTATTTTGGAAATGATTAGTTGCATGGGGATCTCTCACCCACCGATGAAACAATCGTTGCTCTGTGTCACTCCTCAAACATCTCTGTCAAGCTTTCATTCATCTGTCTGAACGCTTTGAGAAGAAGCTAACTAGTTGGTCCCACTGTTTTGGGGAAGTAAGTAGTTGCACTCTGGCATTAAAACTCACCTGAAGTCACTAAAACTCACTTTAGTCCTGACTTAGCTCTGTTAGCTGTTAGTGGAGCTGCTCGAGCAGTTTGCAGTTGGGCTTGCTGGGGTGCCTTCCAGTGCTCGACTAGTTCTACCCCCATGTATTCCAGCTGCTTTGACAGAGCTGCTGCTGATTTACACCGGGGTGCTAAGGAAAGTTGAGCTCACGCTTGCTGCACTGCTCAGGAATGTTTTCTTTCCGTCCCATTTTCTCTGTAAGAAACACTAATTGATATTCATGCTCGTATGTCTTATGAACTATGAGTCAGAGGAATAAAAGCACTTAATCACTTAATGAAATTATTGCCTCTCCAGGCATGAAAAAGGTGGTGGTGGTGGGGAAGCATAAAATGTTTTGTGTGAGTCTCTTCAAAAACAAGGCTGGTTCTGCTTTTGTAGTGTGTAGGATTTAACGTGCTCCTTTCTTGTACACTGGTTCATGGGGAGAGTAATTGCTAATGCTGCTGCTGTTCTGCAGCCGTATTCCCCGCCAGGCTTCCAGAATCAGCCGGCTGCACTTCGGATAGCAGTTGGGTGGGGGGCATGCTGGGGAAGGTGGGCTCTCCAGGAAAGGGAATTGCATTTGGAAGGGAATTGCATTTGGAAGGGTAGCTCAGGAAGAAGACAAAATCACAACATGCCACAGGGCGACTGGTGCCAGCTTATAGCTTGAGAGCAGCAAGTGCTCAGCTCTTAGAGGAGACTTTGAGCACTTTGTTTTCACTGGGTGCCAGCAAGTGATGTTGGATTCACCTGGGCTGGCTTTCTGCCTGGCAGTTCAGTGCTGCATCTATTTCCTTTATCAGCTCACCTGCACCGGGTGAGCAGAAAACCTGAGGGTTTTCCAAACCACTCGGTGACACCTTTGGCAAATAAACAGATGATAAGCCATGAGTTCCAGCCAAATTCCAGTTAGGCCAATAGCTTCCTGTGTCCCTGAAGCCGCCTCTGCTGTGAAATGTTTGTTACTGCCAGTCCCAGCCTTGTCTGCAGTGCTCTCCCCGCATGTTCTTTTGCAGGGCCAGTGTTCTGTTTGGATGGATGTGTGAACGCTGAGCGAATTGATTCTTGTCAATTATAAAGACTGCAAGGAGTCTGGAGACTCCCTGAGATGAAAAGCACTGAAAAAAATGTGCAACATTAATTATTTATCTCTTGCTGTCATTATTGTATAGGGTTTAAATTACTACTTCAAAATCATTTCTCATTACACTGTTCTGTCATCTCTATAGATACAAAGAACTTATATACAGCAGATATTAAAGAACACAAGCCACTCTGGATTTATAAGGGAAGAGGCTCTTCTCCCCTCGCTTCTGTTCCTCCCACTAGCCAACTGGATTAGTTTGGACTAAATTAAATAGGCTCAAAAAGCCAAAAGAAAGAAGCAAATCAATATAGAATAAGAAATTAAAAATCACTTCATTGAATTTATTTTAATCTGCAAAGTTGTAAAGTGCTTAAACTGCAGATCCCACACTCTGAAGAAATCCGAGGGGATTCTTGATACGAATTTTGAATGCAGCACTCAGGTTTGTGGTTCTAGTGCATATGAAATGAAGTTTCTTTTGTTCCCAGTGGTCAGCTAACTGGATTTGTACTGGAGGGTGGGAACGAAGAGGGTGGATGCACATCATGTGCTTTTGCACAGCGCCGGTGCCTTGGTGACAAAGAAGCCCTTTAGGTTCTGTGAATATCTCACCCTGGAAATAAACAGCTTCCTCTTCTGCTGGACCTGTTTCCCCCCTTAGATGGTGCATTCTTTTTTCCCCGTGTAATACATCATTGGAGCAACTCATTCTGGTGATGAATTACTCGTACATGTTATCAGATGGGCCTGTTCTGATACTCCTGCATCATCCCGAGTATTACACTAATATATCAACAGACTGAACTGTTGCTCCGATTATATGCCTCAGCCCCATATATCACAGTGCTCACACATGCACGCAGATCCTGCTGGGATGGTGCAGCCTGGAAATGGGGCACCAAGGGACGCCCCACTCGAGCTTTGGTTCTGGAGCTGGTGTGTGTGGATGGGGGCAAAACTTCAGGGGAGGCTTGCAAAAGAGATCATCAGCTGACAGCTCGCATTTTTAAGGCTCTGTATTTGTTTCAAATTGTATGACCCACATGTTAATGCGTTTCAAAGCCAGTGGCTCCGGAAATTTGGGCCTTTTATGAAAAGTGCTCATAGTCCGCAGCTATTTTTGAAGCCTGAGGTATCCCTGCCCTCCCCCTGCTGAGAGCATCACCATGTTAACCCTCCAGCATCTTCAGTGCTAAGAGAGCCAAGCACATCTGAAAGGTGTGGAAACAGAGCATAAAAGGCATGTTTTTCAATCTCAGAGCATTCAGGGACAGGCTGGGGGAAGGGTTGTCTTCTTTTGTTGGTTAGAAAGTGAATCTGTCTTGGTGCCAGACTCCCCTGCTCACGTTCAGGGCTTGTGCCACTGGCCAGTCTATGTTTGGGTGGTTTGAACTTGACTTTAAACTTGTAACTCCAAAGGCCTGTACTTCTGATCCTGCTTAATGCTGTATTACTTAGCTCAGGTTTTGTTCAGACAATGTTTAATTTCTCTTCTAAAGCCAATCCAACGTAGCCACACCTCATAAGCTTGCAAAATCAGTCTTCAAATTTGCAAGAACAGGGTTTGTTCTCCTAAGGTTCCTGGCACTGGTGCTCCTGGGACCCAAGCCAGCACCTGCTGAAGTCAGCAGAGGTTGCTCTAGAGGACGCTAGGTCAAGCGTCTGGTACAGAACAACAAACCACACAGCAGGCTTTGCAAATACTCCGCCATGTAGCTGGATTTTGTCCCACGCAGTCTTTCCCCTGCCATGGCACCCAAATGCACTCATCCTGCTGGAGGAAGAATGCGCTGGATGCTTTGCAACCTCAGCCTCTGACATTTGTCTCTGAACAAGATGCAGCTCGGAAGCTTACGTTATTTGCATCTTAGCCAAGATGTTTATGGATTTGTGGATAACTTTAGAGACAGGCATTTCATATTCAGGGCAATCTTTTGCAGCTGTTGAAAATGAATTGCAAAATTAAAAAAAGCAAGCAACTTGTAAGGGGAAAATAAGTCTGGATTTGAGTAGGAAACTAGAAAGTAAATAACAAAGATTACGCCACAGCTTCAGGGTAGCAGCATAGCATAATGCTGTGCTGAGATAGAAAACAAGACTGGAGGAACTAACTGGAGATGTAGGATTGATGGGAGCTCAGGTTCAGCCACTTTATATTTATGTGGGAACATTCAGATCAAAGCAGTAAAGGCGTGCTGTTCAGAAGCTGCATCCTCTGTGTCTGAGGACAGGTTAGAAAACGGTCTGTGGAGCTGCCTGTCCTTAGCAGATGACCCAAGCAGAAGAGGGATTTGTAGACAAACTGTTTGTGCAAGACACTTTGGCGTTTGGTTGTGGTGCCTCTCCAGCGAGGGGTGCGTGGCAGCATCTGTCTCTGCGAGCAGGGAGGTGCCGTGCGTGGCTGTGTGTGCAGGGCTGGGCTGGGCTGGGCTGGGGACTGCGAGCAGAAGCTCTGAAACCCGCAGCGTGAAGCCTCAGCCCCCTGAGGTAGCCCTGATTGTTACTAAATTTGCCGATGACATGTTTAATGCGCCCGTTCTTACCAATAAACTATCATCAATCTTGAAAGGTGTTAGAGCCAAACACGCTAGACAGCATGACTTTGGTAATTATCAACCCACTTTTACCCTTTCTTGATCTGCTCAAAATGCTTGGAAAATAACTGCCTCACTTCAAGAATGTCACCTTTGTCTAAACATTTTTTAATACCCAACTCTCGCCGTGCACTTGTCTCATCTGACACAGCTATAATTTATCTGGCTATCTGATGTATTCAGACATTAATATTGTGATCCTGGGCTGATTGACCAAGGGCACAGTTAAGTACCTAAACCACCAGGAAAGCATTAAAACATAGATTCGGTGAATCTGTGTGGTGAGTTGCCGAGAAACACTGCAGGCTTGTCCAGCTTCTCGGTTAATGCACGCATCCACCGTGCTGGTGGATGAAACCCATGAGAGCTGTCTTCCTCATCTCCTCTCCCTTTCTTTCAGTGCCTTTTTTTTTTTTTTTTAAATTAGATCAATAAAAGAAGTTGTCTAAATAAACTCCAGACTGGTCTGCTACAGGTGCTTCTAGAGGGATGGCGAGCAGAAGAACAGACAGAAGGTCAGATAAGGAGGCGTGACTTGTTAGGAGAGGAGGCCTTTCCTGCACAGTTCATCTTTCACTGGCCAGGTTAAACGAGCTCACACTGGTACTAGGTAGGACTATCTGGCAGATGTGAATCGTGGCACACGTGATGTCTTTGTGGTTTAAAAATAGCGTGCCTGCTCCAAAGCGTTGACCAGATGAACGCGAGCATCTGACATACACGCAAGTGATTTAAGTCCTGCTGTATTCGGTCTGTCTGGATTCAGCTGGCGTGACAATTTGCTCTGTACCTCGCACCGAACGCTCTTTCTCCTCCCACAATTCCTGCCATCTGAAAGAGGACCGGCACATATCAGTTATGCTCATTAGCTTTGCAAAATGTGACTGTGATTCATAATCATCTGCTGCTTTGAGACAAACAAAAACCAAAAACACGTTTCATCTCCCTTCCCTGGCAGTAGTTGTCTGAGGACTCAGGCTGGAGCCTGGAAAATCAAAGCCTTGCGGAGATGTTGAAGCTGAAGGAAGAAGTGAAATGAAACTTTTTCTAGCTTATGTGCTAGGTAAAGCATCAGACTGTGCTGGAAGCGCTGTGTTGTTTCACCGCACTAGGATTCCCTCTGTACGGATAGCTAGGCGTACATCTGGATGAAGTGTGGGCACTGGAGGTGTTTGCTGTTCCACTGTACAAATGTGCCCTGGTGTCACCTGTGGCATCCTGGTTCTGTTCTGTTACCCTGCACAAGGTGTTCCCTGGGGTGGGAGCGGGAGGCGAGGGAGCGTGTCTTTAGACCCTCACAGAGCTGGGAAGCAGCAAAGTTACCGTGCTGTGGCTGCCTCTCAAAGGATGAGAAAGCAGCCTAGCATGTCTTCTCCGGGGGCCCTCCTTCATAGAGCAGGATGTGCTACGGCAGCATGTCAGACAGAGGTGAGCACGTTATCACGGTGGCATCAACCGCATTGTTCGTGTCAAGCCCCAGAGGAAAATGTGATGAAAATAGCTGCTGTTTCTTCTATTAATCTGCAGTGACCCTCAGGGAGGGTTTGAGCATTAAATTAATGTTACTACTCCTGGAAACCACCAATGGAAAGGAGCAGGAGCTGTGACTTCGGTCATCGAGCTCAGTCTTTGCTTGCTGCTTCTTGGACACAAACGCCAAAGGGCAGGAAAAAAATCCCAAACAGCCCTGCTGAGCTCTGCCACACTGCTGCTGGCTTTGCGGACATTCGAAGTGAGGATTCCCTATTTAGGTGCTTCATGAAAGCTGGAGCTGACCTGTTTCAGCTTTGCAAGCTGTGTAGCTGGGCCTTACGATTTATTGTTGGTTGTGCGTGCTGTTTGCATGTGTGAACTGTGATTTTTGGGGAAGGGCTGGTCCCTCCGGTACTTTGTATGCTGATGCGCTAGTGCTGATGTGCTACGAGGAGATACTGCTACGTTTTCAAAACCAGGGTGATGTTAACAAGAATGCATTTCTGAAAGGAATCAGCAGGTAAGCTGTGTTTATTTCAGACTCAAGGAAGAGTTTAAGCAGTCAGGTAAATATATATAGATTTGTGCCTCTTTGCTGGTTAGCTACTGCAAGTCAGCCAGCTGGGGGAGTGCAGTGCTGCTCTTGCAGGATTTGCAGACCAACTTGAGCTTTCTCTTTGATTTTTCCCTAACTGTGTTTTCCTTCACTGTTTTCTAAAAGCTGGAGGACTTTTTCCCTTTTCCCTTCATTATTTTAAAATAAACTGGGACATGGGGTGGGGGCAGGGCTCAAACCTGTAGCAGTGTTGTTTTTTTCCAATAACCCAGAATTTGCCTCATGCAGCAAATAGCTGCTCAAAGACAGCTTTTTGCTCGCCAGCTACAACACCCGAAAGCTAAACTTCCCTCATTAACAATTAATGGCGCGTAGGCTTCATGCTCCTGATAATGTCAGCATTGATTACATTTGGAAATGGCAAGGCCCAGGTGCCAGGGCGAGCATCCTGAGCCCACAGCGAGCAGGCGGCACCGCACGGACGGGTGGTGGCTGCAAGAAATGTTGGTTGGGCAGGGTGGTGACAGAGGGGTCTGCACGGTCTGTCCTGGGAAGCCCACGGTTCATCAGTGAGCTGTGAAGAGTTGGAGCTGGCATTTTTAATGCGGCTTGGATAGGGCATTGCAAAAGGTTTCTCAAGCAGGATGGCCACCAGAACGAGCTTTTTTGTTGGTGTATTGGTAGAGTGATACCGACCTTGGGATGGGGCAGCTCTGTGTGTCTGCCTCAATTTTCTTTTGGAAGTGACTTGGACAGACGTGTTCTCACGTTGCCAAACGCTCTTGTTTCTAACCTGGAACTCCGGGGTTTTTCCTCGGAGGGCACAGTGTTTGTTCTAACAGAAACAGGCGTAGGCCAGCAGCTGGCCTTTCAGAGGAGCCCACTGCTAAGGCACAGGAGGGCTCTGCATTGCTCATCCGGCATCATCGCCTGCTCGGCAAGTTGAAGTTAGGGTGGGACTTCTGGCAGGAATGGAATTTTATTAGCCTCGTTGTATAAGGGCTCCAGAACCAGATTAGGATATACCAGTACTTACACTCACAGGTTATTAGCTCCCCATTTTTCTATATAGGTTTACTTCTTTGGAGCTGTGGCCATTTTCTCTTTATTTTTCAATAAAGCGCTGTCAACACCACCTGAAATGTGACACAGTAAGAGTAGCAATTAGCCTTGTCACAGGTACCAAAGCTGGGAAAACTGTGTTTAAAGCCGTGTTAGTGGGACTGGAGGTGTTAAGTGAGGCAGTTTTCAGGCTAATAGATGTGGTGTAGCTAATTAGAGAACAGAGAGCTGTATTTTTTCAGAAGCAAAGCACTTAGGAGTGTCAGGTGTCTCGTTAGACGAGGAAGGAAACCGACGAAGGAGTTGGGTGGTGCGGTGCCAATGAACTGTGCTTGCTAGGCATGCAGCGTGGAAGGCCCAGTAGAATACAGGCCTGGGTAATTTTTTCTTAAAGAATTTAGCAAGCACTACCAGAATATTCATAACTGAATTAAGTTAAAGAGCAGATACTCTTTTTACCTGCGTGTTTTTATCTGCTGATCCACTGCACGCCCCTGCTTTCAGAGGGAACTCTTCTGGGACCTGCTGCTTCCCATTGCACTATTACAGTAGCACGTTGTCCTTTGATCACTGTCAGCTCAGAAGTCTGGTCCCCATAATCAGTTTTCAAATTCTGTTTTCTTTTAGGATAATGAACGCCACAAGCTCTAGGTAGCAGGAGAGTTTTGGCTTCCAAATAGAAGCTTTTTAGGCAAAACATGCAAGCAATTCAATTCCTAGCCTAGTTTTTTTTTTTTTCCAGAACAACTTTGCTTGTGTTCCTTAACAATAGGCTTTGAGCTGTAAGTATAATAGATGTTAGACTAATCCCAGTTAACATGTGCAAACAGAAGTTTTAAAACACCATGTCTCCATAAAATGTTCCTCTCTTCCTCTCTGCCATAGTAAAATGCACAGCTGGAATAGTGGTAATAGCTTGCTTGGAGCATCTCGGGTGGTTTAACAGACGAAAGCAGCAGAAGCAAGGGTGGTCAGACCCATTTTTTCAGACAAGGAGAGCAAGACTTTCACACTAACAAGCAGTGGTACAGAAAATGTTGTCTGGCCCAAGATTTTTAAGATCAATCGTCTCAAAACAGCCATGTTATTACTGGAGAACACAGATTTTTTTGCGGATAAGTCCTGAGGGTGTAGATTTTTTGCCATGTAGTTGTCTACTTTCAAGCTATTCTCCACTATCAGGAATGCTTGACTTTTATCTGAAATCCCCAGCCTTCAGGAACTTGTGCTTGTACAAAAAATCTGATGCCACAGACTGAGTTTGGACCACGGGCAGAACTTCAATTATCCCACCTTTTGTAAATCTGACAGCGCTGCACTAGGAACAGTTTTGCAGGGCCGTGCTGGCTGCTGCTGGAGATCGGGGAAAGTTCTCTCTGGCTCAGAATGCTACCTGGTTTAAAATACTCTGTTTATTTATCAAAGCTTCTTCCTCAAAATAGTATTGATTTTTCAATTCAGCATCAGTTATGGAGCTGGAGCCTTGTGCAGTGGGTAATGGGAATTTCTGAACGAGAGAACAGAAAATGCCAAGCTGGGGTTTCGTGAATGTCATCTGGTAGATTAACAAATGTGAGAGGGAAGGGCTTGTCAGGGAGCTTCTGTGCTAGAGGTGAGCACAGCTCCAGGAAAGGGTTGTTGTGGAGCTTGAGAGGACAAAGACAAACTGAGAGGCTATCAGGGAGGTGCATTTTTATGAAGCTTAAACATTTGAACAGCTGGGTGACAAAAATGCCTGGGGACTATCTTCCGCAGTCTCTCTGCGTAGTCTGCTTAGCGTCAGCTACCGAAATATCACCAGTTATTTCACTGAAGTTATCCCTAGAGGGGCTATAATGGGAGCGAATGGGGAGTATATTTTGGAACCAATTAGTCTTAAAAGTCTGTGTTTTTTTTTTTTTTCTTTTTCTTTTTTTGAGTACAGTCTTCAGGGAGCTAAGTACCATGTTGCCTAATGGGCTGGGTGTCTTCTATTGCCTGTACTCCATCTTCAGGGATGGCAGCTAAACATGAGTCCGTGGCATCTCAAATGAGATTTTAAAAGCCCGAGATTCAAGGAGCAAGGGGAAAAAAGGAAAGGGTTTCCCCAGCTTGTGGTTAAATGTACTGTACTACTGCATAATGGAAGAAAGCCTTAAGGGAAAAGGAGGCACCCCTGTAAAATATGAACATTACTGATATTAAATCTCTTAAAATAAGCGGTACAGTCTGAACGCCCTTTTTGTACCTTACCTCCTGCATTTTCTTGCTGTCCTCAGTTCAACATAGCAGGTACGTGTTTAGCTTTAAGGACTGGCTCTCATGAAGAGGGGTTTAGGCACTTGCTTAAAAGCTTTTCAGAAGTGGGACCCAGAAAGGCTGTAAAAGTACTGGGGTCCACATCGGCCTGCAGCATCTCTCGGGGTGTGAAGAGCACAGGGACTTCTGTGTGTGTGTGTCCTTGGAAAGCAGTTACTGAATTCCACCCTCAGCTGCTCCCGAGGAGCAGCCCCTGTCAGAGCTGCCACCAGAGAGACCACGAGGGTCAGGAGGGGACAGAAAGCCTCGCGCTGGCATCTGCAGACACCTCGGGGCGGCTGTGAGCTGTCGCTTCCATCCTCAGAGTTGAAAACAAAACTTGCGTTATGGCCTAGGCTAAACTCCCTTTTCAAGTGAGTATTAAACCTTTCTTCTTCCCTTGGCAGAGAAGGTACCTGCACCAGAACATTTCATTTAAAGAGATTTTTTTGCCTAAGTTCCTTCATGTACAAACCTTCTTTGCTTAAAGAAAACCTCACCTTGAATGTCCTCTATCAAGGAAAGATCTTTATTTTTCTTGATGTTGCTTTTAGCAAGCTGCCACAAGTGCGACGCGTGGAAGAGGTACACAGAAAGGCTCAGAGCTGACTGCTCGCGAGGCTGCTGTAATAGCTGCAGTACCTGTCTCTGAATAGATTTGAAATAGGCCTGTGTAGGAAAACAGTATTTTCAACATGCGGGCAATCCTGACCTTTTGGAAGTGCAGTTTCTTGAAATAGAATACAAAATGGAAATTTGAGTTCTTTTGCCAGAGTCTGAGTTGATATAAAAAGGTACTGAGCCATCAATGATTATTTTTATACTTCTGAAGCATCACGAAAGGTATTAAATATAGTGGATGTAAATATGCATGATCTATTTATTTTAATTAGCGAAATGAAACCAGGTATTTGAAATCGATTTCTTGACACTTTTCCATTTTCAATTTCTGTGAAAGACCCAAGTGTCGCATACTGCATTTTTGATGTGCAGGTTTTAAAATTTCACTCATAACTGTCATCAAATGAAATATACAATGAGTTTGTCAAGGCTGAATCTTTCTTTTTTCTTATTTTTTTTCCCCTCAGGTTCCAGAAAGCTGATCAGCTACCTGCATACAGCTCCTCAGCGATCCTCCAAGCCAGCTGCAGAATGCAGAGCGCTGCTGTTAGCCCTCGGGGTGGAGGTAGGCTGGTCCCATATCCGGGAGATATTTGCAAAGCACGTGGCAAGGAGAGCCCGGAGCCCCCCATGTTCCCTGCCCACCTCTGCCCCCGAGCTTCTGGCAGCCGGGGGTGCTCGGGGCTGGGATGTGGCTGGGGCTGCTGCTCTGGCTTCGTGTGGTGCCTGGCAGCACTCATTATCTACAGGACCAATTTGCTGCCATTCCGGTTTCACTTCAAAGCCCACGTTCTTCCTGTGGCTTTTCCTGGTCTCAGCTGGGGTCTTTAGTCATTTTCATAATGCAGCTGTACAGCAGCCAGAGCTGCTTTCTGTGTTCCGTGCATCCTTTCTCAATACCCCTGCGAGAGGAGGGAGATATGCTTGCATTACAAAAGAAGTGAGGCGCAATAAGGTTTCATCCAAAAAATGCCAACCGTGAGAACAGGATATTCTTGCTCTTCAGATGCATCCTGGCTCGGTGCTGGCAGCTGCCGACCTGAGCTAGGTTCCAGTTTGCTTTTCGGGTACACCTTAAACCATCCTGACAGCAAGGTCAGGAGCACAGAGCAAGCAAAATCTAATCCTGAGCTGTGGCTGTTCTTTCTTCCAGCTTTCCACGTCCACCTGCTGGTACCTGATTTGGCACCTTGGCAGTACAGTGTATATTTTGCTGTTTTAAAAGCAGGAAAAGAAGATGCTCTTCCTTGGCAAATTCCAGCTGGGGTTTGTCTGCTGGTTAACTAAGGAGAGGGATTTATTTGCTGCTGCTTTTCAGCATAGTCTGCTATTCTGTTAGCTGAGTAGGGAAACTAATTAGTAAACAATGGGGAAAAAATAAATTCTTATAATTATTCAATACTGAGCTGTGTACTGATTCAGGATCATACAGCCCTTGTTATCATGGGCTAGTAAAGCATGGGAAGGCTGACTGAGGCAAACAAAGGTTTTCTTGAGTATCTGAACGTTGTAGATTAAGCCAGGGAGGCTGTGTCTGCACACCAGGCACAGCTGTGGAAAGCAGAGTTATCCCTTCCTGTGGGACTTAGCTGATTAAAGAGCATCATGTTGGCGAAGCATAATTCCTTATCGCTGGCTTCTGAGGATCCGGCGTTCCTGACTATCCCTGTAATCCAGTCATTGCTGTGAAAAACAACACAAGTCTCTCCAGAAGCTTCTGAGTCCTAATGAAACAATTTAGTCAAATGGCAGATAATTTTAGCCTGAGATGAATATGACTTCCAAAATCCCTTCAAGATTTTATTTCTGTGAAGGATTTTGGGGTCTGCTGCCTGGCTTTTCAAATGCCACCTGTTATTTGGGCCAGGGATAAACATTAAAACACTGCCTGTGAAATATCAGTAGGTAATTATTAGCTCTGTGGGGAAATCTTTCTCCCAGTAAGGTGCACTCTCCCTAGGATTTCCCTGGCTTTGTTCTCGTGCAGGGACACGGGGCACACACAGCTACAGAAACCTCTCGCTGGGTTCCTGAGATGGCATCTTCAGGGGGGCATTTCCACTTAAACATCCTCTCTGCTGGAGCACGATGGATGTCGCCTCTGCGTGCACGGAGCAGAGCCCTGCCCATGGCAGTCTGCCTCCGCCTGCTGCTGCCTCTTACATGCCTGAAATCAGGAGGTGTCTTCCTCTGTCTCCTACACTTTCCCCTTCTCTTCATGCAGAATTAGGTACTTGGTAGGAATAAGTAATGTTTTGGGTTAAAAATAATAAAGAAGCTGCTTGGTGACAACAAAGCCAAAACAAGGCCATCTGTTCCTGAAGTGCAAGTGGGTTTGTGCTCAGCATACTCATTAATCAAGGCCAAACGTTTTGGAAAACCTTCCCATCCTTCCCCTTAATGTGACCTTCCAAATACCTTCAAAATATTGGTTTTGCCCCTTTTCAGTAAGAAACATGGCCACTGAGGGGTCTGATGGTTCTTGCCTGTTTGCCTGCTTATTTACCCTACTATAAAGCAGAAACAAAATGAGGTTTTTCTGCTCATTTTTGTGTATGTTACTGATCAAAGCTATATTAGCGCTCTGCCCTTTTTCTGGTGTGAACTGTTTTGACTCTTGACATCAGCAGCATTACCGAACTTGAATCATCAGGGATCTAACACAACTACCTCTAGCACGGAGGTTGTATAGACACCCCACAAACTGAATCCCTAAGCTGTCAGTGTGCCTAGCTTATTCTACATTAAAAACAGAATGAGGTCTCTGGACTGCCCATCCCAAAGCATGTTTAGCAAGAGAAGGCCTGAGGTTTGTTCTCAGACATGACACAGTCCAATTCCTGGAGACTTTTTTCAGGTATGTCCTTTGTGATCAGTCCTTCCAAATTAAAAAAGCAAAGTAAAGGGCTTAGGAATTTTGGATCAAGCTTATAAATTTGCATCAATATTTCTATAGCAAACAACTTTGGAAACTTTCTGGGGAAACATCTTGTTTCATTAAAGCTCCTCTTCATTTTTAGTATTTTATAAGGTAAAGTTTTTTTTTTCTCAGTCTGAAAACAGCCTGGTCTGCAAGCCTTCTGGAACTTCGCACCGTAGCTGGGAGGATTTGCTAAAGCCAGGGTTCTCAGTCTGAGCATGAGATAATTCAGACTTCTATTACTTACTGTTTTTCCATTATTTTTTTTTTTTCAGATTAAAATACTAGTAGGGAACTAGTAGGGAAATCATGAATCAGTTGGGCTTTAAAACTAAATGATGAGATGGAAGATTGACGAGATGCACTGATTTAACTTTTCCTTGGTCTTTATAGAGCTCTGTCTTCTACTTGCTGGCCTGTCGTGGTCTCAGCTTTCCCATCTGTTAAATGATGGCTATAATTAGCCCGTCTTTCACAACTTCTCATGTTTTTGCACTCTTGATACTGTATTTTGATTCCCAGGGAATAAATGTGAGAAACAAATAAGCCATTATCATTTCTGTACCTTTCTTACTTCTGGCTCTTTCCTCTTCCTCCTTCTCTCCCGCATTCTCGTGCTGCTGAACCTGAGAGGGCCTCGGCTCCTGTTGCTGTGAAGTTGCAGGGAAGTAACCCTGCGTGATGAATATTTAAGTGGAAAACCTTACTGAGAACTGCTGCTTGCCATGGTTACCTCGTGATTGGTTGCATATGCAAATAGTCTCTTGGAAGTAACATTAGGGAGGATGTATTATCTCAACTGTAAAATCGCTGGTATTTAAGCACAGAAGCAGTATGCAGTGACGAGCTATTCACTTCTGTGCACTAGCAGCAAGTGGAGCCCAGCTGTCTGAACAAGCTGCACGAGCCTAGGATGCTGGTTAAGGGCGAAAAGCGGGGTCTCAGTGGGACTTCTGTGCTGCGTGTTTTATGTGGATCATCAACAGAAACATACCCTACAAATACAAACACGTTCGTCTTTAGCAATCTGAAACAAATGGGTAAGGGGAGGGAAAGCCTGCAGTGGAAAGGAAGTTCTTATCCTCCTGCTCCCAGCCTAGGGGGAACCAGCAGCCCCAGGGCACCATATGGCCAGATGCACGAAACTTTCTGGAGAGGTAGCTTAATTGTGAGATGCATAACAGTAGGAATAATTGGTGTGCGACAAGAGTATCACTTTCCCCCTATACCCTATGACCATTTAATGTAAGTTCAATTTTTCTCTCAAGGAGAGAATCATACCAAATAACTGTCTTGCTCATCTGCTCCTGGAAGGTCTTTTGACAGGTAATTGGTGGCTTGCACTGACAAATCCACTTCTGAGTCCTTAGTAGTCTTGATGACTCTGCCTGCCTGCAGAGCTGGATATTAATGCCAGTGCAGACCATGTTCCTGGGAAAGCAGGATGAGGTAGACAAAAGAACTTCTTCCTGTACTGTATGGACTCCAAATATTTACCTCACCTAAATGAGAACATTAGATTCAAGACAATGGGAAAGGTTTTACATTGAAGATCCAGGAGAAAAGCTGACATGCAAGAAGATTAATGCTCATCTTGGGAGGACGGAGTGGATTTCATGTCTTAGTTTGCCAGATGACAATTTTTATTCCTAACTTTGGAAATTGGTCACTGTGATTTTGCAGCTTCTTGTTCTGCAAAGGTTAATGGTGATCCGTGTATCAGAGCATGTCAAAGTACTGGCCTGCAGCCATCTGGCAGTGCTTCCTTGAGGGCAGTGGTAAGACATGCAGTGTACCTGCCTATCTGCTTATTCCTATAGCATAATTAGTGCCCTGCATAAGCACTAATTACCCATTTGTGATTTTGCTGGGGGGAAATAGCATTTGATATTATGCTGTACTGAAAGACGGGGGCTTTTCTGCTTTGCTAAGCCCTTTAAAGCTCAAGCACGTGATCAAGTTGCAATGACACAGGAAGATGCATGGAATATTAGTGAGTGGATATCAGCTGGTCTGCAGTAAGCGTTTGCTTTTAGCCTATGACAAGCATAAGATGGAAGTTCCCCACACAGTGTGTTGGGATGCTATGGTACTTTTATTTGCTGTGGACCAGAAGTGACCACAGAGGCTGTTGCCATAGCTCAGTTGGTAGAAAAACTATTGCATGGTCAAGGCTAAGGCTGCTTTTTTTAACATTCAATCACTTTGATATCCTTGCGGTATGACAGCAGCTTGTTCACACTTTTAAGGTCCCTTTACTCTGCCAAAGTGTTGTAAAAATGCCCTCCTGTTCATCAGATTCATAGAAATAGTTTAAAAATCTGTTTTAAAAGCCTTCTGTAATCATTTGTGGCTTTACAGAGTAAGAGCAAACTGCCATAATTTTGATTTTCTAAGCTATGGAACTCTATTTCTAGTGTGATACTGCATAATGCAGAGATAAACACTGTAACCTAGACCACATACAATAGAACCAAGTACAAATCATTTTTTTTTTGCCATTTCTTTGTTCAAAGGGAAGTACATGGACCTACTGAATTAATTCACCATATACAACCTCGTATAAATAGTGGGGTATTAGAAACATCCGTGTAATTATCTAGTTCTCATCCGCAGGATGGAAAGGAATATCTCTTGTGTTCATTACTGGGACCACTCTGAATCACAGTGAAATTACAAAGCAAAAAATACGCGTGTTAAGACTTCCCTGTTATGGCAGAATAAATGCTTTGACAGGAGAGCTCTAACAGGAGTCTGTCATTGCTCCCCATCTGACATCCTCCCCTTTCAGCCGTGGCAGAGATTGCAGCAGGGAACCTGAGCTTTTTGCCTCCGTTATTGTAGAGTGCTGCTGCAGAAGTGAAGTGAAAGCTAATCTTTGTTTTTGTGGCTGACATTGCAGGATTCATTTCACTGTCTCTTTTTTGTTTTGGCTGGGTGTTTTGGAAGTGAAGGCCCAGACCACAAAGAATTCATACCAGACAGCCTAACATCGGCCCACCTACCCCCAGTCTAGCAGCTCTGAAGGTCTGAAGAGGAGGCGGCTTTCCTGAGCACCTAGAGAAGACTGCAGAAGTATCTCTTCACCTTGCTCCCATGTCCTCTAGGCCTCGTCTTTTTGTTGCCCAGGAGGTTCTGAATGGTAAATCAGCGACAGACACCGTGCAGAGACTCCTTTCTAGCCAGCCCCTACAAATGAGTTGAGGTGATTCATATCCCCAGTGCTTTTCTTCCTGGACCTTTATACAACTGTAATCCAGTGAAGTGTCAGTCTGGCTGGAGCCAGAGCCCTATAAAAGAGCTGACCCTGTCGTCTGTGTTGAAAATATATGACCGATTACTAAAGTATGGCTGCCTTGGAGGGCTCTAGCTGTAAAATACTGCCTAAGGGACTGAAAATGGAACAGAGATGATGAACGTGTAATTGCAGAATTGAGATGCTTTCCAGTCCCAAAGTAGCATTTCACAGCTATTACTGCAAATGAGAGAGAGCATTTACTTTACTATTCATGTTCCTATCTTTTAGAATGATTTTTATTTATTTTTATTTTGAAATGGGCCTGTGTTCTTAGATCTAAAAATGAAACACCATATGGTTTTGGGGGAAATTGCGAGTAGGCTCCTGTTTTTGCTTCACAGAGGGGATGAAAGGTTTCCTTAATCTAGTAAAGAAAAGCATAACAAGAACCAGTGGAATAAGCTAAAGTAAGATAGATGCAAATTAGGTGCAACGGTGTGGTTTGCCAGTGGAACACTCTACCAGGGGAAGTGCTATCTTCAGACTGAGACAGGACTCCTTTTGGAAGCTTTATTTTAGTCAAAGTTGGGTTTGTTCCAGGAGTAAATGAATAAAATGCAACGGCTTCTGTTAAATGTGGGAGATCAAACTAAACTGTTTGTTTCTCCCTGGTACTACAATCTCCAAGGATGTTTCTTGTTTTTCTGATTACAAGTTGTCAGGCCTCAGTTGGATAAACGTGTGTGCTAGATCTGAAGCCTTCTTAAGTAAAGAGGGCCTTGCATAAAGCTTTTTTACTAACTTGTTTTATATTTTACTCATACTCAGTTAACGTAAATGCCCAAATGGCACTTTTACTTAGTTGTTAATGTATCCTTTAAAAGCTGAAATGTCAAAATGAAAACTTGAAGCAGCTATTAAAAGAGTCTGTTAAAACTTGGCCTTGTTAGTAACCAGCAGAAATAAAAATGGAGCGGTGTAAGTTTAGTGTTTAGACAGCGTTGGCAAAAAAAGTCCTGGTGTGGGCAATGAATAAATGTTTTCACGTTGCTTTTTTGCTTTGTCTCTTCACAGGGACAAGTTTTATATAAAGACAGGAAGACACGAAGGAGGTGTTAGAACTCATGATCGCTCTTAGTGGGAACCATCAGATAGAGTGAAGTTGCTAGACTTGGTTGCTGACGCAGACCAGGAGATGTGCTGTGCGAGCACGGCAGAGCGGTTCCCGGGAGCAGTTCTCCTTTCTCAGGAGGAAGTTTTTTCCCATCCTGTTTCCCACAGAGAGGTTTGCAAAGGTGAAAGCAGAACCAGTACCAGTATTAGGCCAGAGGAACCTATTAGGAGGAACCTTTGCCCTCCTCTTCGTGGGAGGCAATGTTAGCAGCTAGGCTGGCAGCACTTTGAAGCAGCTTTCAGATGCTAACATTGATGTGATGGCCCCCCAGTTGGGAACTTCTGAACCAGCCTGGAGGGCTTTGAATGAGATTTTCACAGTCTGCTGGCAAAGGAGAGCAGTTCAGAATTCTGTTTGGAAACAATTTGCCCAGAGAACTCGTGGAGTCTCCCTCCTTGGAGGAATGGATGAGCCATCTGGCCGTGGGCACCCTGCCCTGGCTGGCCCTGTGTGGGCATGGACAAAATGACCCCCATCTCCCTGCCAGCCTCAGCCAGGCTGGGACTTGAGAGATGATTATACCCTGGATAGTCCTGAGATTCGAGCACAGAGGTGGGTGTGTGGGTTGGAACATGACTGCCAGGGACCACTTCTCAGTCATCAGATTAAAAAATAAAATAAATAATGTGGACAAGACAAATTGTAACCGCTGTGTGACACAGAGAACAAGCAGCAAGGAGATAGATGGGTGCAGTTATGAAGCATGTGAAATGTCAGTCAGTTGGTTTAAAAAGAGTAAAAGAGTCCTCAGAGAGACTCTTTTTATAATGAACTTATATGATCTGACAGTCACACATTCCAAAATTGAATTAATAAATCATTCACAGCACTGGTTGGAATAGTTAATACATGTTTTGTGCCCCAGCAGAGAGGAAAATGGCCTGCTTTCCTTGCTTTATGACATATTAGGCCTAAACAGAATTAATGATAAGGCTTTCTTACTTTATTTACTGTAGAGAAGCGCTGTTTCTAAGGGAATGGTAGAGGAGGAGGGGAGGAATGAGCTATGAATAGATTATTTTCCCAATATGGGATTTTAATAACATGCAGCTATTGTATTCATTGCCGTGTGTGCTGTGACAATGGATTCATGGGGAGATGATGACTTCACATGTGGTGAGCAGGTGACAAAACGAAGCTGCTGCAAATGAGTTGTCACGAGTGTAACAGTTGCAGGAATTCATGACCTGTGCATACCCTCTGCACCCATGTCTTATAAAAGCTGAAAGCACAAATCTCCCCAGCCTGTTTACTGACACAGACTTTGGCTATATAAAATGCTATTTATTTGCTCTGGTTCTGAAAAAAAAAAAGTTACACCTCTAGAGAAGTAAAAGATCAGGGTTGGGTGATAGGAAGAGCTGTATAATAAGTCTAGATTGCATGATGCTGTTAGTGAGCTGATTTCCTTGAGGGGAACTGCTCAAATATTTGGAACACCGTTCAAATCTTTCCTGGGGCATTCAACAAACTCCACAGAAGAGCATTCTGTTTTAAGCAGTCTGCTGTATGGGATGCTTCCCTGGAAAACAGGTAAAGCTGTCATAAGAAAAAATTACCTTGTCTCTGCCCTTACAGCAATTTTTCTCCCAGGCCCATGCACTCACTAAAGGAAATCATTTGTTCCTGTAATTGTCTCAATATTTTTGTCCATGCAAAGAGATTATAGAGCAGAGGATACTACGGCTAATTAAACAGCTAAAGATGGAAGTAAATAGATAAATCAGGTTTTCCCCCAGTTGCTGTAGAAGTTAATTATTGAAATGCTAAATGTATCAGACCCAGTGAATAATTAAACCAAACTGTAAATTAAACATCCCTTTGACATAAAATCTTGGGAAAGAACATGCTCGTTCCATTCCTCTGACACCAAAATACATCCCTGCTCTTTCCAGTGTAGGGCTTCCAGACTCTGGCAAAAAGCTTTCCCTTGCAACTAGAATATTGCTTCAGCAGCTTGCCTCCTCACTTGACATCTTTTTTTTTTTTTTTTTACTAGTGAGCTTGAAAAACTTTTAAAAAAAGGTCTTAAAAGTTATTTAGTAGATGTTTACCAGAGTGAATGTCAGGCCTCCTTGCTAACAGCAGCAGAGAAGGTGCATTAGGAGATGGCATGTGCTGCGCTTGTCGTGTTTCTTGCATCCTTCCTAAGCATCTGTCAGTGGTTGCTGGTAGAGAATGCAGTTAGCTGGGCTGGCTTGGCACCATAGGAGTTCATTCTGAGAATACAGCCTCAGCAGAAAGATCATGGAACCCTTCCTAGGTGGGATTTGGCTGGCTGAAGGGCTTCATTTTGCTCTCATGATCCACACCAAGCGCTAGCAGGACATAAAATCCAAACTTATTT
Source organism: Oxyura jamaicensis (assembly GCF_011077185.1). Taxonomy (NCBI): domain Eukaryota; kingdom Metazoa; phylum Chordata; class Aves; order Anseriformes; family Anatidae; genus Oxyura; species Oxyura jamaicensis. The sequence continues at coordinate 4,046,888 of NC_048914.1, forward strand.
TTATCAAGGTGCTGCCCCACGCCTCCCTCAGCCATTCCTTGCATCAGCTCTGGGCAGAGGGTCACAAGCGGTGTTCGTACGGCTCGTACCATTTATTTCCTGTTCATTGTAACCCTCAGATACAGTGCAGGGCACGCAGCAATGCGCTGAATGCCAGAGGTAACTTGAAGGGGATACATAATCAGTTTGACCTTGCAGCGTGTTCCTGAGTGTTTTTCCATAAAAAGGACTCCAAAGCTCCCCGTTTTGCAGAGCCCGGTCCCTTTTGTGGTCCCAGCTTCTTTAGACGCCCTAAGCCAGTCCATTAAAGAGGCGGTGCTGTACGGGAGGTGCGGAGCTGAGGCCTCCCTGAGCTTCCTTCCTGTTCAGATGAGCAGCGCGATTCTGCCCGCCCCGATCGCAGCCCCAGGTACTGAACCTGACCTCGGTCAGAGGTGCGTTGCATTAATACGCTGGGCTGTGAGCTGCAGTAACGGAGGGGATGCGTGTTCCCTGCAGCATTCCCCGTTAGACTGGCAGTAACCTGCAGCAGAGAGGGCAGGTGGACACCACGGAGCCGCAGTCCTGAGATCACGAGCCAGGGCCTTTGGACTGAGCTCTGCTCCGTGGCAGGCTGGAAAAATAAGGTGGCAGGAGCAGGGGGTCGCTGTCGGGTGCAAACCATTGCTTTCTATAAACTCGTTGCAGAAAACTAACCTCCTCCTAATTCTGCAGTTTTGTCTTCAGTGTCTTTGAGAACAGGGTGTGCGGTACAAATTGGAAACAGACAAACTGATAAATTTGGGCTCTTTGTGCTGTTTGGATTCATTGTTTTCTCTAATTTCTGGCAGTAGAGCAGCTTCCACATGGTCAGGATGCTACTCTTTAACTTGCCGTGGCGAAAGACAGAGCAGTCAAGATCAGTGTATAAAGGGGTCGTGACTTTAACCGTTCCATTTCTTTTACGTGAAAAAATAATCCTTATTTCAGCGTAAACAGGGATACTTATTTACGAAGCAAGACTACCCCTAAGAGTTAAATCTGCCTTTCAAATTCCTTTCAATTTCCACCAAAGTCTTGCTGTGCATAAAATCCACCCCTTTAAATCGGCATGGGCACATTGACTCCATCTAACCCAGGATCTGGCCCCGTCCATTTAGCCGGGCTGTGGGGGTCTGAAGCAGCTCCATGTGTTAAGTGGTCTGGCAGCACAGTGCTACTGGATGGAGCCCGGTGTGTCAGTGAGCTGAAATGGCCTTAAAATGGCCACAGTAATTCTCTCTGTAATTTGATTCTTAACATGCTAAAGCCACAACTGGAAAGAAAGGGCAGAAAGTTATTTTATGTAGATAAAAATAATGATTTTTGAAGCAAGCTGTCTTTTTCTTTTTGGTCCACGTTTATTCAAGGTAAGATTAATGAAATATTCAGCCAGCGTCACCCTGGACATGAACTCATCCTTCAGTAATTCATCCAACCTTTAATCAGACTTAAAAGAAAGTAATTGTCAAATTAATCCATCCCCTAGAGATGTTATTTTGGATCAATTTTTTATTCCCAAGAAGTCAAGCCACTGAGAAACTCAAGGTTTAGCTTCTCATTTGAGAGCTGTGATGAAAAGGTAGAGCAGTTTGGTCAGGCCTAAATGTTTTGTTGAAAGAGGAGAGCCCTGTGCACAAACACCTCCCAGGGGAAACTGGATTAATTTGTCATTGTATCTGAAAGGTGGCACTGAGGTCTTCCTGCCTTTGCAGACAGAAGTGGTGCATCTGCTCCTATTGATCACAGCTCATGTTGGTGGTTAAATTTGGAGGGATCTCTGGAGATCTCGTGGAGATCTGGTCCAGCCCAGAGCTCCAACAGGGCCAGCGTGGGCAGGGCCGTGTCCAGCCCAGCTTTGAGCATCTCCAGTGGTGGAGACTCTGTAGCTTCCCTGGGCAACCTGCTCAGAGCTCACAGCGGGGAGAATAAACAGTCTGATATTGAAGGGGAGCCCCCTGTATTTCAGTTTGTGCCAGTTGTTTCTTGTGCTGTCACTGGCTACTTCTGAGAGTCTGGCTCAGTTGTTCCTCATTCCCATCAGGAAACGGTGCAATGATTAAAAAAATAAATAAAAGTGGAGGCTGGGGAGGCAGAGACTAGAAAATAAGGCTTCTAACAGAGCCCGGCAGGCTGACCGGAGGATTAGAAGTTGTGAAAAGTTTCACTGCACAAGGCAGGGTTCTTCAAACAAGTGAGACTGCAAAAAATCCCCCGTTCTGGATGCCGTAGGCAATAAGGAGCTTGATCCAAAGTCAACTGGTAAACAGAATCCCATTCGTCTTTGAGGAATCTTGTTCTTAATCTCACCTCCTGCCTGAATCAGAGATGCAGCGTTAGCTCATTTCCTTCAAAGCAACATGCACTGAGTGGAATGGGAAATAGAATTTTTTCCCAAGCAAGTGTCTTGCCAACTAATCAAAGCTGTTTTCTTGAAGGCACCATCTATAAAAAACACTAAATAGCATCTGACTGTAATGCTGAATGTGTTTTCTTAGGTCTTGCATTGCAACTGCAAGGGTTTGCTTTCAGGGCTGTAGAAGAGGAGAATCTTTCAGACACACGAGAGGTAGAGAATCTGTGGGTTGTGAATTAAATAATTTTAGTGGCATTGCAAGAAAAATACACAGGAATGTGCTGTGTACTTTTCATGGGTCTGTTGGTAGCTGGATGCAAGAAAGATGCGAGTGTGTAAAAAGTGCAGCTGTGATTTCGGGGGCCTGGATTGTTAGTTTGCCTAGTGGGGGCTACCTAAGATGCACCAAATACACATTCCTCTTCAGAATGGTGTCATGCAGGAATAAAACAATGGTCCTTGAGGTACATGAGCTCTTAAAAAGGACCAAGAGATCCAAAATAATTCTTATCCTAGGAAGCAGCTTCTAGGAGCCTGACAGCCAGCCCTAATGCTTCATTTCTGGGCCGTAGAGGTTGCTGCATTAGCGACGGTTAAACCCCCAGGTGTGTTTGCAAGCATAAGTTAAAGTTGATAAAGGATAAATGTTTTGTAATCAATATAAAGCTCCGTTTTTCACCTCTTCATGTCTCCCGTGACAGCTTGTATGTCTGGAGACAGTACATACATGATGATAATTCTTGATGATACCTGAAGCCTGGGTTATGAATCTCTTCTTTTATGCTACATAATTGGTAATGATCATATAGATGCTTCCCAGGGGGCTCGGGAGGCGGGGGGTGTAGCAGTAGGGAAGGATTGCCGTGTAAACTGACCAGCGCGGAGCTGGCAGACCATAGCCTGGTGCTCAGATGCTGCAGGGCAGGCAGCTGCCTGTCTGTGGTCCGAAATGACGGAAATGCTGCCCTGTCCTGGCACGCAGCGAAGCTCGCAGTTTAGTGGCAGCTCTAGCTGCTCCAAACAGGAGCAGAAATCCTGTTTGCAGATCAACTGTGTTTTTATCGAGTAACAGATACTGGCAACATGCTGTCGTCTTCAGACATAAACCACATCTTTATCCATAAATGTATTAGTAGAACTTCTAGCCAAAGCATTGGCATCGTTCCTGAATGCTTACAGCAGCTGAGTGTGGGCTTGGAGCTCCTGCTGAGACCCATAAGTTGAAGCCCTTCATCTGACCAGTAGCCTCGAAGAGGCTTCCTAGGCTAAGAAAAGATTCCTTTTAGCACTACGTATTTATCTTTCTCTTTCCCCAATCTTTACTTGACATCTTGTCTTAAAACTTGGGCTAAATGCCTTTTTCTTTCTGTAAAAATCCATGTCCAAAAAAGCCCATCTGTCTCTGTCATGCTCGAAAAGAAACGCTGATGAAATATCATGAAGCCAGATTTTGATTTTACTGACATTGGGGTAAATCTGTTAATTCTTTTTTTTTTTTTTTTTTTTTTTTTAACCCAACAGTAATAGAATCCTTTATATTTTTTTTTTCTTGTGTCTACAGCAATTATGCACTTTTTTTCTAAAAGCCAGGGTCCTGTTTAGACAGGAGGAGGAAGGGATTTTGGAGAAGTTCTTTGAGCGTGGGAAAATTGATGTCCTTAGTTCTATGAAGTCATCAATTCCCCAGTGACTGTGCACAGCTCCACTGTAAATCTTTGCCTACAGTGAGATCACTGCGAAATGAACTTCAATGGAATAATCAACTTTAAATAAAACTGCTTCAACTGTTAAAAATAGAGAGAAGTTCAATTTCTGAACCGTAACTTGCACCATTTGAATAGAAAGGTAAAATGGTTGCTTTTACTAATTTACTCAGCTGTGGTGGTTGTAATGACACCTTAGATAATAGCAGAAAGATGTCTTTCCTGACATTATTTCTTGTACACATAATTACTACTCACTGATAACAGTGCCTGCATTTTTAATGGGCAAACGTTGCCCATGTCCTCTAAATTTTGAGCAATCTGCTTTTGGAATGATTTCAGTCACTATTTAAACTTCGGCTGATAAAAGCTTTATTGTCAGAGTTCCAGTTCCTTTCTGCAGTTATTTCTGTTAGCTAAAGGACAACCTATTATGCGGGGGGGCAGTGGCAAAAGGAATCCTTTGAAGGAGGATGTTTTGTAGAAATTAGATTTCCCAAACCTGATGATTGAGGCTTTGGTAGGGAGGAGGCTTAATTGTGTGCATGTCATATGCAATCATTACTAAACAAAACACTGTTTGAAAATATATCCATTGATTAAATGGATCTGCTTTAAATCGTATGGTTGGTTGAAGCCAGTAATGCTTTGGATTTCTAGTTGCTTTGCCCTGAGCAAGTAATAAAGGTCTGGGAGGAGTATGGCTGGCAAACAGAATTTGTTAACGCCGCTGATGCCACTGTTAATCCCGTGGTCCTTTCCAATGTTTTGTGACACTTGCATACGGTAATGTCAAAATAACCTTGTTAAGGAGCAAAGTTAACCTGACCTTCGAAGCACTTAGGCTCTTCTATTTAATGAGGTCTGATTCATCGTTACATTTGTCATCGAGACCTCTGCAGATCAGTCCGAATGGCTTGCAATGGTGTGTGTATAATTTTGAGAAGAAACCCAAGGCCACATCATTACTTGCTGTGTAAATAAGCAAAGCTTCCCTGATGTGATGGAAGCCTGCGGACGTACAGTAGCTGAGGGTCTTGCCTTGTGGTCTAACTTCACTCAGCTACAAGAGAGCTGCTTAAAATTTCCCTTCTGATGTTAACAGAAAATGTGGAGAAAATTGAGATTTTGTGGCTTTTATTTTCTGGATATATTTCTAACAAGCATGGAAAAATTCTACATTCTCTGCACTTTCCCAACAGCCTTTGAGTATGGGTGTGTACGTCACTGACCACTCAATAGCATTGAATGTGATGTCCAGCACGACTACCTTTGTGCTTCTGGGAATTCAGAGCATCTCATTTTATTAATTGCAGTTCTCTGTCATCAGCAGCAGACTGGATCAAAGAACTATTGGACAAAGAACGGCTTTTGCTCCATGAGTCTACCATATACGTATGGAAAAGACAGTGCTGGAACAGAAGACAAATGGAAAGGTAAGTTTACAAGTTCCTTTTTGTCCCAGGTTGGACAAGGCCCCGGGCAACCTGATCTAGTGGGTGGTGCCCCCGCCCATGGCAGGAGCATCGGAAGTGGATGATCTTTAAGGTCTCTTCCAACCTGAGCCATTCTATGCTATGATTCTATGAAAGCAAATGTTTTTAGGTCATTCAGGCTTCTGCATACCTCACACCTGAAATATTTAATACCAAGTAACAGGTAAGTTTCCTTGATCTTACATTGATTATCTTCCAGCTGATTCCCTTTAATTTACTAATCAGAGAAGACAATAGGCTCTGAATTAACAATTCTACCTTTGGTTATTTTAAGTATTTTACTTGGGAAAAATCATCAGCTGGTTTGGCTGTAGAAGGCTGCAATGGGTAAAATAATGCATTTGGAAAAAAAACACTCTGGGACTGTATGGAATGCAAAACCATTCTGTGATGCGCAGAAGAAAATATTCTCAGTTGATTCATTCTACTTTTCTCAGCGTTGCTGCCTAGAAAGCTCTTGGATCTCTTCAGAATTATATCAGTACTTCAAGTTGTATAAACTTTTGTCTCCAAAAGAATTTAGCACTACTGAAAAGAGGTTCTTGGTGTAGAAGCAATGAAATAACAACATTTGTTGATGTATTTTTGAACTCTGCTTCATTTATCAATAGCTTTAGTGATGCTAATAGCAATAGAAGAGTTGAAATGCGAGGCTTCTTTGGCTTCTTTTTAAAAGCAAGTAGTTTTTTCCAGTCTGTTACAGCCATGTTTCCTTTAAGACATTCTTTCTCAGTGACTGCAATGAGACAGATTTGTATTTATCACTGATGTTCTGACCTCAAGGAAAGACTGAAAATCAGAACTGAGCTTGTTAGGCAGGTATGTTTTTGAACATACTTACACTCTAAACATTTTGGTTTTATCTAATGCACTGCAATTATTGCTGTAAGTTTTCACTGGCTGCATGAACATAGTCACCTTGACTTAATGCCTGTATGTCTTAATATGCTGTAATAATGATTTCACACATTAATTGCATTTCTTAATTGGCTTATTAACATCCTTTGTTTTTGTATTTTGCGGGAAGATGCCTAGAAGTGTGCTACCTTTTTTTCAGTGCTATTCACTATTGTGTTTGGGTTTTGTATGCCTACTGCTCATCTATTTAAAACAAACAGCCAGCGTTCTTTATCTCTCCAACATAAGCAGCTGTAGCTTACTACAGTCTTCTGACACCCTTCCAGCCAGGTGAGTGCTGTTATGCAACCAACCTGATGAAAACAATTAATTCCCACACACAGCAAATACTGACGGTTCCATAGCTAAATGCTGCATGATTTTAATACAAATGGCTTTGCTAGTAGCCAGCCAGTGTGCTTAATGGGCTTAAACAAAATATTAACAAATGACTCATGCTTTGTGTGGGCCAAAATGTCACTACCATTCTGAGATAGTGATGCTTGACCTACTTACATCTTTATCTGCAACGTGCCTTGTCCATTTCTCTTCCTGTACTACTTCATTTGTAGCCTTGCTTGCTCCGTCAAGCCTCTAACATACGCTGCAGTCACTTGCTGTCAGAAGCATTCACCCTTTCTTCCATCACTGCTCAGGAAGCCCATATCAATAAGATACTGTTGTTACATAGCTGTCATTTCTGCCCTCCAACAAATCTTGTCGCTGCAGAGCGTCTGGAGGTTGCAGATGCCTAATAATGTTCTTCCCTGCTCTGTCAATTGATTTCAAGGCTGCACACCCTTGTCAGACTGAATGCATAGTGCAAGGTGCAAGGAGCCAGCCTGTGCAGAGGTTTTGTGGAGATCCTGGCAGTTCCACATAACACTCTTTTATCAACTGTTGTTCATCTTCCCCACTCCGTTGCCCTGGTATTTATTTCTTAAAGGTCTGTCATCCCCTCTGTTTATGGGCAGGCTGGAAGGCAGTTGAAGTCCTCTGTCCATTCTCCACTGAACCATTGCTGTGTTTGGAGAGTCGAGCCCATGTGAAGCTGTCTGCAGAGCACCCTCTGTGCAGAGGTCTTGGTACAGGATGAGATGGCTGAATCTGATGGATGCACAGGTCTAAAATGGAATTCACCCGCACCAAAGCCAAGTTCATAGCCAAAAAGCACTAGATACACATTAAACTCCTCCAGAAGTGGGGTGAGATTTTCAGTTGTCTGAATCTACCTCTGGGGTTTGGAAACATTTGTGGTAGAAGATTCACTTGCGGTTATACTGACAGGTGTTTTTCATTTTAGATGGGAAAAAAGTCTTGCAGATTATCCTATGGAAAGGAAAATCCGACCCTACCCAACCCAATTAAAATTCTACTTAAATTTGCATGGATATGGGGAATAAAAACATCTGATTTGTGATAGGAACAGGTTCACTGTCTACACTGCAATGTGATGTCAGACTGCAGCTTAGTAGAACTACCCCAACAACTATTAAATTCTTAGCTCTAGTAAATGAGGTGTGTAAGTTGTACAAAAGAGGTTGTGCAACTTAAATGTAATTACATTTTTACCAGTATCACATTTCTACCTGGTGTGCTCTTGTGTGACTGGCTGCGGGTTCCCCGAGCTGCAAAGTTCTCTGACCAAGGGATTTTGTCCATGCAAAACGACTGCAGTAGGAGGTGGCGGTGTTTGGCCTGGTGGAAAGAAACAGAAAAGGCTTTGGGGTCCATATATCTGATTTTGATTTCTGTGCACATGCACGCATACTTTTTGAGAGCCTCTGATGTTACTAATACTGTCCTATCTCTCAGTCTCTTCTGAACTTGTCCAATGCACTCAATAAGAAGGCATATTAATCCTGGGGATGGAAATGAGGGGCAGAGCTGATACATCAAGATATAAGTGTAAATGCATTTCTAGTGAACACACATTGTGTAAATTAATGGCAGTGTCACTGGCTGGGGGATAATTAAAAAGACAAAAGAGGAGAAAAAAGGGAGGAAGATCTCTTTACTGGATTGTTAATTATATGTAGCCTCATTGAAAGTAATGCGCCATTACTCTGGCAAAGTGCAAGAATCGCCACCTTTTGCCCCCCCCCTACTTTCTTTTGTCTCAGTCCTTCTGTCCGAGCTCTTACGACGTGGCAATAGTTGAACACTTGGATGAACTTTCTAAAGCTTCTGGGAGCCATTTTCTGTTCTGGACTTGGCCTGTTCTACCTTCTTTTTGATGCTTCTTTACCAAACTGCAGGAAGGCCTCATTTGGAACGCTTCATGCGGAAGAAAAAGCAGTGTTTAATGGGGAGAAAGGTAGTGAAATAGATCCAAAGGGGAGGATCAAAAGGGAGGGGTAAGGATTTAACTGTAGGTTCATGGTTTAGGCGTGCATCTTGGATAGCAGAATTGTTTTATTCCTACCCATATCACAAGGTACTGGTTTGAGCAGGAGCAGCTGCATGGAAGCCTGAAGATTCAGTGCTTCTGAGCTCTTTAGTCATGACAGCAATTAGAAACTGAGGCAAGGTAATTTGGCAAATCTGAAAGAAGAAAATTAAGACCTGTGTATCAGACAGAGAAATAGGAAGGTCTAAGATCTTGATTAAAAAGCACGAAAGACAAAGCATCTATATTTCCCTGAATTAAGGGAAATCTTGGGCAGGCTGACATGATTCCAAATTGAATTTATCATTTGTGCCCTAATGACATGAATATTCCAGTGACAATTTCAAGGTATTGGGCAACTCATTTGAGAGAATTTTCATTCATCATATTGACAGTGATGTTAATCAAATTGACTATCCTTAACAAAAAGCCCTGCTTCATTTGAAGTATATTGCTTTTCTGCCTGAGGGGAACACTTACACAATTAACAAAACCAGATCGAATGCTAATAAAGAAAACAAATGAAGATTTATGCATAATCTACAAAAGGACTGCAATCATTTAATTAAGAGTATATATAGCAGTCTTTGAAAGAGAGTAAGTATTAGTAGTGATAAATGAAAAAAGGCCTTTGTGTGTTCGAATGGCAGTCAGGGAAGCAGATGGTTTCTTCTGCAACTTCAGTTTTAGTACTGCAGGACCTTCCATTGCCGATGAGATTTTATTGCTTTAGATAAATCCCAAACTCGGCGCTTCTGCTTTGTATAGTGTGCTGCTTAGGAATGGAGTTAATTTATATCATCTTCTGGGGGAGATGGTTGTCTAGAGGTGCAAGTGCACAGAAATTCTGAAATTTTGTAGAAATATTATTTCTGAGCTTTTTTAATAAATGGTCACATAACATAATTGAATCCATTAAGATGTTCATTTGCGCTGAGCACACAGCAGGTATACTGCCTCGACACACAAAAAGGGACAGATGAGTGTTAGCTGGCAGTGTAAGGGGAGTTTATTCTAACATGCCCTAGATGTCAGAGGTGCCAATCTTTAAATACCTTGTAAAATGGAAATGGCTAGTCTAATAATAGTAAAACTAAGAAATTTAGAGTCTGTTGTGCTGGGCTTTTATAATTAGTTTGGGATTCAGTGGGTAGTAATAGATGGAGCAGGTTAAATTCATCCCTGCTCTAAGCATGGGCAACTCCACCGAAGTCAATAATTATGTTTTCATTTACAACCATTATTGAATTTGGCCTGGAATCTGGAAGGGAGCGAATGATGCAGACAGGATGGATTCAGCCGTAGCGGCAGCTGACGGGGAAGGTGGCTGGCAAGTCGGGAAGCTGTCGTGAGTTCGGCTGATAGGGCCTGAGCCAAAGGCAATTGAAGTCAATAAAAATGAGGCAGCTTTGGTGCTTTGTGGGGGATGGTGTCAGGCTTGATCTTACACGTTCTGTTACTAATGTCAAATTTAAAGAGCATGCAGGTGTTGTGCAGACCTGGGTGTATATTCAGAGGTTTATGACTTGGTACAGGGATCAGATTTTCAAGACAGCTCAGACCATGCTGCTGGCCAAACTTGGAAGTGTTCCCGGCGTGGAACTGTGTACGTCTGTGCACTACTAGCGTGGTGTCTTTGAGACTGGATGCCTATAGCTGTGGGGTTTCTGGGAGCCAAAATCTGAATCTGATTTTAAACAAGCATACCCCTTCAGTTTGTACAGAAGTTTTATTACAACAAAATACTCATCAGCTGTGTGGAGCTTATTAAGAAAAAAACTTTTTTGGGAGGGACAACTAGCTAAAAACTCTTGTCAGCTTTGGCTTTGGTTTCCTTGCAGTCCCCTGTCACATAGGATAAATGGTAAAGGATAGGGTAAATGGCAGTGGCTGACACTATTCAAGATTTGTCTCCCCGGGTAGACGAAGGTGTAAGAGAATGGGTAAGAAAAAACACTTTGAGAAATGAGATTTAATAATCCCAAGGCAGTTGGCTGATACTCAGTGGTATTCACTGACCAGTGCCAAATTAAAAAACAAAATCAAAAACAAAAACAAAAGTTCTTTCTCCCTGTTCCCTTCTGCCCAGCGAATAATTACAAAGTTATGCATTTTGTTAAATGATTTGTTGCACTGACGATTGACATCCCAGTCTCCAGCTTTACAGAGCTTCTTCATGCCTGGTGTTGTGGCTTTCAGATTCCTGAAAATTCATGCCAGCGAGTTCAGAATCTTTTAAAATCCTCAGAATATCAGAGGAATTACCTTCCAGTCTGCCAATGTGCTTTGTGTCAGGTACTGCAGAAACTACCTTCAGGAGGAAAGAACCGTTTTCCTGTGGCATGTTTTCTCTTCAGCCCTTTTATTAAACTGCCAATGGTTAAAAAGCGATAGACGAATTTTAATTACTGTCGTCTTAGAACAGGGTTTGTTGCCAGTTCTTTGACCTACAGTAACTACATGACTGTAGGAATCTGACTCCAGATTTGTATTTTATCCACATCAGTGTCCTGGTGAGTTGGAATGAGACTTCTCAAAGCATCACTGTAGCCAATTCTTACATTAGGTATTAACAAAAAAAAACCACCTCAACAACAAAACATCAAACCATGATGCTTTTTCCCCCTTCCACCTTAAAATGTCAATTCCTTTGAGCTTCTGTAAAAATCTGTGTTTTCACATAGCCCTGTGGGTATTTTTCTATGACCTTAGAGTTTCTCTTTCACTTACAGAGTGCACGTTTTGTCTTAGTGTTCCATGTTCCTCTGGTTTCCCAAGGCTGGGTTAAATCCCACTGAGAGCAAGGCAGAGGCTGTGTGTGTGTGTGAAGCTGTGTGGCAATTGGCTCTGTAGTGATAGCAAATCATGTATTTATCTATTGAGATACAGATATATTAAAAACTGGAAGGAGGTTCTGCAACCTTTAAATCCTTTCATGTCACTTTATGTTCCTGCTGTTAAGCTTTTGCTACGTTAATGTCATCCTGGGTTGGTAATATTTACAGCACCTAAATCAGTGTTGAGGACACACAGAATATTGCAGGATCAACTCTACTTATTTCAAATGCACTTTAATATTTTGACTGCCTGGCCAGAGTTTGGGAAATAACTGTGGTAGAATGATAATGAGAAGTTTAACAGTTTTATGATGGTTGAAGCGGACTTTATGGAAGTTGATAAATTTCATCTTGTAGGTTTCAATTTCTCATTCCCTACAGAGAAATGGGGAGAATACATTGATACTGCATTTCAAATTGGCTAGATCAGAAGGAACAGCAGCTAAAATCCATTACAACCCAATTACATCTATCAGCTGAAGCTGTGTGCATTCATTCGTGAACATCAGCATTTAATCCATAAAGAGGAACTAATGAGAAATTTGAAAATGGAATCCATGCATCAGTAACTTTGGAGAGATTTTGCTGGGATTAATGAACTGCCAGAACATTGTCAACACAGTGAAAACCTATTCTCTCTAGGTTTGTTTACTGACCAAAGAAAGATTTTTTTTTCCCTGTTCTCCCTACTCGACAGCATGTTTTTGTCTTGTTGGTAGTTCCTTTTTTTTACACTCTTGGTGCAGGAAGTGACACTTTACTCACTTGAAGGATCAAACGCTTGTTTCTTTTCCATCCTGTGTGCGTCTGGCTGGATGCTTGGCTAGCTTCTGAAGTCAGATACGCTGCAGATGAACCTCTACTGCATCACTACCTCTGCAAAAATGTCCTCTTGCATAGGTCTACAAAAGACAAAGGCATGTGGGCTAGACCATATTTTGTAACACAGAAAGAAGACCAAGGTATCAGCCATGAAATTTTATGTAGTACTATAGGCAAGTTGTTGAAGAGTTGCTAGTGTTCATTTGTAAGTTCACCTTTAAGATTCCTTTGCAAAATGCTGTGCTAGCTAATGGATTTTCTGATTCTCTAGAGCTACCAGTCGGTATCTTTCCCGCGTTGTGGATAAAAATGAGCCCAGAGGAAAGCTGATCCCTCTAATGGGAATTAAAGCATATAGTAATTGCAGAGATATGGCTAGGCTAGCGTGTATAAACAAGGCAGTAAACAATCACTCATCAAGATGGTGCATTTAAATGACAGCAAGTGCAGATTATTTTTCTGAATGCTCCAAGGTGTAATATTGATACCCATCTCTATCAGTTAATGACCTAAAACTGTATTTGTATTTGGGGTGTAGCTAAAATGAGTATTAATTTCTACAGGCATTTTACCTGGAGATGCTTTAAGAACATGTAGGTATTTCAGGACCAATCAGTGAAAATTCCTCTGAGCTTTTTTTGCCTATGGATGTTCTGCCTGTTCCAAAATAAATCTCCTTTATATTCTGAGCCTTATTTTTTCCTTGCTACCCAAGTGGTCTAGTAAGGTTTGATGGCTTAATATTTATTTCCTATTTATTTTGATAGATCTCTGTCATATTCACCAGCTGGATAAAGTTCCTATGCTTAACAGCAATATAGCAATATTTCCTCCCAGGAATCATTCCTTTCCACGTTTAAGCAGCAGAGCTGATCTCCGAGTAGACAGATCTGACAGGTAGCTCCTCCGAGATCCCCTTTCCAATTGCACTCTTGATGCAGACATGACAGATTCGGGAAGAAAAGGATGGTGGGGAGAAGGCAGGAGAATGGAAAGCAGGAGAGGGAAAAAGAGAAAGCACGCCATACGATGTGCAATGTATTTCAGCATTAAGCAATAAAGGATGGAGAGAGGTATGAAATAGAGAGCTGCAGAACAAAGAACTAGGGTCAAAACCACCTAGGCTAAAAGGTGGTTGCAGCATCTAGCACATTAAGGAAAAATATGGAGGAGAATGGAACGAGAAAGGAATCCTTAGTGACTTCTTGTGTGAGCTGGAGCAAATCACTGAAACGTGATGTGCTTTGGTCTCTGCCTACAAAAGCAAAAATGTTCAGCAAACTGAACACCTCCCAAATGAGGCCAAAGTGACATCTCTACAAGTCGACCAAATGTGTTGCAAAAGACCCCCTGCTTTCCATGAGGGTGCTGTGCAGAGACATTGGTTGGCATGCTGTGAATGTTTGGTTAGGCACAGCGCTGTTTAGGTAGATCCAGAATGCTTCTGGCTGAAATGCTGTTTGAAGTACCTCTGCCGTGCTTTACCAAATGTAGATGTGCCCAAAAAGATACTAGCACGTTGACAAGAAGTGAAAATGTTTAGGCAATAGGAAAGGCAGTTGCTGTTCCCTCTTCAGCCACTTAGTGACTTTGGGCACGTTGTTTCACACCCCAATATAGTAATTTGCCCCCTGTTGTTCTACACTGATAATATTTGCCCACTCAATGTAACAGATTTCTTTTTAGAATGAACAGATACTTGAACTGTTTAGAAACCTGCTCACAAATGTTGCATTTAAAGAGCAATTTAAGATGAGTAAATTGGGCTCACTTGCTAGATCACAAGCAGAAAAAACCTTCACAAAGATATGTTGGGACAAAAGCTACAAAGAACAAGGAATTAGGAGACCATAAGTGTGAATAAGGGTAATGTTTTCGCAGCTGTTTTAAACAATTGCATCAGGCCATTTCCTTAAATCTCCTGGGGTTTTAAACACAGAGGTTTCTTCTTTTCATTCATTTCTTTTTAAATGTTGAGCTAAATAAAAACTAGAAGTTCACAAACAACTGTTGTGCTCTGTTCAACATATGTGGCCACTGACTACCGCAGAGGAGTTTTTCTCAGTTGGGCAACAGCATTTGCAAGCAATGCAGTCCTTTATTACTGCTTCCCTTGCACCTCACATTGGGGTGCAAATGACATGCCAGATATCCCAGCGCTTTGACAAGTAGAAGCAAAAGTGGAAGTGTGTAATAAAAAAGATAATGGTTAAGAAGTAAAGCTAGATCTGGAAACATCTTGCAATGTTCTCTGCATCAGTGGGATGTCTTGGTTGTTCTGTGGCGATCAACAGAAATTGCACCTTTAGAAGGACCGAGGCAGGTACAGGGCCTGTCCTGCTGGAGCCTATAGGTGCTGCGTAAAGGCGACGTGTGCTGAGCATCACTTCTTGTGCGGTGGTGTTTCTTCGGTGAAGGCGTTATGTCCAGGAGGACTTCACATGGACACATAAAACCTGTGTGCAATGTGAGCCTTACCTGTGGAGTCAGAGCCAACTTTTCTGTAATGTCTGATGGCTCAGATTTTGAGATTTTTCCTGCACGGATGCAGAAGGAATAAAACACTTAATGTGGCTGTGACTTGAAGAGACAGTCTCAGAAGGAAAATGTCTTAATTTGGTAGTTGCACCATAGTTGTGTAATATTAGCCCAATGAGGCTAACTGAACGTAATGGGAGGATGAGATCGTCAGTTTTGGCCTCTTATTTGTCATTTAAAAAACACTTTTGTTTGGCTAAGAATAAGAGTGAAAGGTTTGCTGCTACTTAAGAAAAAAAGTCGAGAAATAGAAACCTCACAGAGCTGACAAGTAAAAGCACGTCCACTTCTGTACTTGGCTTCTCTTAACATTGCCCCCGCATGGGGGATTTTGTATTACATCCCTGGTGGTGTCTGACTGCTCACTAAGGCTCTCCCCACCAACCACGTTCCCCTGCTTTCTGAACAGTAAATAACAACTCTTTTGACAAGCACACCAACCATACCTTGATTAGCTTCTCTTGCTAATAAGCACATCAAAGATGTTAGAAACATTTTTGACCCGTATGTCACCCATAGAGGAGATTTTAGAGACCTGGAATCTGGAAGACTCCAGGCTCGCAGATGTGCACCTTGTCTTGTGTGGCTTGTAGCAGCTCCGAAATGGGATGGGGGAGGTGGAGTTCAACATCCTTTCCAGAAGTGATTCCTTAATTCCTCTTCAGTATGAACGTCCTAGTATGCCTGGATACAGATCACCACCCAATGCCGCAAATCATCATTTATTGTGCTTCAGGAGAAAGAGGCTACCTTTCTGGGGGGTCTCCTGTAATGTTCCTTGTGTTGAGGAGGACAGCATTTTTTATCCTCCTTTATTGATTGTAACCAACTTTGCAAAATAAAAAGGACAGAATCTTGTAGTAAAAATCAATCTGCTTGGTGGAACACCCACTTGTTTCAGGTTTCTGAATGTATGCTGGTTTGTCTCAAATTCATAGTTGTCATAAAAAAAAACCCTCCATAAATCATATTCCAAGAATGGATCTTAACTACCTATTGTTTTCTTTTCAAATACCTGTTGTTAATCATCCTGACATTCAGGGGCTTTGAATGCCACATGTTGCAAGCAGCTGAAAGCTTCATGTAAAAGGGAAATACGTATCTGACATAAAATACCGTACGCTAAGTATATGGACAGGCTAATCTCTTGATCAAGTATAAAATATGCATGCTTTATCCATGCAGCTAGCTCAAAGAGCAGTATGTAAATACACACACATGAGTGACAGGTAGGAAAACAGTGATATACTGAAAGCTTTGCATGAATGCCCACACTTGCAATGCTTAAAGTATTTTCTGACATCACTTGAAATGTGTGCTGAAGGGGTGATGCAAGGGTAGTTTATATCCAAAGGTCCAAGCTCAAACCAAGCTCTTGGCTGAGATTTGCCTTCAGAAACCCGTCAGAAGGGCAGCCCGGCCGGGCGCTGGCTTCCCGTGGGCCACAGTCCTGCTCTCGCTGAGCTTTCACAAGGAGAAGGCACAGATGGTTCAGGCTTCATGCGGAGAATGAACCTCAGGTGTGTATTTCGCTTACTAACGTTGTCAGTGTGAAGTTTGACAGGGATCCGGAGGTGATGACAGGTGAAATGGAGGTTTCTGGTGTCTGCTGGAGTCGTCAGTCCCTTTCGCAGGGCTCCTCTCTCAGCCTGCCGCTTAGCGGGCTCCGTGTAAACCTTGGGCCCTGCTCCTTCCTCCTGGAAATTCGCTGACAGGAAACAAGTTGGAAAGCAACTCGTCTGTCTGAGGCTGATCACTTCCAAGCAAATATTTGCTTTCGAAGTTGAGGTAAAGGTGAAGGGATAGATTTTGACAGTTTCTAAGATAAATTCCCTCTTCAACTGTCCAAACACTGGGGGTTTATTTGTACCTCTGAAAATAAGTTACTAAAAATAAACTGAGTTATGAAGTCTGTAATGTAGGACCTAAGTGATACTTAGAAACTTATTTGCTTGACTTGATCGAATGACATAGCTCTAGCCAGCACTTTTTTGGCAGCCCATTTTTTCCCTGGAAAATGCTCTGTGTATAGAGACAAATACTTTTCAGGAAAACATAGCGATTTTGTCAGACTGGATCCCGGGATCAAGATAGAATTTCTGTCTGAAGAAGTAACAATATCTCAGGGTAACAAATAACCCTGCAATTACGATGAATGTCTGAAAGGTTAAAAGCCTTCGTTCAGGCTGACCCTGTGCTGCAGAAGACAGATCTTGCTCTGGCTCTCCCCAGCAGACGTCGGCCTCTGCTCTGAGGCAGCGGTGACAGCACGCGGGTGCCCGGCAGGGAGGGTGTAAGAGCTCTGGTTGCCATCGAGCCGAAGCCTCATCTGTGGGACTTCAGTCTAATTTTTCTTGACCTACTGTGTATTTGATAAAGCTGAACAGGATTTCAGCTGCCACCTCTTAACCTAAGGATTTGAAAGCACGGGAAATGCAGTGATGGTTCCCTGCAGCGCAGGGGTGGGTGCGCACGGCTCTGTATGTGACCCCCAGGTCTGTCAGCACGGGATGGAACTGGACCTTGAGGGCCCGTACAGATTGTCAGGTTTAGGAGTGGTGATGGAAGTCCTAATGGGACTCGAAGGGGAGCCAGAATGAGCTTCACATCAGGTTTTGACACCCCAGCTGTTGTGGTCGATGGCAGTAATCCATCTCCCCCAGACACCTGCCCTGACAGGCTGCCAGCTTTGAGCTCCTTTGGCAAACCAAGCCAAGCCCTGGTCTGTTCCAATTGCGTGCTAGATAACTCTGTTCTCTCGCCCCCTGCTAAAGGACAGCTTGCCCGTAGTCTTTGTCTACTTGCTCCTCCAAGATTGTGTAGATCGTTTTGTTTCTTGCCCTTTGTTGCAGAGCTCCCGGTACGAACTGCCACTGGCATCATATTCAAACATTTTCATTTCCCTACTATTATTTAACTATCTTTCTAATTAATTCTATGACCTGAAATAAATTATTGACTTAACAGACTCACTCTTGTTTTCTGTGACAGGTTCAGCAGTAAACAGGCCATTAACAATTCATAATGAGCAGCTCCTGTATGTTTTTTTTTGTGTGCTAATTCTGTTCTCTGTTGCTGACATCCTCGGTGTGCCTTGTACCTTGTCTGCAGGCTTGGGGAGTGGGAGATCCAGGGTGACTTGCGCATTATGCTTCCTACCAGGAAAAAGCCTTCAGATTTGGCAGAATGCATTTAGATTTTCTGGATGAATGAGTCACTTGGGAACAATGAGCGAGGATAATTTCTTCCTTCTGTGCTCCTTAATAGCACTGCGAGAAGGGCATATATTCAGTCCTTGGTCTTGAGGTCAGTTTCAAGAATGTTTCACGCACTCATGCAGCTACCAAGTCATACTAGCTTGTGGTTGACTTAATGGCTCCCAGGAAGGTATTCGATCTAGACTAAAAACATCAAGAGATGGAGAATTCTCCAGTGCCTTTAATAGTTTATTTCAATTTTTAATAGAAAACTAATTTATTTATGCTTCAGCATGTATGAATCAAGCTTTAATCTTTTCCCTCTTAACAGTAACTGAAACCGAGAGGAACTCCATTTCACTCAGCAAAGTTTATACTGCTCAAAAGCACGATAGAAGAGTAAATGTTCTTCCTGCGCTCATGTCTATACCTTGTGATGTTGGACCGGGAGATCTAGCTGATACTCTCAGAAACTCCATTGAGACTGCATTTAAGTTTGAACACAAACAAGCCCATCAGGTCAAATTTATACCACCTTGGTTTATGGACTAGCTGGTCTACAGCTGCATGCTCTTGAGTCATCTTCTTGCCATAATGTAATGAAATTCAATTCAAAATTGAAAATGGTTTCAAGCAAATGAACTTCACTTCACAGTGAGGAGAGGCTGAGCACATGCAGGCTAGCAGCTACCACTGGCTGCATTTTCAACTTAGTGTGCAGCAGTTAGCCTCAGGCATGACCCTGAAAAGAGTTTTTACTGCTAGTTTCTGATTACTCGTAATCCCCATTAGTATTAAATATAGGCTTGTAAGCTGTAGGATTCAGTGCTGCACCTTTTAAGTGCAGCTGCCTTTGGAGAGAACAGCATAGCTGGTGAGCTGTGTGCAGCAGTGCTAAGCCAGGTTTGGAAGAAAAGCAAGACTTAAGTTAAACTGGAGCTCCCAAGGCAGTTACGTTTGCAGGCACCCATTAATTGTGTGGGGTGGAAAGGCTATTTAATTGAGCGCATAGATTACCTGGCCTGACATCCCTGAATGCCGTCAGAGCGAAGTGTAAGTTGACAAACATTTTCATGGCAGAGGCTTTTTGCAGCTTTAATCTCTCCCTTTAAAGTTTACCAGCTGGATTTTTACACCTCCAATGATTTACCAGCAGAAATACTGCCACTAGAATGTCTGGCCAATAAATGGATCCAGTCAGTTAATTAAGTTTCTACATGGTATTAAGTTTCCAGTCACAAACCATTTGCATGGTCTAGAAACTAAAACTTCCAAGTACAACCCAGTGGTCACAGGCTCTAATTGCATTTCAGTCTTTGACTTGCTCTGTACCTTGAAAACACTAATTTATCTGCAAGGGGTGGGAGAATGGTGCAGCAGCAGGATTGGCAAAGGTGTGCTTCTGGCTAAGAAAATGGGCCAGAATGCAAGAAATTGGGATTTAATTTTTCTGTCTTTTCTTTCTGACCTTAATCATTGTAATTGTGACTGGAAAATATACACGTTATGATTGTAAAAGCCCTGATAATGCCTGGAAAGACGTCTACAAACTGCTACTGACAAACCAAACCTTCTAGAGCTATGAGATCCTTCTTTTAGAAAAGCCTTTGGTAGCTGAGCAGTGGATGTGCATGGCCAGCGAAAGCGGCTGATACGGAGATACCGCAGTGTGTAGCCACAGGAAATACGAGCCTCAGAGATGAAAACTTCCAATTTTAAGGACACGTGTAATGAATGCAGTCAAGTGGAACAGCAACATGTTAGTGCATAAAATAAAGTGGAATGTCGTGTAAATTGATCTGAAAATTACTGGTAGTTATACCAGTCTCTGACAGATTGATTCACACTAATTCAAGAAAAAAATTCTTCTCACTGTTAACAGCCTGATGGCCCAAGCACGGGGAAAGAGGAGGTACCCAGCTGTGACAAGGCAAGGTGCTGTCCTGTAAAGGCACCAGTCTTCTCCTTGCTTTAACTTGTTCCTTTGTGCTTGTGGAATTGCTGATGGTGAGATGGCGTTCCTACCCTGCAAGGAGAAACTTCACCCTCCTGCAAGGGAGCCTGGATGAAATGAGTGGAGTGTGGCCTTAAAGCAGCATTTGAGCTCTAAATGAGCTGTTAGAAAATACCAAGTTCATTTGTTGCATCCGATAGCTCATGGACACTTGCATAAAGGGTTTGATTCTCACTACTGCAAAGCAGGAATTTTAGGAGTGTTCAGAGGAGAGCTTGTAAGGAAGAATCCTGTGTGTGTGTATGGGGGGTGGTTCTCAGATCATGAGAATTTGCCACTTATCTCAGTAAAAGTGAAAGGAATATCAACCTGAAAACCTGTGAGCAGCTTTTTTTGTTACCGTGTGAAAGACTTGGTTGTAGTTTTACCATGAGGTAAAACTTCACTATGCAAGGTTTTGATTTTCCTTCACAGAATGCTGTGAAGAAGCGAATGCTTTCCACAAAGGCTTTCTAAGAAAAATTGCTTTAATCTGAAAACACTGAATGAAAAGAGGTCGTGATCAGTGCATCCTTGTTTCATTCCCACTAGACTCCGTGGCACTTTCTTCCCTCTCCACCTTGTTGCCACTTAGCAGTCTCATTGCTCATCTTTTCTCCCAGCCCAGCCCAGGAGATGCACAGCACAGGTTCGGCTCTGACAGAGCTGGTTAGCTGAACAAACGAGACAGACTTGGGAGCGATGAAGGCTCTGACAGTACATCCATACCCACGTGCTGTACTGTCAGCCTATGCCTCAAAAAAAGATAGGCCAAGCAAGTAAACAAGCCTGCTCTCAAATTCGTTGCTTTTCCAGAAATTTCAAGACAAACCAAATCCTTTTTCTTTCCTACTTAGAATTTTTTGCTGTATAGACGCAGGATCAAACTCACACCACTGCTGGCATCCAAGAAGCTGTGCATGTCTTGTGACTTAAAGTTTTTCCTCTTAAATTCTACAGAAGGAAGGTAAAAGCCTGACTCAGACAGGCTCTCTATGTGTTATTAAGTGCATACACTGTAGTAATACATCTTAAAATAGAGCAGATTCTGCTTGAAAGATTTTCTTTTTTTTTTTTTTGCATTTTGAAGGAAAAGCTGGAAAATTGATAAAACCATTCATAGTTCTACCACCCTTGCCCCCTTTCTTGCTCTGTCTTGAGATGTATTTATTATTAAGGAAGCTGGGCAGAAAAAAAATAATTAAGGATTTTTTTTTTTTTTAACTGATGAGGAGCTTAGAGAATTCCTGTCAAGTAGTTCTCCCTACAAGGCATTTATGTTAATTCTTTCCTTGTTGACAGTTAGACCTGATACAAAGTGTACAGGAACTGGTGGCAGCAGTCTTTCAGTCATAATTAGGTTTTGCATTTCTAATGTGTACAGGCTGCAAGGAAAGCTTTCTTGTTCATCTCTGCTGTGAGAGAGGTCAGGCGAATTTGCAGAAGTTCAGATGTTCTGTCAATCAGCCCTTGGAATAGCTCGGGAAGCAGAACTGCCGGATTCTCCATGTGCTGCTGCTTTGGTCAGGTGTCAGCTAGTACAATCTGGGGAAGAACTCACAAGAGTCCGGTCGCAGTATGTGGATATCGGGTTTGTTTCCTCTGTCAGTCTTTTGTGCAGGTTCTGAAGAGCAGGTACATCTGCAGGCCCCCATAAATAATAAGTAATTCTTGCTGGTGGGACGCAGCCAGGAGGCTGACAGAGGTGGTGAGAGGAGCATACAGTGGGTCCTCTTTGTCTCTGACCTCATTTAAGAAATGTTTCCCCTTTGTTTCCTTTTATAGCATTTCAGCTCAGACAGGTGCAGATTTGCCAAAATGAATGTTAATTGCCTATTTACTGCATCCGAGCTTGTTCAATTTACTCACAGATCATTTCCTATTCAGAACCCAGCAGCAAATTTGGTTTTCTATTTCTCCTGTTAATCGCTTTACTATGTAGGCAAATGCCACTGGAGCAACACTCCCACCTCCCGAAAAGCAACCATCTTTGTGCATTTAAAAAGCCAGTGCTGAGTCCCCGAAAGGGCAAGGACACATCCCTGAGAACAAACAACTGCAGGCAGCCGAATATGGATGTGAGCCCTGTAGGATGAATCAACAGTGCGGATCATTAGAAACCTGGGTAGATTTGAAGAAAGGCTTCGATCAGCATTTCTATACGCCAAACACAGCCTCTTACTTTGCTTTCTCCGTATGAGATAGCTCCTGAATTCTCATCTTCTGTTTTAAGAACTTGCTAGCATTTGGTTGATTTTTCCATGGCCATTCAATAACTTGCTCCAGTTCATTCTTGCTGGTACAAAAAGAGGAAAAGACAACTTGACAACTGCCGGCACGTGTGTGGCAGAACGCAAAAGCTGAGGGAGTTGTGCCCCAGGAGAAAAGAAGTAATGCCATAGGGTGTTACACCTGTCAGCGCTTGAGTCTGAGGTCCTTTAGCTATTTGTTTCCAATAAATAGTCCGGCTTTTACATTTCTTTTCTATTTCTACGTTGTGACTTTTAAAAATACCTCAAAGGATTTTTTCATTAGTTCAGAGCAAAGGAGACAAGATTGTTAGCTGCTAACCTGGGCGGAGGTGCGATAAATCTTCTAAATCACCTCCTCAAAGCATCTTCTCTGCTTGAGGAAAGGGAGTAATTACATCAGTTTATCCGTACCATTCCACCTTCCAAAACAGGGAAGCAATTGTGAGAAGCTCCTCCTTCAGTCAAAGGGTTGGTGCTGTAGTCAAAAGAAAAAGACTTGATTTCTCACCTCTGTTGCTTGAGGAAGGGACTTCATTTGAGCATTGAGGAGAGAGACCAAAAAAAACCCCATATGTTTAATGAAGGCCATGTGTAATTTTGTATTTTCTAGTTCAGTTCAGATGGGTGACAGCATATGTTAAGGTTCTTAGAAGCACGAAGATGATGAACTCAAACTATACAAATACTCAGCTGGTATAAACTGACTAAACAGCATTTTATTGCAAAAATTACTGCTTCTGCCTTGACCTACTCCATGTCATTGATGGATTTCGGTTTCTTGGTAGCAACCAGCTTGGAAGAGTTAATAGGTGGGAAAAGTTCATGAAATTCATCAAAGGCGCTAAAGACATGTTTCCTTCTGTTAACCTAAAAATAGCTGGGCTTTTCAAACACTAACCAAACAGGTGCAAATTATAACATCTGGCATGTTTGCTGGACTGGAGCCAAGAAGAATCAAACAAGTTCTGATGGAAAAAGTAAGAAGATTTGTATAATGAGACTAACTTTTTTGTATAATGAGACTAACTTTGCCCAATACTTGGAAGCTGGAAAGGAAAAAATGTAAATGATGCTGTCATAAAAAAAAACACACCAAAAACAATGCTGCAAATCTTGTGCTTTGCTTACATAACGTACACGTGTCACTTAAATTGAGAGCACTCACGCACTTATGATTTTTTTTCTGTTTTGGGACCTCGATGTCCATTTTTAAGCCCTTATTTGCATATACAGATTTATCGTAGATCTCATTTCCCTGTGCTGCAATAGTTTTGCAGAGACAGAACCCAAAGTACTGTAGGATCACAGCTTGTAATCATTTGCACTGCCTGTATTTTTCACAGATGGGGCTGTTATGTTCCAGGAATGTAGCTGAGATAAAATATGACCGTGAATTGACTCGAATTTGCTTTTTTTTTTTTTTTTTTTTTTTTTCCCCCACCAGTAAGACTAGTAATACTCAGCGTGGATTAAGGACTGCTGGCTAATGGGAGGCATAAAGGAGAAGGGCTGAAAATGGAACATCTCCGTGTAAAGTCTACCAATCAGCTGGTGGCTCTCATCTAATATTCTCCAAGCAATGATGTTCTTTGGTTCTTTAAATTATTACAAACAATGAAGCTACTCCAAGGAAAGTACGGGTTTACTTAACTGATTATCAGAGTATTTCTACTCCTTTCTCCATGGTTAGAGTTTGAGATACAGGACTTCCTCAGAAGTTGTACTGCTTTCATACAAACCTCCAGCCTCATCTACTTTTGAAATTGTGAAAGGAAGAAAAAATCTTCCTTATGACATGCAGGAATTGCAGCTGAGCAATGCCTCCAACAAACTGGGCAGAAGCACATTGCCATCTTACACCTTGTTCACCTCTTTCAACCAGCAGGTAAAGAGTTCTGCTGTATTCAGAACAATAATGTGTAGCCGTGATCAGCAAGGGATCTAGCAGTCATGAAGAGAAGATTTAATCTGGACAGAGTTCTTTGAATAGGTCAGGTTTAAGTCTAATATTCCATAAAACCAGGAGTAACTGCTCCATGTGAGGCGTTCGTGCAAACCAGAGATGAGAGGGGAAGCAGACCCACAAGGTTGATGCCTTATAGCAAGATTAATCTGATTAGAGCCTGGCATTATGTGATTGCTTTGGGCCCAGCAGACCTCTTTATAACCTTTTTGTAAACACAAGATTTCTGATCAACTTGTCAAAACGTTGCAAAAATGTTATTAGCTCTGGATCTTTGTTGTCAGGGTCAGGAAGGTCTGCTCCCTTCTGCTCTTTGTTTTCGTGCTAGGAATGCAATTTCCACTCAGGCATCACAACATACACTGTCTTTTTTATTTTTTATTTTTTGTAGTGCTTTTATATCTGTCTAAAGTGGAAAAGCTGATACAAAACCTGACACACAGACTAGCAGTGCCTGTTTTTATCTGTATGCATACAGAATTATTTCTGGCTTCTGCAACTTCCCTCCATGCTGTGCTTTGTTTTTAACCTTGTTTGTTCACACGTGGCTGCCGTATGTCAGGCTGCAGCCAGCGTGCCCGACAGTCACAGGACTAATGAAGTTAGTGCTTGGGCTGCACTTGATCCACAGAATATAACAGCATTACGTTCAGTGTAAGGTGAGTTGCCATTGTAAGTGGGTTATGAGAAGAAATGGGATTAAGGGAGTGGGGAGCTCACTGAAATTCCCCACACCGAAACTTCCTTTGGTTAGGTCAAAGTTGGATCCATAATGGGCTGTTGACTAGATTTTGTCATGTTATATTAATTTGTTGATACCTTCACGTCTCCACACCACCAACTCTTGGTTTATCTGACCACAGTCCACGGATACATTCATACCTGAGATCAAATGCTTCAGATAAGGCAGTCATAGTGATAGGACTAAACTTCGCCTATTTTTGTAAGCTATCAGATGCGGAAAACACACAGCATATGCAAATTCAGATACTACTTTTTAAAAAGGCCATAAATATCACAGCATCTGAGGTAGCTCCCCTGCACTACTTGCTTAAATTTGAGGTTGCCACAGTTTGCTAAAGTAAGGTGTGATGAAAGTCACCTCTATGTTAAAAAAAAGGCACCTGAGCATCTACAGTATTTTCAATGCATTCTCAAATTTAGTTTCAGTTGATTCAAGACATCATAAAGTACTTTAAAACTTCTGAAAATTCCATTAGTGACAGTCTGTCTGTCTAGATGTCTAAATACAGTTAAAAAGAAACAACAGACACAAGTGGCTCATGAATGCCTAAGTTGTAATACACTTGCTCAAGAGTTTAAGCATGGGACTTTCAAAAGTGCTTATGTGATTTGAAAGTTTAAGCCCTACTAAAAATCAGCAGGACACATAGTCTTAAATGTCTGTCAGCTTTTGAATTTAACTTATTGCTCATAATGCAACCAGTATTGTGAAAAAAATGTAGCTTATCAAATCCTGAGGTATAACAGCCAGCAAATGTATATGATTACAAAAAGAAAACGTAAACACTTTGCCACTCATTGTATTCCCATCTGGTTCTAACAATGTCGGGTGAAATCCCCCAACTCCTTTTCACTATGTTATTTGAACCACTAATACCGAGTCATTTAAATTTTTCCACAAGAATGATTCATCTTGCCAGGCTAGGAGAATAAATAAGCAATATCTATAAATCTCTATTGCCTGAAAAAAAGAATAAATTGGTATCTTTCAGCACTGGTAATATATGTCCTTTTTTATGAAGGACTCTGCTCAGTGCCTATAGCTCTGAATTAGTTGTCTCGTTCATGGAGCATCTCTGGATATGCAAATTAAAAGCAAGTTTTAGAGTGTTGCCTTTCCCTGTTTCTCTTGAAGATGTGTTTGGTTGTTATGTAG
Organism: Oxyura jamaicensis; assembly: GCF_011077185.1. Lineage (NCBI taxonomy): Eukaryota > Metazoa > Chordata > Aves > Anseriformes > Anatidae > Oxyura > Oxyura jamaicensis. The sequence continues at coordinate 4,073,249 of NC_048914.1, forward strand.
ATGAGCCTCAAAAGAAGCAACTCTTTTAGGTTTTGTGGTATTCTTGCTGACTTGAGCATTAAAAAAGTTATTCAAGAACATCATCGTAAGTCAGATTTTCTGCTGGGATGAATAAATGTTAAATTCCAAGGACCAACACAAAGCATTATGTATAGCTTATGTCCTGTTTTCAAATCTTATAGACGGCTTTAGTGGTTTTGTGCATTTAATTTTAGCTGCTTGAAGCTTTTATTCAGAGCTTTGCAGGAAGTGGCTTTGTCACTTACATGAAAACTCATGCAGGAAAGGACCTCTTTAAAATTAAATCCATTTTTTCCATCAAAGTTTCCCAAAGTACAACTTTATTTGTTTCTCTCACAACATAAAACCAAATAACTAGTTTTCTAGGTAAATATCCCTTTATCATGGAGATTAAATAACTGGAGAAAAGACAACGTTGGGGTGATGTTGCACTGGTTGAGCAACATACAGTGCTCTGGCACAACAGCTGAATAGAAGAGGTGATAAATACTGTGCCAGAGAGGATTTTACCTTGAGAGAGCTGAACCAAAATGAATCCAAGACAACAAGATGAATAGACTGATGCAAACGAGTAAAGCCCTGAGCTCTTTAATGACCTCATGTGATCAAGATCGTACACCAGATGATGTTGCCTGAAGCTTTATGGTTCATCAAACCATAAAATCACACTGGTAATTGATACAGCACTGACTCAGAAGTAGAATTGCCACCAACAGGTTCACCCATGCTGCTTCCTACAGCCTCAGGCGTTCTGGGAAGTAGTGCTGGTCTCATACAGTTTCTCTTGGATTGTAAGATGCGAGAGTGAAAAAAGGCATATTGTTTTCATCTCTAGTCCTGAAGGTACCCCCGAAGAATTTACTGTTTTGCTTCACAGAGAAAGGAAAAGCTGTACCTCAAAGATTTCAGCCTCACTCAGTACTCCTGGGGGCTCTGAGTCCGCAACCAAATAGCGATAATTCAGCCTGACCGCTGCCTGCTTGCACTACTGCAATAAGCTATTTCTTTCATCCCGAAACAGAGGGGAATAGAATTCTCAAGCCACAAAAACCTGCAATATTTTAAAACCTGATTTAAACGTGTTTTTGTTTTATTTCTGAGTAGACAGAAATACTTCTAAAATTTAAAGCAGAAACAACAACAAAAAGTAAAGTAATGATGTGCATCCTCAAAAAAACCCCCCACCATCCTTCCCCAAACTTTCATATAACTTTGGCTTGGGCACTGAGATGCAGTGCGTATTTCCACACACAACGCGTACACGATTCTAACATTTTCTAACCTCTGTAACACCGTCTTTGAAGACAAAACAAAAAGGCACAGAACTTATTATCCATCTGCCGGTTTTTATTGCACTCATACATACCCTGCTTAGTACAGAAACACTGGAGCTGTACTGCCTGCAGGAAGCATGCTCATTAACCCCGTAGCTAGTTTTCTCATTTTTTCCATGTTCGTGTCTTAAGTCTTGAGCAAAATCCATTATCTTTGTTTACTGACTACTGGCTCAGCTTGAGTTCTGCTGGCACTGTGGACAAGAATGAAGTACTACGGTCTACATATTAATATTTGTGATATACATCAAAAGGCCCCAAAGGAAAGGAATTAAATGCGTGTTTACGCGTAACTCCAGTATGCTTGCTGCAATGAGCGCTTAGAGGTTCTGACAGTCCCAATTGTTGTTTCCACAGAGTCAAGAAATCAAAAGGAGAAGTGCCAGGGTGTTAAATTTTGTTGGCTCAGGCAGGACTGGATTCCTGGAGACAGGGGGACCTTCTTGTACGTCTTTGGTCTTTCAGTCAGAGTGCCTCTCCTAGGAGTAAAAACTTGACTGTTGCTGAGTCCTGCCTCTGTGTTCTGCTTGGTAGAGAGAGTTATGATGGGAGAGCCATGAAATCAATCAAAAAAGCCTACATCCTGTATCCAGTTCCTAACTGTCATTGCTATGTCGTGCGGCTTGCTTTGCCTCTGCATTCCTCTGCTCTGCCTGTCAGATAGCTTAAAAAGGCATTTAGCTCTGCCCTAAAACACCTTGCGCTCTAAAGGACTGTGTGTTCTAACTTCCCTTATTTTGCCCTTACGTTGAGCTGGAAAGACTTTAACTCAACCGCAGCACAAAGTCACAATCTCTTGTTATTCTGTGATGGTACCAACAAGCACCACGTTGGGCGTGTGTTTGTGCTGGGAGGCTGTGAGCAGGCCTGCACTGAGATTTGTCACTGCAGCGCGAAGGGAACTTCAGCCTGTCAGCGTACCAGAATATCACAAGGCAGTTCTGGAAGCTTTTCTGTAAAACGAAAAATCTAATTACTACTTAATTGTACATTATAGAGAGGAGGATAAACTCTGCCGGGGATTCAGCAGCTATTTGAAGCAGGTAGCAGGAGGAGGGCACGCTGCTGCAAGCTGTCCTGCAACAAGCACTTGGCAGAAGGGGATTTTTCTGGACCTCCCAAATGTTTTTCGTTACCTTTGCTGCTTCTGATGTGATGAACCTCTGTCATTGGTACTTTTGTTATAGGTGAGCTTGTCAAATGCTAGAAGCCAAAGCCTTGAAAGAGCTCTCAGTGCTGCTTGCTTATATAATGCCAAATATGCTTGCATGGTAAGAAAGCCTATTAAATATTTAAACCCTGTCCTTTCCTCAAAAGCAGAACAGCAGAGATGATTTTCCATGGAATTTAACATTAAACTCCGGCAATTTGTACAGCTGTGCATATAAATGGTTTGCACATCATCTCCAGAGGCTAAGGTCACTGTGCCTCATACATTTAAATACTGCAAGTTACATAGCAACAACCTTCCCGTTTCTGTTTCCATGTTATTTATTGAAAGGGACTTAAAAATTGGGATGAAGTATCATCGGTTTTTTAGGTGAATGAATGGAAGTTGATTGTAATATTTTTTCTTAATCGCTTAATTTTTGTCTCTTCATAGAACAAGAAGGATAATAACAGTCCATCAGCGATGGGGACTGGGTGTTATAAAGCTTTTTCAAGGAAAGAAATCAGAACAGACAACTGCTTGATTTCACTTAATGCAATTTGTTCCATGACTGATCTTCAGACCCCTGCTTCATTACCTTACACAAACTTAAACCTGTTTTCCAAGACGGAAAAGATTCTTATTTGCAATTAGAATTACCCAATTACACACCACTCATGAAAACACCATGCATATTTAGTTCCAACAGATGAAAGCTGACTTTTTAAATGCCAGAGATATATTTCTTCAAATAATAAACAGGAGTTAATATTGTGAAAGTATTCTGTACAAAAAAATCACAAATATTTCAGGATTGATTCTCACTCCCTGTACTTAAGTAACTCTGTAACGTTATTAATTTCAGTGCAAATTCTCCGGGGCAGCATTTCCTTGGGTGAAGGTCTGTTGAAAGATAAAGACAAGGTGGTTGGTTAACTCAGGACGAGAAGGTCTGATCCTTTGCTGCTGACTGCTGCACTCTGCATCCTTTGTATGCTCCTAACGCAATTAGCCTTCAAAGTATTGCACACTAATACCTGTGCCTTTCCATTTTTGTCTACAATCTACCTTCAAATAGAGATTATATATTGTAAAGGACTCTCCATATTGTTACTTTCCCGTGTTCATTTTGCATGGAGCTAATATTTGCTTATTTCATTCTTGCACATTTTATATACTAATTTATCATTTGGATAGAAGTATGCTAATTGACTTGCTGGTAATTCAAATGCCTCCTGCTGTGGATGCATCAGACAGAATTGGTTGTTTTTGCTGGCTCTCCAACTTGTTAATTGAGGAGCTATTCAATTATAGGTAATATACTTTTATTGCTAATAAGATATTCTGGTATTAACAACTCCCCCAATTCTGAAATTAAATTTGCAAGAATTATAAGAAATTTAGAACTGCTTTAAAACTGCTCAGCAGAAAGGTTTAAAAAATTAGCCTTACATATAAGTACTTGAATAAACAACAGCTTCAGAGAAATGAAAAGTAAATCAGGAAAATTCTGTTAGTTACCTTCTTATTTACTCTCACTTGTGAATGTTTTAACAGGGAAGTTTGTAAGAAGAACTTGCAGATATATCAGAATAAAAATGTTGTCCTTAATGCAGATTATCAAACAGAATATCTAAAGTATAGTTAGCATTGCTCTTTATTGTCTTAATTTGCCAAGATTAGATTATTTTTATGCATCAGTTCACGAGCTCATCTTGAGCTCTGATATTAGCTTCCTTCAGTTTTTGAAGAACATTTCTGGTAAATACCAGTTCTTTTATTATTAATTTGAAAAACCTGGAAGCCCAAATTGAGCCGTGACACTATCCATAAAGGTGACATGCAGCTCTCCTAGCCTGAAGAACCAGCAGTTTAAATAACAACGGCGAAAAAAAAGTGGTGGCAGGAAAACAGTATGGTTATGGGCACCATAGATACAGGCACCTATAGTTACAGGTGCCCTAAATGGGAAGCCAGTCTCCATCCTCACTCATTTGTTTCCTAACAGTTTTTGTCGTTATTCTTTATTGCACTACTGACCAGTCGACTCTAAGACTGTAGCTTATACAACCAACAGCAACCAACCAACCAACCAACAAACCACGGAGCCTCTGAACTTCATTTTCAATGATACTGATGTAAATCAGGAGTGTTGCTGTTTAAGTCAACAGCATTATACTGCTGTGAGTTTCTCTGCTGATTCCTATGCAGGCAATGTGTGCTGTTATGGTTAGGGGAAGAGGTCTGCAGGGATTTCAAGGGTTTAGGACAGGTTCGAGGTTTATTTCAAATAAGGCTGAAGTAAATTTATGCACTTACTGGATGCCAAATCTTCAGTTAGCACAAATCAGTGAACCTTCATTGAATTTGGGTTGGCAATGCTTACAGTGATGAGCTGGGGGAATTATCATCTTCATTGCAGCTGGCAGAGCATTGAAAAGAAAAAAAAAATCATGGTGTTTTTAGGTACATGGACTTAATTGTTTTGTGATTTACTTGATAGGACACACTTACATGTTCTCTGCAGGCACATACACAGGTTTGTGTCATGTCTGTGCATTTGTTTAGATGTGCATGTCCATGCACAAAAATTCACTTCTGGCTCCTACGAAAGGAGAATAGGCTACCATTTTCTTTTCTCATTAGACTTTGACACAGGGAACGCATCTGAATTTTAATTCCCAGATGAATTCCATGAAATACTCTCAGGTGCTTTACTATTCTGACCTTTCATCATTTCATATTTTGATTGGGATGGCCATTCCACCCTGCTATGTGTCTCATTGGAGCTGTTAAACGGTTAAATGAGTAGAAGGACTATAGCAAGTCACAATACAGAATACTGAAAAGGTCATAGTAGCCCTATCTCCCATGCTATAGCTCATGGAATATACAACACTTGAAGTATCAGTGCATTTTTTTGTGATAAGACTTTGACAAAAAAGGAGAAGTAGCACCTGTATTGTTCTGTGTCGTGGTATAGTTAACCAGAATGTCACAGATTAGAAATGATAAAGCTGTTCTCCACGTGTTTTTTGGGGGGTCTGATGCTTCTGAGAGGGTAAAAATCAGTAGCATCCCTCTTGTTAACATCTGATGCCATTTCAGTGGTGGAAGAAAGAAAACTGGACTGTATTCTTTAAAATCTTAAATGGATAGCTGTCTTTTAGACAATAAAATCCATCCATAATGACATAGTTAAGTATCATCTGCAGTCTGGTTTTTGCCTCTTGGGATCTTATGAGTGAGTTTTTAATTTTCAGCAAAACCTTTGTAGTTCACCTTTAAATCGAATTTTCTCTTGAGCGCATCTAGTGAAGGAACCTCAGCACCTTCCCCTGGGAGAGTATTCCACTAACATAATGAACTCACCCTCTAGAGATCTTCCCATCTAGAAATGTCTTCTTAATGTTATAGCTTGTATGTTATATTCATACAAATGTTTATAATTGTTCCTTATTTATGAATACATTCGGTAGGATTTGAGCATATGATATAAACTAAGTATGGGTCCAGTTAGATTTAGACTTATAACTACTTAATCTTAGAAGATGAGATTTTAGGAGTTTGGGAATTTGTGTTGCATGAGTTCTAAGGACTTTGAGGAGCCATCACCTGATTTAGCAAAGGTAAGCAAGTGGACATATCTTGTCAGACCCTTAGAAATGTAATTTGTTTCACTCAAAACGCTTCTCTCTGGAAAAAATAATAATAATAATAAAAAAAAGCAGTTGTCTGTGTTCATCAGCAGATTCTGACTCAGATTTGGCCTCCCTGGAAATTATTGATATGATGTGAGGGAAGGAAATGAGGATGAATCCAAAGAGCCTACTATCCATAGCTTCCTTCATCCCTCCTAAAACAGGAAGTTCCTCTTCTCATAGCTCCACAAAATGGCTTCAGAAGTACAGGCTTCAGGACTGAGTGTCACATCAATACAGAGTTAAGCTCAGGCTTTCTTATTTCCATTTCCACCTAAGCCAGTTCGTGCTTTGGTTGATTTTAAATGCCAGTATTTTTATCTATTTGACTCTGTTCATTTTTCCCCCCAAAGGCAAAAGATGTTCACAGCAACAACAAAAGGAAAGAGAAGTATGAAAAGATTAGTTTGATCAAAGGAATATCATGTCACACCAGAAGATTGATTTTTCCTTTCCTCCTGGACTGCCATGCCACTTCTCTCTGTGCTGGCCGTAAGGCTGTTGAGGAGTTTGCTTCCTTGTCTCACCATGCCTTGCATGCATGTCTTTTGATTATGACTTGTCTCCTTTTAATATCACACAAACAAGGTTCTGTCATGTCCCCGGTGCGGTCTGTCTGACCTGTTTGTTCTGTGATGGCGAAGATAGAGAGTGGTTCACACTTTCCTTGCAGGTAGGAGTCTCAGGACAGGGCATTCAGTCAACCTCTCTGCTGACCTGTGCTGTTTAGAAAGCACATATTGGAAAGAAAAATCTTAATATTTAAAGACAAACCAGTGCAAGGCTGAATGTCCTTTTTGTTTATATCAGCGCTGAATCTTAACAGATGATGAGCTCCTGCTGTGCTACAGTGCAGGCTGGAGTTTTGATGGACAGAGAGAATCATAAAGCAATAATATTTTAACACTTGGTATCAAATCACCTTTTGTTTAATGGGAATAAGGGAACAATCCAATTTTAATAATTCTAGATCACTCTGCCTAAACAAAATGGGAGCTGGGGATGAGAGGCAGCGTTGGCTACCAATGGGAAAACAAGTTTTAATCCTATAAATCACAAAAGGAAATTGCTAAGGCTATATCCCGTACAATTAAGCCAATTTAAGTCTGACTATTAGGGGGAAAAGATTACTCATAAACTGTGGCATTTCAGCGTGGAGTTTTGTGGTAGTGTTGTATTCATGCACACAACTTCAGTCTTTGGAGGCCTTTCTTTCACTAATCTTGTATTCAGGGCTGCTGGAAGCAACTGTAGTTCCATGAAAGTTCAATGATTACTTTACACAAGGGATATCTTGCTTCAATATTCTCCTAGAGCCAACCTGCCTCATATAATATCAGAAGATGAGCTATTATGTCCCCATTTCCATATTGCTTAGAAATAATACATTTCTGGGATACAAAAATGAGGTAGGTACAAGCCAGGTACAGAAGAGTGTTTTCCAATATATCATCTGATTTATTTCCCTTTCTTCATGAATTATTAGGGGTTAAATCTTATGCTCACCAGCTGCTTGTCCAGCAGAAGCAGGAGCCTGGCCTGTTGCACTTGGACTCCGGCTTTCAGGCCGAAATGCAGTGGTATCAGATGCTCCGGCATGTGCTGGGGTGGTGGCACTTCTGGTCTGGAGCGTGGTATCGTTCTCTGCTCTCTGGAATTCTGAAGGACATTTCACAGCTTGGTATATTTTACATCTGTTATATTTTTTTATTTCAAGAATGAAAAGCAGAGTAGAAAATTTAACTTCTTTTCCCCTGATAAATATGCTTTTATACGAGGGACCTATGGAATTGCAAGCATTAGAGATAAAATGAACAACAGGCAGCCTTTGTCTAGATGGTCCTGCAGATTTCTCATTCTGAATAAATTTAAAGATCCTAAGCCCAGAAGCTTATCACTTATGCTGTTCTTGTGTAAAATATAAAGCAGTAACTATCATCTCAGGTCCCTGTCTATTATTCAGCAGCTTGTGGTAGGATTGTAATGGATGCCTTAGAAACATAAACTTGATTTAAAGATCTCAAAATCACACAATTTACCACTTCTCTGTTCCCTTCATTACTTAATGTTGAAGTTGAAGTTTGTTTTTATTTTAATTGTAATGACTTCAGGGTTTTTTGATTATTTGTTTTGTTTACACTATTGTCTGCTGTCAAAGTCTTTAGCAAGTTGTGGATTGAGGCAAGATCTAAGTAGAGAATTAAATGTTCTGCAGGTGACAGTGAATTTAAGCCGATCAGAGGTAGGTTCATGGTCCTCAGTTCTCCTTTTGGAAGGCTGTTGCTTCACGGATATTTGTGGGTGTAGCTCCTGCAATCACCTCACGCGTGTAACTGAGTGTGGGCACACCACACACCTTGTGCAGAACCTCGCCTTGTGTTGACTGATGGCTTGAAAATCGGCAAGTGAAGTGTTCAAGCTGCAGTTGCAGAGGCTCTGAGACAAAAGGCACGGTTGATTGAGCAGCTAGACGAGATCTGGTGGAACAGGGTGAGTAAGGGAAGCGAAAGGCCCGGCTGCTGGCCTGCAGGCCCTGCGGCCCGGGAGGTGAGGGCCTGGAGCGGAGGCTGGGAGTGGTGGGGAGGCTGGGCCTGGGGGCACTGGGCTGCCTCCAAACCCTGCGAGGGACTGGGGGGTGTCCGGGAAAGGAATGGGGCAGATCTCTCGAGTGTGTTGATGTGGTTATTAAAGCAAGGCTGCCCAACGTGGTACTGAGAGACCTTTTTCTTACTCATTTGTTTTCTCCTGTTCCAGTTAGTTGCCATAACCGGGAGCTGGATTTACATGATCTGAGTAGTCTTTCTCCCTGAAAGCTTTTCTGAGGGAAAAAAAAAAAAAAAAAAAAAGTTGCAGCTATTTGTGAGCTGCCTTTGCAATATGCTCCACAGCTTGAACACTTCAAGCACAACAGATGAATTTTCAATCTCTAAAAGCAAACATTCTATATAGCAATAGGGCTTGCATTATCAAAGTGGTAATACAGTACAGGGGATTTTGTTTTGTTTTGTTTGGGTGGCTGGATAACAAACAGGCATTCTTATTTAAAAGAGAGAGAGAAAAAAAAAAAAGAGGAAGAATAAATTGTATAGGTGATTTTAACAGATTGATTTTATCAGCCCTCCACTGGAGCTTTGATAGCTCTCTGAGTGGCTGCGCTATAGGGAACACCGCAAAGAGATTGAGTAGCAACAGTTTGGTTTCCTAGAGCTATCAAGTAAAAGCTCTGAGTGACCTGATATTAAAAAATGGAAAAAAACAAAACAAAAAACAACAACAACAACAACAACAACAACAAAAAACCTCTCAACAACTCAGTAGATGCAAACATGAAAGCGTTTGTTAAATTGTTGTTGCAAGGATTAGAAAAGTTCAAAGAATACGTTTTTTAAATTGCACTCTTTTGTTGTTTTGTCATGATAAGCTACGAAGACTAAAATGAAACAGCAGATACAGGCTCCTTTGTGATGCAGGTGGTGTAATCTGGGACTAAATATGAAAAACAGTGCTTGTTAAAAGAGCCTTTTGCTGCTTCACTGCAGTCTATTCTGAAAAGAAATGATATGCATAACAATGTTTCATATACCCCTATGAAACTTTATAAGTGTTTTACAATGCATGAGAAGTATTGTTATCTGTGTAGTGATGATGGCGAAGCTCAGGAACAGATCCTGAAACTGCCTGATACCATCTTTTTTCACCTCTTAAGATCAAGTGCTGCTGTTACTATCTCTTGTGAAGTGACATTAGTTTGGTCTGAAGATGCCAACCTCCGTAATAAACTGGGGAAGTGTCAGATAAAAAGCTTGGACAATTCTCCCTACTAATTGATATAGAATTTATCTTATTTCATTGATTGTGGTCATTATTCTTGCATGATTCTGTACTTACTTCTTGCTTCAACCCACGAAGATGATGAACCCATTTCAGGAATGCACTAGTTCACAACTCGTTCCATTTAAGCACTGCGAAGCTTAATGCAGGTATTTTTTCTGTTTGAGTAGCTTGTGTCACCTGATTCTGGCATAGTGTCTCTTAAATGTATCTGCCTTTACTTAGTGTTTTAAGTTAGATCAATGTAAATTTATTTTCCTAACTGCAGGGTTGAGATCCAGGTAGTAGGACTTCAGAAGTAAAACTCTGTATATTAGGCTGCATCTGACGCTGCCAGGAAAGCAGTTAGCACCAGTGTGAATGCTGGATTTGGCAGAAATTCTCAGCTAAGGCTGTCTAACATCGTTTATTGGTGATAGGTTTCTGATTCAATTCAAAATAAATCCCTTTGCTGGGCTTAGAAATTCATGAAGGCATATGTGCCCTCTCAGGGTCTCTGTCCTGATGGCGACTAGTGATTCCGTTCAGAATTTCGTGTTCTGACTGATTTAGAGATGATTCAGAGTCAGTTCAGATAAATGTCATGCCAAGTGATTCTGAGAGGAAGAACTCCAAACACTAATGCATGTTCACATGTCGGCTCGCCTATAGCAAAATCATCTGTCCTTTTTTCCTTTTGACTTCCTGCCTCTTAACGTGACGATAAAGCTAAAAAAGCTTTCAGCAAAATTTTAGCTGAAACAAACACATGAAATGTTTTAGGTTTGAAGAAATTTATTTCACTGCTTCTGGAGCTGTTAGGGCTTTCAGCACTTTTGGCTCAGAGCCCCACAGTGTCGGGATGTGTACATACGTACATGCAGAGGGATAGTCCGTGTTTCGAAGGACTAATAGCCTAAAGTGGACCCCAGGGGAAAACCAAATGCAGGTAGGAAGCATAATAACTAGTAATATGTTCATAAGATTATGCCATAAGTGAATTGGCAGAATTAATGTATTTTCTAATGAGGTTTCGGAAGCTGATATTTACTGTGGGATACATCCACCTGATTGGTACCAAGGTATGGATTGCAATAGTAGTAGCTTGGAAGCGGCATTTCAGGCTACGAATTTCAAGTGAGGAACGAGTCAACAGTCCCCTGGAGGGTGTTTATTGTTATGCTGGCTGCCTGAACAATTAGCTTCTCTTTAGAAGGCAGTCTACCAAAGCTTGTACTATTTGTTTATCACTGTGAAGAGCAGCATTCATCAGCATCATTGAAATGAACATTAGAGTCTTAAAGAGCATCTTGCTGTTCTTTATTTTAAGTTAACATAGAATTATTGAAAATTACACTTTAAAATACATTTTTTAAGGATAAAGCTCTTTTATATCCAATTATAAATAACAACCAATATTCCATAGAGCCCTTGATAACAGCTCCTGTTAGGCCTGAGGAGCAGTCAAGCAAAAAGTACATTGTAATAAGGTCACAAATGCTGTAAATTACTGGGTTCTCATCCTTGCATACATCTCACAGTGGGCCAAGAGGGTTTCACTTCATTAAATGTGAGAAGTCACAACTCATACTAAATCACGCCACAGCATCTGAATCATTAAATAGAGAACATAAGAAATTGCACCACATGGAGATGTTTCTCCTTTCTTCTTAACCTCTTATTTTCTATCAGCATGTTTTCCCCTGACTCCTATGAGGATTTCAGAGTTACAGCTTGACTTTCCGGGAAGATGGGTAAACATCTCTTGCCTGGCCATAGCATCTCCAGGCATATCTTGCCCGGATAACACGCTGGAAGGAAGCAGCCAAAGAAATCTTTGTGACAGGGTGCAGGGCTCTGCTGTCTGCAAAGGCTTAGCAAGCCTGCGCTGACCGCGTGAATCTAGGCAGAAATCCGAAGGGACCAAAAGGGATGTGGCATTGCTTAAATTGTTTTGCTTCCTGCTCTAGCTGCAGGAGTGTTATGAGCTTATGGTTTCCATCTGTGTTGTCTTTGTTCTAAGAAATTGTTCTGTAGGTGACTATAACTCGAAGTACACATTCCTTTGCTAGTAAACCACCCACCAGCTTCTGTTTTGGATCTGTTTTACATTCTTTGTGTCTCCACGTGGCCACTGGGCTCTGCCACCCATCACCTTAATCTGCACTTCAGCTTTCTGCACACGCTGGCCCAGGACTACTGCTCCGAGCTGTAAGCCCATACTATGCCACAGATCTCCCCAGTGAGAGCGACAGCCCATAAATATTAGCTGAAGATCTATTAGGCCATTGCCAGGGTTCACTGTCCTAAGGCTGTACAATATTTTTCCCAGGCCTGATCCTCTTTAAAAGCTTCTCTCAGACCTAGTTCCTTTTCATGTCCCATCTACAGGCATTATCTTCTGGCTATGGCTGGACGTGGGATGCTTCTTGATCTTATCCCGTCTGGTATTTCTTCTAACCCAAATGCATTCTGTGTTCCCTATAAAGGGAAAACTACTATCAGCAGTTTCTCTTCGATCCACTTCTGCCCCGGATAGTTCATTTGGGATAGTTAGAGGGCTGACCATTAAACTTAATTGTATAGAAAAAAGTAAATAACAATCTTTTTTTTCTTTTCTTTTCTTTTTTTTTTTTAATTATATTATTTTAAATTCTTCAGATTAATGCCCCTTTTCTATTGTTGCTAGTGTATTTTTCTTCCTCTTGCTCTGCATTTCACACTGATCTTATATTAGCCTAGTGTGCTGAACACAGCTTCTCACCAGTGCTAGCAGCATCAGAACAGAGCTGAAGTCTTTGAAGCAGCCGCGTGTTAGCAGCAGCTGGGGAGGCAGCCTGCCTGAGCTGGTGAGAAGCACCGGAGTTCACTTCCTACATATGCCCCCAAATCTACTTTTGGCCACAGGCAAATGCCCTCACTTCCTAGTGCTTTTGTCTTTGCCTTTCATCTATTGTCTATTTGCATTTGCAGCTTCTGGGATAGGGAGGAACTCTTATTATGTGTTCGTACAGCTCTTCCCAGGATAAAAACCTCAGCAAAGTTCAGGATCCTGTGTGCTGCCAGAATATAAATAGCAAATGTTTAAATCTCAAGGTGCCAAACCTCTCGAGTACCCATTATCTTGAATGAGATTAGCGAGGGCCCAGCAGAGGGGAGGTGCATGGCCTGTGCTGCATGGGAGGATTCAGCTTCGATGACGCTCCCTGAACTGTGGTCTTGCAGCTGGGATTTAGAACCCAGCAGCAATGCTGCTTTGGCAGGAGAGCCGTTCCCTTCCATCATATTTGGAAAGCTCAGTCTGTTGCAGCCTTCAAAATTAAATTAAAGACTCTTGCCTGCTGCAGCATTCAACTTGTGAATATAGGGGATTCTGTAAGATTTCCAGAGGCCTCCACTGAAGGGCAGCCACAGCATAAATGCACGTGCTGGTACGCAGCTGACAGTGCTGTGGTGTGGCTGTGACCTCAGTCCTACCTTGATATCTTTTCCTTGAGCTTGATTACCACTATATGGTTTCGTGTCCTTCTCTAATGAAGTTTGCAGCTCTTTGTACATGGGTGAAGTGAAAAATCAGGTTCTTCACTGACCATTGCAGTGGCCATAAGCACAGGAAACCTACCCGGTCTTTGTAGTCATTGATACTGTCGTTGTTTCTACCCTGGTGGTACCTGCACATGTGCAACAGGCCCAGAACTCTGGTGAAAGGAGTATGTGCCATCAGTGAGGGCATCCTGATCAGTAAAACACTGCAGAATGGTTGAGGGGAAGGGCAGCTTTCTCTCAGGAGGGGGAACTGAGGCACATAACCGCCCTTTATTGCAATGTGTTGGTTTGGGGACAAACCCCGTCCCACACTGACAGTGAATTTGTAGTGGGAGACTGGACATGCAGATTTAGGATCTTTTGATAAAACAGGTCCATTTATTTTTAAAGCCAGAAAGCACCTCCTAACTAAGAACCTAGAGGACTTCTCTAAATCAGTTCCTGCTTTACATACAGGATCTGTGCTCAAAATTTACAAGTAGTACTGGTACAGTGTGCCACAGATTAGATATCTGCATTTAAAAAAAAGGAGTGGAAGCGTCTTTTTCATCTGAATTTATGTAACCTCAGCATTCAGCTTTTATGGCTTCTTGTGTCTTTGTCAGCTGCTATCGTATTTCTGTGCTCCCTGTTGGAGCTTCACGATAGCTATCGAGTCATCCCTTAACTGCTTTGTAAGAAGCTAAACCTTCTCTTTGATGAGCTCAAACTATAAAGAAAATATAAGAGCGTATTTTGGTCAAAAGATTCTGAAAATCACTGTAACTTATTTGTTGTTGTTTTAATAATCAGTTATTTTGAATTCTGTTCCTATTCAGTGGAAAATGCAAAGAAGACGAGAGAAAAACATGCCACTATTAGAAATCCAAACTTTGATTTGAGCTCATAAATCATGTGCAGTTGGAACAGAGCAAACAGAGAACGCTAGGTAATAGGATTCATCAAGTTTTGCTGACTTTAATAATAAAAGCTGCCACCCCAAAGAAATAAAGTACATTCAGCATGCAAAGGGAATAAAAATATGAACTCATCTTGGCTAATGGCTCTGAGAAGTCATATGAAGATATGTATAGATTACTTTGAACCTTAAAGAGGGATGCTTCCAATTTGCATAAAATGTTAATAGTAATTTTAGGGGTAAAAGATTTACTTTGAACTGTAGGGATTGTTACAGGGAATTGTTAAAGTGGAGTCTGTCCCGGAGTGTTTTCTTTGGAGTCCCACTAAACGTGCACAGTGACACCTCTGTGCTTTGGTTCTGCTGGGCTTAGCTTATGTGTATGTTACCAAAACCCACCAAAAGTACCTTTTTGGGCGGAACTTTATTCCATTAAGGTAGGAAAAAATGTGTGGGGACAGGAGGTGGGGAGAAATATGTAGAAGAAAAAAATATATAAATATTGTGATTTGCTATGCCTCTAAAAATATAGATAAAATGAAATGTCTCTGGCAGTGTTTGTTCCAGCTGGTCTTTGTTGGGGAGTTATTCCACAATTCTAACCTGCTTTACATGCCGGACACCACTCACTTCCACAGTATTTAGTTTACTTCTGATTGTGGATCTCATCAGTAAAGGCATAAAGGGCCATCACTAGTCATTAGTGTCCACCAAGATTTCACACGGTCTTTTAAACAATAGATGGCTATCCACAAGCTTTTTAAATTGGCTTATAGTCAGCTCTGTACATGTTAGGTTTCCGTCTGTCTGAAAAGTGGGACTTCAAATTTAGAGCGTGATTTTTTATTTTCTTTTTTTAATTCCCACCTGGGTACGTGTGCCCTTCGTTGCTTCAGCCACGCTGCGACCCGTCAGTTACACCCACTGAAATGCATTGCCCTGAATCTGCTCCCTGGCAATCAGCCTGGTAAAAAAAAGAAAAGAAAACTGAAGTTTTTTTCCAGCATGGAGTTCAGGCTCTTCCTCGGATCCTGGGGCAGGGGGTGCTCGGAAGGCAGTTGTCCCCATTTGTACACAGTGCCTGGAGCTCTGCCCAGGCGGAAGCGCACACGACACAGTGCATATGGCATCAGACAGCTTCTGCCCCAAACCCTCTGTAATTGAAGCGGACACCGCAGACAAACAACACGAGTGCGGCGTCATCACCTCTCCAACCTCAGTGAGCTGGAAAATGAGGAACAGGGAGACTGAAGCATTTCCCAGGGACCTCACAGGGAGTCTGTGGCAGATTCCAGTACAGTGCCATAAGCGTGCATCCAGCTCCATCCCTTGGGATTTCTCCTCTTTACCTGCAAGAGAAGTAAAGGTTTGTCCCCAGGCAGGCGCCTTCTCCTGCAGCAGGGTGCCAGCAATCCCAGCAGGGCCTTGGGAGAATCCCTCTGGGGGAAGCAAGGCTGGGATTTAACCTTGTGCTTACAGCAATAAGAGCTGAGATTGCACCCAATTTCTGTCTCCAAATTCCCTCTGATTTCCTCAGACAGAACAATTGCAAACACGAAATTAAAATGAGGGAGACGGTGCAGCGTGCAATTCGGATGTGCTCTGTGAGGCAGGGGGTTTATTCCGATCCATCCCAAAGATTCGTTTGTGACACCTCTTTAAAGTTATTGTTTCATTGCGTTTTCCATCTTTCTGCTTTCCCCACCAAATGGGTGCTTATTTGTTAATTACCCCTTTTCTTGGCTTGCCACGTAGGTCTCATTGTTATTGTTATTAATTCTTTTACAGTAGTTTACGAGAGAAATCTCCTCCCGCCTCCCCTCGCAAAAACAAACACACATTTTATCAACAGAGCTAACATGATTGCAGCTCTGCTGCTATGTTTTATTTATTTCCGTATAGGTTTGATTCCATTGCAGTTTCTCATTTTTGCCTGATGTATTATTCATGATTTATACAATATTGGAGCTAGTGTAGGACACCCTCATTTTATTAGCTGTGCAATAATTTTCTGAGGTATATAAAAATAAGACACAGTAAGCTCTTCCTCTTCCACATTTCCTTGTGTGCTGTTTGCAGGGAAGCAATAGCTCTAATACGTGGTTAAAGCAATTACCACTTCTACTTTCAACACCTCAGTGACTGAGATGGAATGTAGCAGCAGGTAAACTGCTCCTTCCTTTCAGTACTTTGTGATGCGGTAGCTATTGCTATCAACATCATTTCTGTTCTAGAAATGCGTAGACACCTTTGCCACGACTGGAATAACACGGTGTCTGCTTTGGTTCATGCACGAGGCCCTTCTGATTCAAGCCAACAGCTCAGACTGCAGAGCTGCAATTATATCCATTGCATAGGTGTGGGAAATTAAAAAAAAAAAAAAAGGAATTTAGGGAGTTAAATTTTTCTGAGTGCGTTATGACCAACTTCTGAAACACAGACACAGAAAGTCAAGTATCCGTAAGTGACTCCATGCCGGTTTGGAAAATGTTTCCTGCCTGATTTGCTCAGACACGTGGGCACCTGGAATTGGGAGGGGAAGTGAGACCAGTAGGTGCATTTGTAACTGCAGGAAGCTGTTCCCTATCTGCAACAATTAAACCAAGCTGTCTCTGAGCTCTATTTAAGGCCTTTATGTGCCCAGGAGCTCTGGGCACAGCTCTCCTTCACCTGGGAGAGGCAAGGTACTGTGCTGGGAGGTGAGGGCATGGGTCTGCTCTGCTAGCTCAGCTCCGGGCGTCGCTCACCCTAGCAGGCAGCTGGCAGTAGGTAATTCCTCGTGGAGCTCACTGCTGTGCCGTGGTTAGCAGTGCTGTTCTGTATTCTGCTGTCATTCTGTGGTTTCCTGCATCACTGAGATTCAATATACCTTTCCTACTGTGTTATTTTTAATTTTTTTGGAATGTAGAACAGTAAAATGTGCTCTAAATTTTTAATTCCTTTTTATAATTGCTTAATATCTGTCTCCTCCTGTCTTCCACATCCCTAGGAAAGTCCAAGCAGGCTTTGTGGCACTGCTGTGCTCTTCAGCCCCATGTTCTGCTGAGCAAAGCAGGGAGGGAGAGTGGCTGAACTGGCCCAGGTACCTGGTTGCTGAAACGAGAGCGGTGGTGGGTAGCCAGGAACACGGACTGACTGCAGGGGATTTTTCTTATCTTCAGTTATTTGGGCTTTTAGTAAGATTTTTTGGTGGTGTCAATTCCTACTGCTTTATGACTAACATGTAACTGTTCTCTCTGATCAGATGTAAGAGCAGATTTAATATTCTGCTTCAAAAATTAGTATTTTTTCAACACGTATCACACTCCTGTAATGCGTGAATTGTTACAGCCTCTGCGTTCTTGTGTGGACACACTACAGGTAACTTTTTCTCTATCCTTCCCACTTCCAGTTCTTTCCAGTCACAGAAAGACATCAGGGAAAGCCAAGACACCACCCTGAAGGGGTGCTTTTTGAGCTGTTCTGTGCGATGACCCTTTTCCTCATACTGGCAGAGGATCCTCTTCCAGCAGACAGTAGCTGCCACCGTGTCAACTCTCCCAGCTGAGTTCTAGATCCCAGAACAATTTCTCCTGCTCCCATTACTGGTGAATATATTAGACCTAAATGGTTCTGTCATCATGTTCCCCAGATGATAACATTTTCCCACCTTACAGTCAGTATAAAACTTTATGATATTATTGACTTGAGCACATCTCAGCCAGGCCTTGGAGTTATTGATTTAATGACTCTTCTTCTCCTTCCCCTCTTTATTCTGTTCCACTGTTAATTCTCACTTTATTAGAACTGCTGGTGTTCCAGCCCTTTATTGCATTACTATGAACTTATTTCTGAGTATGAAATCATAAATTATCCACTGACCGTTCCCGTATTGAATGGGAAGGTAATAAATACAAGGAAATTCAAAGAAGTTAAACTCAGATCTATTTGCCCTCTGTCTCCTGAGTCAACTCCTCACCTTGAACAACTGTGCTAGACCGTGAAAAAGATATAAATGTCACCCTGTGTCTTAATGCCTGTTAGCAGTCGGTGGCGATGCTCGGGAAGGGAACGCTTTTGTAGCTGCAGTGGTGGAGGGCATTGTTTTAAAGCACCACCTTGGGGCAGATAGCTAGCAAGGTTTGGCACTGACTTCGTTCGGTTCCCCACAGACACAAACCAGTCCTGCTGGCTGAGGAGACTGGTTCCCTTCTCGTGGGGAGGGTTGCTGGCAGCACAGGCTTGGTAAAATTCTCACCACTGAAAAAAAATGAGCAAGACAAAGAAACCCTCTGTAATTCCGGACAGAAAACGTGGCAGGAGATTCGTGTGAGCTAGTCAGCCAGCTTGCATGGTATTCGCTATATGTGCGTTGTCTAGCATCGTCCCTGGGGGTTGAATGTTGAAGAAATAATGGATGCCCAGTTACTACTGGTCATGCTCTGCTTCTACTCTCTTAGGGCTGGGGAACCGAGAGAGGGTCTGATGGGATTACGTTGGCTGTAAACACGATGCATGGTCTCACAGAACACACTTTTTTTTCTCTGTGTGACGTTGAGGGTCACAGTCATCAATTCAGTAGACTTTCTGTCATGCACTCTGCCATTAAGATAAATTAGTTTGTGTGTGTGTCTGAAGAGTTGGAGGTCAGGAGTTACACCAAAGGATTTGTTTTCTTCATTACATACGTGTGGAATACGTGCTAGGTCCAAGCCACCCCGATGCTAACATCTTTTTGGAGCAGAGCAAAGTGGGGCTGCTTGGGAGCTGGACACAAAGGTAAGATACAAGGAGAGTTTGGGAGGGTGTGAGGAGAGGTGACTTAAATAAAAATGCCTAGACTCACTCTGGTCAGCGTTACACCAGTGTAGCTCTGTAGATTTCACCCCTGATTTACAGCAACGCTGGAGGAAACTCGGTCCCTGCAATGTCTTCTGCTTCTCTCTGCATCATTTAGTGCCCAAATTGATTAATTTAAAGGAGAGCAGTAGATGGTGGGTCACATCAAAAGCGTGAATGTGAATAGCATAGAGAGAAGGCTCATAGTACAACACGTTCAGTGGAAAGTATACTGAGTGCAAGCATGCACGTGTTGCTATATAATAGCATAAGCGCGTGTCGTATATAGTGGAGAAGTATCTGAGCATGGAGGAGATCGGAGGACACAAGAGTGAGGAAGGTGAAGGAAGTGTTTGTGAGCAGTGGTCTTTACCAATCCCAGATTTAAGTAATAGCAGCAGTGATTAATGCAGTGAAGGAAGTCATCCCTGCAGCTCCCAAAGCTCACCAGGCACTCAATCCAGTGCGATAACGTTAAATCCAGTCTCAGGCCAATTGTAAAATAACCACTAGTGGTTAACACCAAGGGCCTTGCTGGTGGGGAACCCGGGACTGCCTCTGATATTCAAACTTTTGGGTTGTGTTTAAGCAATCTACAGAACCTCTGGTGGAGCACACGGGGCTGTGATTAGGCAGACTGCAGGAATTCAAGCTGTGAAAGAAGTGATACATGCTGCGATATCTTCCTGCTGCTGACCCGTGAATACACACTTAGCACTTAATTCTCCTACCTTTGCGGAGGAGTTTGTGCTGAGAACTTGGTGGGCTTTGAGCTGTTTACTCAGGCTGTTTAGAGTGTGTGATTGCTCACCTAAGTCACATGCTTTTGCATTTCCCCTGTGTGCTTGGCTGGCTGAAATTTTAATGGCTAACAGATTACAAACTGCAAATAATGAAAAGTGAATACTCCTGTCTGCACTAAGATCCTATTTCTCCTGTGTAAATACATATATTATGGAGTCCCATATCCCAGCATTTGTCCAAATGACAGCTCGTTCACAGAAACTGAATTATCTCTACAGCTCAGAGGAAGCTCTGTGTTTGCTAACAGCAAGTTTCTTGTGTAGAACTTTGTCGTGAGTTTTCTTAAAGTAGGCAAATACTGCCTGGGGAAAAAAAAAAACACAGGTTGTTTTTCATTTCTTAGCATTGTGCTACGTGGGTCTGACCCTGCTGATGCTGGAGCTCTGAACTGCAGCTGGAGAAGGTTGCAGTGGCTCGGTGCCCTCTCCTCTCTGGAATTCTCTATTTTTTTTCCTTGCCTTGAGTACGTCTGTACTGCCTAAAAACGCAGGAGGTGGCACCTGTGGCTCGCCATCAAGCTTTCAGTCCCATGCTCTTTTGTTCAGTGGGGTTGTACTCCCTTAAACACACGTAAGAGAAAAGCTGTAGGAATAATGGACAGAATCCTGGAAGTGCTGCCTGTCCAGAGCTGTTCCTCCCACAAAGAAGTCAATGTTTCACTGACCATAACACTGATGTAAATGGTTCATGTATAAGCATGGTAACGTACGCATAAGTATTTCTTTTTCATTAGAACTCTAATAAGTGTCCATCCATGGCAAAAACCCAGAAGGTCAGGTGTGAACGTTTCCGAAGGGAAGTGGAGCGAGCTGCAGGTCTGTTCGTTACCGTGCACGAGGCTGGCACAGATGGGAGCCTAATGCAAGCTGATCTACTGTATTGAACCGCCACCCCTGCGCTCTGCGTGTGCACAGCCGCTGTCTCCTTGGGTAAGGCTATTACAGGAGAAAGAGCAGAAATTCCAAAGGTTGCAGGGAATAATAATTTAGAGACAGTGGAAGGAAATGAGTGAGCTTTAGGAGGTCCTCTGAATCATTAGCTGAGGTCACTGCTCCCTCCCCTCGCGCGCTTGCTTCCCTGCAATAAGGCAGGTGCGGTGGGGAGCTTTGCTCTGAGACAATCGAGTGAAAACAACTTCCACTCTAGCGAGTATTTAAGCTCAGCTGGAATAAGATAAAGTCACAAATATCATAGCAGAGAAGTAGAAAGAATTGTAGAGAAAAATGGGCTGTGTATTAAGTAGATTTCAGCATGAGAGGGGACTGGGTCAGTAATTGCCTACCAGTCCCACTCTGACTAATTCTTTTGCTCGGAAGCACTACGAGGTACATCCCTTTTTGACCCTGTTCTTAACTTTGCCCTGTGGAGGCAAAGAGAAGTGATAAAGCCTTAAAACAGATTTATTTGTACCCTTGTGTAAATCCGGTGTAAACATCAGCGAAAGAGATGGCCCCGTTCCTCTGTCAGCTTTAACAGCAGCAGGATGTAAAGCAGCTCCTCTGCCTTAGCAGTCACAGCCTGGAAATGGAAGGACACACCCCACTGTAATGGTTACATCAGTCCAGTGATGTGAAATGCCAGCATGAGAGCATGTCAGTGTGATGGCCTCTGTGATTCTCACCCTTCTGATCCGTGCTGTTGGCTGCATCCATCCTCTGCTGGGATGCGAGGCAGGCCGGAGCTCAGGGTGAGTGCTGCTGGGCAGACCAGCAGCACAAGTGGGCCCTCTGGGTTTTCTCAGACCTGAACAGAAACACGAATCTGTGCTCGGATACCACGTGAACGTGCTGTCTTCCCATCCAGAAAGGTGTGTAGGCCCGATTATTTGAAGGAGGAGCACAGCACACCTGGTGGAGCGCAGGCTTCAAGCCACAGGTAGCTGAGCAGCTACGCTTGGTCTGCATCTGCCTTTTACCAGGCAGCCAAGGAGTCTGGGGAGCGGTTGTCTCAGCTTTAAGGGAGTTCCTCATTAATAGCCATCATGATTTTGAAGGCATGTGTATTTTTAGCCTGTTTCTGTCCTTAGTTTCTGTGACTCATGGTATTATTTTTTTGAAAAAAACCATAGTGCGACCAGCTTAAATTTGATCTGTGGCAGGTTTATAGATTGGTGGGATGTAGCTTGCTTTCTTTAGCAAGGAAGACTTGGTCAGATTTGTCTGTCTCAGCAGCAGCAGCGCTTTATATAAAAATGCAAATGCCTAAAATAAAACAAGGAGCACAATTTACGTGCAGATGAGTGAGGGAATAGAAATCCCTCTGACCTCCTGCAGCATCATCTGGAATCTCCACCAGTTTGCGAACAGGCTGTTTAAATTATTAATGTCTTGAGTAATGAATCACTGTACATGTAAATGAGCTATTGGTATAACAGTTCGGAATAAGTCTGTTTCAGGCACATTTCAATGATTGTTTGGCCATTAACTTTAGTAAATACAAGAATGTGAAAGGAAAAGAAAAAAGGGTATATAATTTCCTTATTATTTAGCTTTGTTTTAAATGAAACCCTTGGAAAGATGTATATCATTTTAATTTTTGTTCCAGAGGCTTTTATGTAAATTAATAGCATTGGAGAATTGGCAAGAACATTTATTCAATTTGGAACAGCCATGATTATAAGCTTTACATTAATATAACAACAATTTAACAGTGGCTGATAGATGGGACACAACCATGTAATTATCAAAAGTGAGCCACTTTCTTGATCTCTAATTAGTTCTATAAGCAAATATAGTTTTGCTGGAACTAATTGCTGTATTATAGCTGGCAGTGAGGTGAGTGCTGAACTTGAGTTCAGGTACCGAGCATGGAGTGGTGCACATCCAAAGGTTTTTCTATTTTCTGATTTAATCAGATGTATAATTCAATTATACGTGTTGGGCAAAAGCAAGCATTTGTGCGTGTAGGAATAACCTTCCCCTTGCTGCATTCTCCTCTGCTTTATTAATAGACAGCAACGACCCAGTCTGGGGTTTGTATCTGTCTGGGAACACAGGTCTAAGGAACCACCGTCACAGCGAGAACTGTGAGCAGGTAGCGTTTTACACCTGCTTAGCAGAGACAAGGGAAATTATCATCAAGATGGGATGCAATATTTTTTTTTCTTGCCTCTGAATTTGGAGAGGTGAAATCTTAACTTGATCAACAGCCTCCTTCTCCACTTGGAGTACTCTGTTGCAGGGGACCCTTCGTGGGGCTGCTCTTGGTTGGTCATAGCACAGCTTCCACTTGCTCGTGGCATCTCATTTGCTTGGTAGGTCTTTAGCCACAGAGCTCAGTTTGCTTTTAAACATCCATTTTCATCATGACTCATTATTTAATGAAGCTAAAAATGGAAGTCAGAGCACTTGTTTCAATTATTCATGGAAAGGCAGAATAATAATTCTATTTTTAATAGTGCTGTAGTGACACATCTCTTGCACATGTCTGTGTGGTTTTCTGTCACAAGGCCTCAAAACCACAGCAAATGGGACCTGTGCTCGTGTGCTGGAGAACTCAGATTTAGCAAGGTCTGTTTATGTTTTGACACTGCACCATAAATTGTATTTTTCAGCTTTTATTGCCTGCATGCTCTTCAGAAATACTTTCTCTCATTAGAGTAAACCAATTACCAAGTGCCAGTGCTTTGTTCCAGCTCAATCTGAGCAATTGTCCTAGTACTAATTGCTTAAGGGCAACTACCACGATCTATCAAGATCGTAGCTTGGCAATGCTAATGCATTTAGTGGGGAGATTATTGAATTTATTAAACATTTGGCCCAATGCAGCTTCTAACAAATGCATTTTGTGAATATGACAGTCCTGGCGAGTGAATTACAGACTCGTTACTTGGGCCTCTTGAATAGAAACCATGATTCTTGTCAAGGCCATTAGCTCCTTTGCAAAACAAGGGCTGTCATTTCATTAAGTAGCTCTGCACATATCGCAGGCTCCAGCATACCGCCCAGTCACTCTCTATCTCGATGATAATTCCTCACGGAACCTGAGCTTTTTCTGTCCACAGATGCTCCTTTATGTGAGGTATGAGCTAGTTTTGCAGGACAGGCGCTTCTGCCAGGTGCAGAACCAGTTCTCAGGTCAGCAGACAGATGGGCTGAGCGGCATGGTTATTTATTCCTTTTCTACGGAGGTCCGCAGGGGGTGTATAATTTTCCTTTGCTTCTGTATTTGTGGGAAGGGGCTGCTCTTGTTCATGCGTGGCTCCATGACCTGTGCATCAAGAAGGGATGTTCTCTAGTGGAACTGAAAGAAAAATGAGTGCCCCTCAGTTTTGTGTTGCACTGTGCAATGTCAGGGTAGAGGAACTTCGTTTTTCTTTGTGCTGAGGAGAATGAAGTGAACAGACCTGGGAGTTTGTGTTTATTTGATGCTGTTCGTGCAGTGGGGACCATGTAATTACGAGTGCTTGAAATGAATGAACAATGTGAATACGGAAGCTTTGAACATGAAAATAAAGTGGAACTCTTAGATCTGATTGCTCTGCTCTATTGCAATCCCATCTTTAATTTCACTCACGTTAGTGATTCCGAAAAGAAGCATTGAATTTCCATCTTTGCTGTTTCCATTTTCCTTGGTACAAAGCTCTATTGCCACTCTGTCTAAACAGTGCAGCGTGGCATCCACCCTGGTGACGAAGCCACCCGAGGACTGAAGGCTGTGGGATGAGCGGAGGGGCTGATCTTCGCACCGAAAGCAGGGGCAGAACTTCAGCAAGCGGTCGTGCCCTGCAAAAAGAAACCGATTTCATCTCCAAACTTCCAAACGCTCGTTTTATAAACTGCAGGAAAAAAACCACTCAAGGAATTATGAGTAATGCCCCCTCCCAGCATCTTTGTCACACATCTTAGAGGTCGGTAGCGCAGCCTTTGTTGTTGTCAGCAGGGTGCCGGGCTGCTGCTGCTGAGCTATCGCTTCTCCAAACAACTCCTTCCCCTTTCCTTGCCGATATCTCTTTTCAAAGGATGAGATTATGAAGCAGAACAGTGGATCGAAAGGTTTTTCAAGGCCCCCTGCAACTTCAGAAATATTGGGTCTGGCTGGTGTCCCCCCCACCTGCTCCGCTCACAGCACCGGGATGAGCAGTGGGGGCGGCCCAGGGCCTGGTGCTGATCCCTCTGCTGGGCCTGCAAAGCCCGGGCTCCGTGTACAGGCCTTGCAGGTCTCCTCTGAGCCAGGATTAAAAGTAGCAGATGGTCTGAAGTGCTCATGGATCTCAAATGTCACAGAAGATGTACGCAGCCTCCTGAGGGTTACATGTGGCTGGCTCTGGGCTTTCAGCACTCGACAGCGTGGGCCAGAGGAGGCAGCGCCGCTCTGGTGCCTCCTCACATGGGAATATTCTGTACAGGGAAAAAGGGCCCTTAATCCAAGATAATGATTTCGCTTCTTGTGGAAAAAATAAAACTATTATTCTTGGAGAAGTCACACGGCTTGTGTTGCTCAGAAACAGCCAGATCGCAGCTATCTTAGCTACAGCAGAAAAAGTGCAAGTTCCTCTCCACTGAGGTGACCTCATGCTACAATAGGAAGAGTCACCAAAGAGTGCTGTATTCTGGGGGACAGGATTGTTCCCTTTATGGCCGTTACTGTGGTGTAAGGTGGCTGTGGTCACCTCTTGGTGGGGTGGGAAGGAACGTGCCCAGTATAGGTGCAAATTGGACATTTTGCAGCCTCTTCTGCTGAAACCCACTTGGCACCGAGTGAGCACCGAGGGCAGAAGTGCCTGTGTTTAGCTCTTCTGCGGAGATTCGGAGCTGACCTTCGCTGCCCAGCTGTCTGCCACCTCTCCTGGAGCAGCAGAGGCTCCCTGGAAGGTCAGCAGCTCTCCAGCTTTTATTTCTGCCAAGGGCACGGAGTTTCTTGCTTCCCAACCTGATAAACAGCAGGTAGCTGTGAGCTGCTTCTGTCTCTGGGCTGCAGCACTTGGAAACACAGCACCGAGTTTTCAACTATCCCTAATATTATGTCACAATAATTCCACTGTGTATCTATATTACACACATGTATATCTATTTATGTGTGTGTTAAACCTCTATCTGAGAATTGCAGGTAGCCAGCTTCCCATTTACCTGGCCTTCCCCTTTAGGGCACTTGATTAATAGACTTGGAAGTGGCCAAGCAATTCCCTGACATTAATCATATTCTTCTGTCTCCATATTGCCTGAATCATTAGAGCTACAGATGTTTTCAGGTTCATTCAGCTGCACTGTAATGCTCAGCCCAAACAGAAAAGTCACTCCTTCTCATGAGTAGGTAAAGAAATAAATTGGAAATTTGTACTTTTCTTATTGGACCGTGATGTTTTCCCGGTTTCCATAGTTGTTATTCTGATTAGATTCATTTCTTCCCCAGCTGAAGTAAGAAGGGAGGTGGGTAGATGGAACTGTCTGGAGAGGTAGAGGTTAGCATGTAGCAGAGCAGATTTCTAAGAGCCTCTTCCCAAAAAAACAAGAAGAAAATGAAAGGGTAGGACATCAGGGATCATTCATGGTAAGCCGGACCTGGGCTTCAACTAAACCAATGTCCATTCTGTGCTGCTTACTAGTACCAGTTACTTCACAGACAAGTATGGAAGTTTATAATAAGGAGCAGCAGAATACTGTGAGCCCAAGAGAAAGCTTCCTGTGCCTAAGTAGGAGTCATTTGTGCTGTGCAAAAGACCGATATATAGCTGTTAACACATTTCTTAGTTTGATTGTTAGTTTTTCCTGCTGTAACTCTTAGTTCTGGTCATTAAAATAAAAGTTCAAATGGCAGATCTGTGTGGGGGGCTACAGAGGAAGTGTTGAGGGGGTGGCTGCCATGATATCTTGTAGCAGTTCCAGAAAGGAGCTGGAAGGTTTGTGCAAAAAGTATTCCCTTTCCCCTGTTAAAAATTTTCTTGCCTTTCAGTATCCTTGAACCCCCCAGTTCCCGTGTTCTCAGCAGGTCTGAATAGCAGCATTTTTTCTGCCTTCTCAGTAACCTTCCCTTCGTCTGTGGGCACGCCTAGCCCCCAAGTGTCAGGAGCAGCTGAAGTGCCTTGTGTGAAGGTGAACTTGTAGAGGACTCATTTGATTTGTTTGCTCTGTGTAGGCCAGATAACTCTCACACGAACAGGTGATATAAGATTTTCTGTCTGTTGTAGCTGTGTTTGCGGCTGGAGACTGCTTTCAAGAAACCTGAGCTCAGAGTGGCTTAGAACCTGCAGCCCCAGCATTTTGAGAGACATGCTGAGGGTTATTTAAGCAGCCTGTGATTTTCACTGGATACTTGGAGCTGACCAAAGCAGCTCAATTTGTAATTAATCAGGAATTCCCTTCTGTTTTCTCTGCATCATCAGCTGCAGCATCTGTTTATGGTTTGCAGGGGGTACTTTAATTCTGAAACCATGCACTGTTTTATGCAAAAATAATTGCTGCACATTATAACTGTTGAAAAGTCCAAGATGAAATCTGGTTTTAGGAGATAAAATGTAGCGTTTTAAAAATTATGATTGTTATCTTACCTGAATGTTAAAACATCACCTAGACTCCTAAGAAGCATATTTCTCTCCTATCTGTGAATCTCTTACCTGTAGATAAGCAAGCGATACAGGTAATAGTGTGGGTCATGAAGTGAACAATAGGTGAATAATGATCTGGCTAAGACTGCAAGGGAAAGATATCCGAACTGGAAGAGTGAAATTAGGCGTGTTGGAAGATGTCCAGCAGGTGTGGACCACTGCCAGAGGCCAGCTAGAGAACTTGATGGATCAGCCATCTGATTCAGCGTGGCAAATCTCACCGTACGTTTCCTGCATAGAGGAGATGTGTAGGAAATGTATACCTTCAGCAGGAGCTGCTGAACCTGCACAGCCCAGGTAAACGTGGCTGTAACTGCTGTGGATCTTGGCACTTGTTTGCTTGCTATGCCCAGGTACTGTCAGCTCCCAGAAGCAGCTAACCTGTGGTCCGAGTGATGAAAGAATGGGAAAATCAAATCCAGAGTAGTGTTAGAAAGCAAGCAAGAACTGGGACATGTATTTGTCCTGAAGCAAGGAGGAATGTCTGGTCAATCGTATTATTTTAGTTAATTTATTTGGGTAACTTTCAGCCAATCTTGATGCAGAACAGCTACTGGGTTGTTTGAACAGTACGCATGTAGCTGTGCTAATCCAGTTTCTTCCTGGGAAAGTGCAAATGAAATAAAAATGCCCCCATCAAACCCCGCTCATTTGTGAAATATGTTGTTTGTTACCCACTGTCCAGTGAATCCCAGCTGGCACTACTAATAAGATAGTTTTTAGTTTGTAAGCGTAGGGAAAGGAACAAGTGCTTGCCGTAGCTTAATTTAAAATGGAAAATGTGAAGTAGTTTTCCAGTTTGATTGTAATAGACCATAATAAGCCGACACAATTATGAACCTTTCATTATTATAGAAATTAGCCATGCTTAAGCTTCGTTCTTATTTTAAGGATTTGCCTTTTTATTTTAAAGTGCTTGTCCTTTTACCCAGGTGAATGCAATTTACTTCTTCTTGACCTTCACATAACAATGAATGCTGTTATTTTTTGCTCTATTAGTCCTCTTATCTTTCTGCCTGTGAACTATTGTTCAACCCATCTTGACTACTGGTGCAAACTGTGCGCTGAAGTTCAAATATTAAAAAATATATTAAAAAGAGCAGATCCTCAGTTGGCATCTGAATTTGCCTAGCCGATACACAGCTCAGCCATAGTCCATCCCATTAAATTATTAGAGCTGAAACTTCTGTGCTAGTGAAGGCCCTAGCAGCCAGCTCCTCTCCTGTTTTGTGGCATTTCTACAAATAATAATTGGCACCTAACAGATTTCATCTGAGCATTTCAAAGTACACTGCACAAATTATTGAAGCAATATGAGCTAAATGAGTTACATTATGATAATTTCTACCAGATTCACTTATGAACAGAGCAAGCGAATCTCAGAGTAACAGTCCCCTCAAGGTTGTACTTTGTCAACAGGAGAAACAAAAATAGAAGCACAAGCTCTCTTCCTTCATGTTCTCTCAGTTCACTTAGAATTCTTCTCTTGTAATTTTTCTTAGAAAGCTACTCAAGTGAGATTGTAGAAGCAATTCTTGGGAGCAGTCTGTCTGATTATCAGTCTTACACATAGAGAATTCTCTCAGGTTCCACATTCACTTTGCTTTCCCATAAAGACCTTTATTTAGTGCTACGTTAGTAGTAACCAATGGTTTTCTGTGGCTTAGTTAGAGCCAAGAAATCCCCAGGGATCCTCAACCATGGATACTTCCCTTCTGTAATGAGGAAGAAAATGCCACTCATTGAGACTCTCACTCTACAGGGCGTTAAATGTAACTTCCACGGAGCAGTCCTGCAGTTGGCTTTTACCTCGTAGAGTGATCAAGTTAGCATCTGCTTCGGTCCCATTTAGTTACCCAGGTCCATTTCCTATCGGGGTAGACAGATTGTTCTGTGCACACAGTCACGGCTGGAAACAACTAGCAGGAATTCTACTCTTTGGCTTATCTCTTGCTGCAGATCATAAAGGATTAATTAAAATTGTATAAAGCTGAAAGTGTGCCCAAGGTAAACATCAAACTACATGAAATTGTGCTGAGAAGCGTTCTGAGTGCTGTTTTCTATGGCTCAGGGCTGGAAGCATCTTCATACTGCACTTCGAATTGAATGTACAAGCTAGCAGCATCTAAGGCATAAGAACATTTTGTTTGTTATTTTAAAACAGTTTCAGAATTTTACTTTGTGTCTCCATTGTCTCAGCAAAGCTCTTTCAGTCCTAGAGACAAGTGCACAGGCACACGTGCATGCATGTATACTCTTAAAAGCGTCAGCTTTTCGTTCTTCCTGACTCATTTGCACCTTTCAGAATGATTTTTTTTTCCTGCACACCTACACGCGGAGCTTGTCTTGCAGCTTGAGCACTTCAGGTACCAAGGTGTCTTTTAAATGTCATTGGCGCTCTAAATTAGATATTGGGGTGGAAGGTGTGATGTGGCAGGCCTTTGTGCTGTGGGAATAATTAGATTCACTGCAGGCGCATGGAAGGGAAAGCTGCAACGAGCTTCCCACCCTCCAGGTACACCCAGCTGCTTTAGAGCTGAGCTAGCCTGAGTCACGGGGCTTGTGTGCTGCTCTCACAGCAGTGTTTGTGCCCTTCCCTCCACCCAAATTCTTCTGTACTGACTCTAGCAGCAATGCCTCCACGCTTACTTGATGGAATCTACCTGATGGCCTGCATGACCGTCTCCCTGGAATAGCTGAAGCGCTTTATGACCATACACAGGCCAGGGGTAAAGAAGGTGCAATAATTATTTCTGTTATTAGTGGCGGCACAGCCATTCAATCAAAATCAACACTGCTCAGGCACCTACAAAATGCAAGTCTGCTGTGTGCTAAGGGGATCCATGCAGGAGCTGTTTCTGAGCAAAACTCTTCCTGCAGGGCTCGACCAGAATTTCCATTTACTCTGTGCAGAATTTTTAAACAGCACAAACTTCAGTACTGGCTATATCTGTTCAGACCCCTTGGGTTTTTGATATTCTAGGGTTATTTGTGTAACTCCGTAGTTGGACAAGTTAATTTTTATCTGAGTCTGCCATAATGCAATCTGTTCTGTCAAGAATATGCACAAGCTAGAGCTAATTGTGGACCATTAATATAGTCAGAAAAAGACAGATGAATAAGGGGCTGATTGCTGTTCTCACCACGTGCAAATCAAATGACCTCTATGGGATTTGTCTGGGCCTACATCTTTTGTGCTAGAAGCAGAATCCAGCCGTAAGAGTCCAGGATTTATAGCCCTGATAAGTTGTTCTCTTACTCAGTGTACTGTGTGTGAGTGCTAGCAGCTTTTCTGTACAAAATAACTAGATTTGCCCTTTGCTTTTCTAATTCCAAAATAGCCTCAGGCACCAGTTCACCTTCAGGAGGAATAGCTTACAGAAACCTTTAGAAGTATATAGATACATAGATAGATTTTTACATTACAGCACAATGAAAGAGAAAGTGATGCAGGGGCTCCTCCAGGGCAAGACAGATATTTTGGCAAAGTTGGATGGGTACCCCTGCTGCAGGGGAAGACAAATAGGTCTGTCTTGCCTCTCTGTGGCAAACGGTGACCTTTTTTAATGCAGTGGTGTGTGAGCTGGCTTCTTCTGGATGCACTGGGTACCAGGGCTGCGGATGAATGGACTTCGAGGATTGTGTGGGGACTTGCAGAATTTGCAGTGGTCCCATGGGATGGGAAGAGCAGGGGTTGCCGGAGGCGGGTAACTGCAAGATGCATCTCCTGAATGCTCACACCGTGTATAGCACTGAACACGAGCACAAGGCTGGTTAAATTAGCACCTGCATATCTGATTTTCAGACACTTATCTAAATAACTTAAAAGCAGAATAACAAACAAACAAAAGAAAAACCAGCCCAAACCCACTTCTACTTTCTCTGAACGCTAAATTGTCGCTAAGGACCATCCTCTGCAAAAGCAGCAGTGTGCTAATGATCGTTCCTGATTGGAAACTCTGAGAGCTAAAGTACTGTTTGCTAAAAGACAGCCATAATAAGCTTGAAAGTAAAGATTTCTGTTGAAATATTGACTTGGCTGTTCCAGCATGGATTGCACAGACACTTCCCATTGCATGTGCTGGCAAACATCTCTCTGCAGCTCCAATGTCGTAGGACGTCTGTGAATAAATAGGCAGTGTTTGGGTCGGAGTGCAGAGCTCAGCTAGGAGGCCAGGCCTTAAACAGCACCTTTGTTGTTCACAGACAGGATTAGGGAATTGGATTCCAGAGAGCACAGGTTACATACAAACCAAACCAAACAAAAAATAACAACAAATCAACAACCAAGGGGCCTGATTCTCCTGTTACAAGCTCTTGTTTGAAACTCCATTGACTTCCTCAGAGCTGCCCCAGATCAGCATGTGAGAAACGGCCCTAGGGACTGTTAGTTCCCAAGAAAGACAAATTTAATTACCCCAGTTTAGCAATCTTATTATTTAGATTCTGCTGGCAAAGATGAAATACCCTTCAAAAACAATGTTATTTATATTAGGGGACTATTTTTTTGTGACTCTAAGATCAGAAAGTTCACTTAAACTTTAATACTCTGGTGTGCTGAAGCTCAAAACAAAGCTTGCTTTATAGCCTTTAAAATCAAATTTCCAGATGGATGATTATTCACAGACCTCCTGTTACCTTCCTATACACATCTATACGTAAATAGAAATACTTGGAGCTTTCTGTATTTTACATCATTTGGAATAATGTGGAGGAAGGAGAGCACTACATGATTTAGAAGTGTTTGGAGGTTTGTATATTCCTTGTTTTTTGTTTTGTTTTTTTCTTTTAAAAGGAAGGGGCAGAGCAGTTTTTGAGTCTGACTTTAGAGTCTGACTTGGAGACACTGGGAAGGGGTGGGAATGTTAACAGTTACAAATAGCAGGAGTATGCAAAACCCAGGTGAAGAATGAGTAAAGCAGATGGGGGAATTTAAAATTCTCTGCAGCACCAAGACCTTGGAAAACTGAAGAAAAATCAAAAATGCAAGTTGACTTTTAAAATGCATCTTCAGTCAGGGAAATAGGATGCAATTAAGTTCTTCCAACAAGGCTTCAGTACCGCTAATGATAAGCTTTAAAAGACCAGCTTAATGAAATGTCACAAGGACACCAGCTAGAACAATTCCCTGTATCGAGTCCTCTAAGCAGAGCTTCACCTGATGGAGGAAAAATTACAGGGGGGGATATGATAAGTGAGCGTTAACATCTTTATCCCCTGCTGTAAATCCATTGAAATCAATGGTGTTACACTACAGATGCATTTGGCTGTAGAATTTTACGCAGAAACAGACACAAAAGCAAATCCTTTGAATGAAAAGTAGCCAGGCCTCTCATATGAAATTAGAATTTTCCATAAGATTGAACTGAAGAATATCTGTCAAGATTTCGGAGGCAATGAGTACCCATACTGTTACTTCCTTCTGGGGGTAGCAAATAGAGTGTTCTTCTTTTAAAAGGGGTGTTTTATGTTTTATGAAGCTTTCTGGTGTAAGCACTCCATTATTTCGTATCTGTGTACTATATTTTCGTTTTTTTTTAAGCAAAAGATAATTTTGTTTCAAAGGCAGGACTGCAACTCAGGATATTTGGATTCTTCTTCAAGCTGTGCTACAAAATACCTGTGGACCCCGGGCCAGTAACATCTTTGTTTTTCTTCTCAGCCGCATTGGTCGTGGCATTATTATGAAACTTCATTAAAATTGCAGCAAGGAAGTGTCATGGTTGGGCATTAGGAAGCACTTGGTATAGTTAAGACTGATAAAGCACTGGAGTAGATTGGCTGCAGAGGTTGTGTAATTTTCATCGTTGCAATTCTTCAAGAACAGGGCAATACTCTATCGGCAATTACATAGGTAGCATTGATCCTGCCTTCAGGCGCAGAGTTGGACGAGATGATATTTCAAGACCCTTCCATGCCTGTTTCTATATGACTCTGATCTAAAGATGCTGTTGTGATGAACACGGGTGTCTTGGAAAGGAGGTTTTAAAAGGCCACTTACTACATGCTGCGTGCTCGAATTCCTTGTGGGCTTTTTGAAGGTGTCTTCCTCCATTGATACATTCGAATGTCAATAGCCTCTGCTGCTGTCTCTCTCTCTCCAAAAAAAGGCTCTGACAATCCTGAGTGACAAAAACGTCTTGTAGCTTCAGCTGGAAAATTAAATGTACAGTACATGGTCATTCTACACATAAACTGCATCATGTTTTAATCCTACCCTGAAATCAAATTCCTTAAGCGCAGCTCCCTCGGGGTGGGAAACTAACTGAATACATTTCTTTTGACGACCATGTCAACCTGCTTTAAAAAAAATAAATCTATATTTAGAATGTATAATGCAAGAATCTCATCTTCTAAACAAGAAAGTAGGACACGTTCTCAGTCAGGATGAAAAGAAAATGGAAAAAAAAAAAGAAAAACTGAATAAGAAAGTTCTGAGAGTGCTAGTAAGGTAAACGCGTTGTCAAACTGGCAGGTGTTTCTCTAATCAGATTCGTGTAAATACAAATACAAACATACTTTGCTGCACAAATCACATAAATGCAGATACACAGCACAAAACGGAATAACAAAAAAAAAAAAGATGGAAAGTGATGAATATTTCTTATGTTCTGCCTTGGCTTCTGGTGCAGAGCGTAGGTAGTATTCTGGCTTGACTCAGGAATTGTTCTTAAACCCCCTTCATGCTGAGCAAAAGCTTTGAAACCTAAGCAGCAAGTTGATCAAGCTTCTATGAGCAATCATAACCAAGTTTTCAGTGCCCAGAATTCTTCCTTCAGTAGGGCTCTAAAGCACAGTAAATAGCCTCTCTTCTGGTTAGGGGCTGGAATCTGCTGTTCAGACCCAGGAAGCAGGTTTGGAGTGCAGGAGACGTTTGATCCGACAAGACTTGATAAAACCACTCTAAAAGAATGGTTAAAGAAAATCTTCATCTTTCTTGGACAATTCAAAAGAAATCACAAATGATAAGAACATTTTACTGATGGTGATATATACCTATAGGGTATTGGTGCTTATCGGAAAATGATTCTTAAGATGTTTTATATTACCGCATCTTTTCACTTGTGTTAGCTTAAAGGCATGTTACAAATTTCAGCAAGAATAATAATAATAAAAAAGCACAGGTTAAAGCGAGAGAAAGACTGTGGGTAATGAGGCTCAAACTTCTTGTTCTAAAACATTATTTCCCATAATTGGATATGATAACATTTTTTTTGTGTTCATTAGGAGCCACTGAAATCACCAGTGCTCGCTGCTGCTGCTTGGAAGTGTGGAAACCAGGACAGGCACATCACGAGGAGAGTTGGGCCTGGCCAGGTCCGCTCCTCGGGCAGCCTCAGCCTCTGGGTGCCGGTAGCAGCCCCAGGTCTTGGATGGTTCTCAGGCACTTCTGCTCCAAGCACAGTTTCCTGTCAAAATGTAGTCTTGAGGTTTTCTTCTGACTGAGGGTGCCGTTCCTGTCCTCACGTTACTCCTCTTGAAGAGTGAACTGCCCCATCTCCGATGCTAGTCAAAAAGAAATGATGTCTGTCCCTTCTTCGTTGCTTTCCTTGGGTGTCATGGGCAGGGCCTCATGGCCACGCTGGAGGTCACTGTGGTTTGTCTTGTATGCAGAATTGTCTTATATACAAAATAAGTCTTCATGGCTGTGGCTAGATACTAGATGTTTTCTCTAAGTAACATGCACAAAGAATACATTGTATTAAAAAAATAATAACAAGCCCTGTTTTTTCATTAATGAGCAGAGATGAAATTCAGCCCAGTACACAGGGCCAGCACAACCTGAATGCTATTTGGATAATTTGACTGAAACTTATTTGGCATTTAGTCATCCAGATATTGATTCTGGAACACAAGGAAAATTTGGCATGTCCTCACCACAGCTTATCTCCAGCTGGCCCTCCCAGCTCTCAGCACTGCCTGAGTAATTTCTAAATCAGCATGTCCTTTAATTTCTTTACCGTTTGCCATGCTTGTTGGATTTTGCCATGAATAAATCAAGACCTTAGATCTTTGTATGCTGAAGTGGAATATGACGATGGATTCCTTGATGGCAATAGGATTAAAAAAATATTACATATTTTTGTACACATCAATGGCCAGATTTGTTGGAGCATTATTCTCCCAGTCAATAGTACCCTTGTAGCTTGTTTGTTTAATTGATTGCAATGCTATGTCAACTGTCCCACGCAGAAGCCTCAAATATTTGCAAACTGAAATTCACATAATGTTTGGCATGACTTGATCCTCGTTGCAAGACAGCTGCAGCTGCTGCAGTTTACACAACAGAGACTGGAGGACAGGAATCCAAATACACTAAATTAATTAGGGTTATGTCCATAAACTTTATTTAGTTCTGTCAGGTTTGTGTAGAATTGCATTCCCTGCTTGCACTCCAGCGTGTTGATTAAACAGTGCTGCAGTTCTTGATTTCTCATTTGCAGCGTTAAAGACCACCAGATGATTACGTGCTTTCTTTGTTGGAAGATGCCACCTCCTCTCCAGGCTTGCCCCTCTATGGAGACTCATCCCGTGGGAGTTACCCCATACAAACCAATGTTATAAGGCTGAGGTTATTTCTGGGAAAACAACACAAAACAGAATGGTTTTGTGTTGTCCACAAAAGGTAGTGGATGAGCGAATGTGGCTTTCTGCCACTCAGTGGCGTTCCTTTGCTAACGCAGCCCACCCCACCTCGTCTCCGCAGGGCTGGGTTAGGCCATTCCTTGGAAAATGGACCCTAGGGGCTCCTAAGGAGATCTTGCTGTGGACTCAGAAGGGTACATTGCTCTCTACAAGCATAGTGTGCAATAATATTCCTTCATGACACCCTAACAGTGCCAGCTTATTAATTGTTATGACTTTGATTAACTGTGTTCCCCCATCATTTAAACCAAGGGAGGGATAATTCATAAACAGCTGTGGTGAAGCCTTCTGAAAAGAAACTGCTTCCATTGCTGATTTATTTTCCTTTGTATTTTCTCAGAGATGTCCATGTAGGTATTTATCCAATAGATCTCAATCTAATTAAACAGTTAATCAGCTGAAAAAAATCAGCATTTGAATAATCCTGCTGCCTTTAGTGGGACTAATGTGCGGCTTAAAGTTATTTCAGAAAAGCAATTTGTCACTGCTTTTAAATATCTTTTCATGCCGGGCCCTTTTAATTGCCCTGTCTGTCTGAAGGCAGTGTCGTTTCTTGGATTCATAACAGATGACCAGAAGCTGCTCTTAGCCTGGCAGGCATCAGCACCAGCTCCTGAAACCCTTCCCAGTTGGTACAAATCATCCACAAATAAGAATTTGGCCCTAAGAGTTGTACAATTAATCAAAGGCTTTGTGTGTTGCAGTTTATGTTCTGTGGGGTTTTCTGCACGTCTTCAACGCTGAGAAGGAATCTCTGGATTTATTGCAGGGGGCTTTGGCTTGTCCCATTTTAATGCAAACAGGAACTTTTCTTACTGTGAGCATTTAACTTTCACCTTTCCTATTCATACTCATGGCCAGCCACTACTGCTTTTCTTTTTCTTTTCCTTCTCCTTGCTGGTTTCACGAGCCTCTTTGTTCATTAAATACTTAAGAAGAGCCCCTCATTTAATACTCAAAACCCAAACTGGCTGGACAAACCTGCCAGAGTAGCAGAGAGGTATAAAGTTCAAAAAACCACTGGCTTTTGAAATTTTCCCAAGTTTGATAGAGCCGAGGTAGCAGCTACGTGACTTGTCTCTGTCCATCTGAATTTTATACAAAACATTAAATTTCTCCCAAGAAAGCCACTTCCACTTCCTTTATGCTTTCCTTCCTTTTTTTTCTCCTCCCGTTCCATTTTTTTGGTGGCAGCTAAAAAGCCATCCTGAAGTCTGAGCCAATTTATCAGTTTCAAAAGGAGGGATAATAAACCTGTCATTTGTGGCCTAAGCATAGGGCTTGCTGCTGATACTCTGATATTGAAGCTGATTTATAGAAGACTTGTCTTCCAATAGCTCACACCACCTTAAGAACCCGAGTTATTCTTGGGGGGAGGAATTGTAGGGACCCAAAGCAAGTGTTGAGCTGACAGAAGTATTGAGTTCTGACCTGAAGGAGAGCATTGCCTAAATAACTCACCTGTGAAGATCTTTGTGCAGTTCTTTATTTCATTTTATCCTCCTCCAAAGAGCTAGAAGAATGTCAGAATAAAAAGCTAGGAAGGGGTCTGTAGTTTGTTTATGTGTTTGTTTTGACCTTCTCAAAAAATTTCTGAACCAGCTCTGGAAAGGATTTACTGAAAGCAGCGCAGATCTTGTGATTCTCTGGAGAGATGCTTTTGGGTTGCTCAGTTCCAATTACTCCGTGTAACCTAGAGCTATTTCTTCTTTCTGACCCAAAAGTGAATCCCTCGAGAGCTGAAACTTTGCAGTCTTGGATAGCGTGTCTCGGTGTAGGATCTTGCAGTCGGTAACTTTGTTAGATCCTGTCCCCACTAATTAGAAGTTGGCTCATTGACTGATGCAAAAGATTTTAAGATGCAAAGCTGTTTTGCTGCAGGTGGCAAGCTGTTCCTTAAGCTCTTACAAACTTTATTTCTCTCTGTGTGATTTCCATCTAAAACACCAGCTCCGCAGCTGCTGTGGAGCACTGCAGCAATGTTGGCTTGGTGGATTGATGCCATCAATTCTCTGAGGGTGTCAGGCCTACACAGTGAGACATCATTGCTTCAGAGTGCGCTATTACACCGCGAGATTTATACAACAGCAGGAATTCAGTCTAAAATATGACCAGAGCTCTACGTTGCAATTCCAACATTTGTTTATATTGGTATGGCAACTTAAAAGCCCAGACTGAGGGGATGTTAAATCTAAGAGTCTGGTTCTAGAAGGCCAATAGTTTGTGAGCTGAACCTTAAAATCAGGCTTCCTGTTTAAGACACCCCACTCTTAGTTATCCTTCTGCAAACAGGAGCCCTGCAGCCTTGGGACCAGAGTGCAGCGCGATGGGGTCACGTTGCCTCGGCTTGCTGCATGCTCGGGGCTCCGCGTGCGTCTCGATGTGCCTCCACCATCAAGGAGGGTTTTGGCCCAGCACAGGAGAATGGGTGAGGTGTGAATATGCAATAGCAGCACGTCCCATCTACCCTGTGAAGGGTCAGGGCAGAATCACAGGCACCTTTCTAGCATCTGAATCAGATTGTTTTGGTTTCATGTGTATTTTAAAGGTCATCCAAAAGCACGTGTGAATAAAACTGGTGAGTGGGGGGACAAGAACTTCACCTAAGACAACAGGACCAAGGGGTTAAAATAAGGACCGTGGTCCCAGCTCCCAGCTATGCTGGGTAGAGGCTAAGTGAAATGCGAGGAATCAGGCAAAGGTGGGTGTAGAGCACCCTTGTGCAGCGTCACAAGCTAAGGCTGTGGGGTAGTGGAGAGGTGATGGTGTAACGGCAGGGTAGCTTCAGGTGTGGTGTAAATTGCACCCAGGGTATGAAAGCCACAAGCGTGGTGTTCTATCCCAAGATGTGTCCAGGCCACGGAACAGAACCAAGAAGGCTAAAAGAAAGGCTGGCACGGACTCTGCTCCATTGTAATGATGCTAAAAATTAGGCAGGAAGAATTCCACACAAGCTCCTTAAGTTGTTTCCAGTGATGTGATTTGCACAGCACATCCATCATCAGATTATGTGCTATTTTCCATGATGTAACTTTACAACAGTTTAACAGGCCAGATATGCTTCACTGGGATAAACTACAGCAGGAAATTGCTCTGAAACGTAACTTTTTCATTATTTCCCAGGTTTGTGCTTTCACACTGTGCAGAAATATGCTTTCCAATCTCACAAGTCGCACTCAGCGCCGGCATATTTGCATGTTTGGTGGAGTAGCCTCCCCCCCATCTCTCCCCAGCTTTTCTGCAGCATGCCCTGCTTTCGGTTATTAATGAGTTCTCAATGTTCCTACACACTCTCCTGCTGAGAGACTCGCATCTCCCTTCATCAGACAGGACTGAATCTGCCCCGTATCTCCTTAAGCAGATTTCACCCTGTGCATTTAGGAACAGCATTCCCCTCCAGGACAAGCAGAGGGCTGGATTAATTAATTATAGTATTCAGGATGACACAGTTAAATTTAATTAGCTTATTCTTTTATTTCAAAGTCTCTTCACCCACCCCAGCAAGTTTTATTTATTTATTTATTTGTTTATTCCTTTTGCAGTGGATTTCTGTGATGGAAGGGGAGGCCAACCCACTGTGCTTAAGGAAAAAAGGGAAAAGAAAACAACGGTACAAATGTAGGGCATGGAGTGTTTTCAGAAGAAAACATAAACCATAATAATACTTCCATTATTGGAGTTGTCTGGTTTATTGTGACATCATCTCTTAGAATCAGAGAATTATTTTACCCTTATGTAAAGGATGAGGCAAGTATTGATTAAGGAACTTGGAGGAAAGTTCAGCACCGTGACTATATGGGAGCCAAAATCTTTAAAATAAGGCCCTTTGAGCAAAATGTGACTGTGATGTAGAGCTCAAGCTCCAAACAACAAGCTGTTTCCAGCAAGACTTCATTATCGCGTCTACATGCACAGAAATACAGTTCAACTCACCATTGTAATCAATGCATCTTTGTTGTTCAGTGTTTAAATGCAGTTTTTAAGTACTATTTTTTGGGTAAAACCTAAAAACACGAGGCAGGTTAGGTCCCAGCAGGTGTTGTGTGTTCTTCCCTTCGTATTCCAGTGTAACCTGTGATCTCTTTTGGCTACCTTTATTTCCCTTCTTTATGATTACACTGCAGGCAAGCTACAGAGAAACACTTAGGGATTCCTGGAAACTCAGAGTGGCACAGTACTCAGTGAAACGCCTCAGTCAGAGAATAGAACTGTCTGTAAAAGCTGCAACCTCAAAACCTTTCAGTTATGTATGTCAGTAAGCAGAATATACAGCAATGTTTTTAAAATGAATATTCATTACAAGGATCCGGTTTCTGATCAGAAACTAATTTGGGATCACAGCGTGGAAGGCAGTGCAGGGTGCCAGCAGGTACTTTTCACTTCTGTACAGAGGAGACCTTTGGAAAGAATTCCTGCAAACCTTTCAGACTTTCCTCTTTGCTAGCAAAGACCACAGAGAAAGAAGAAGAGTTGCTTTTCAATTCTGCATTAAGGACTTGAAAGGGTTGTAGGAAGCCAATGAAGAATGATTCAGGGCAACAAGAGGAGAAGTGCTGAGAGTGAATGGCCTGTATTGAATGAGCCTGTTGCAATGCATCACTCGTAATGTGAATTCTTGACTAGAGGTCATGTCTGAAAGCAGCAATAGCACCACGTGTCCTTCTGGAGCTCGGATCCTTTATTTTCTACAAAGATTTTTTTCTTTAAAACAGAAAATACCAGAAACAATGGAAATATCTTTGTGTCATTCAGAAGGGGAAAAACACCATCCCTTCAACAATAACCACCGCAGCCATGACGGAATGGAGCTGTGATCATGTGTGTGTAATTTCTGGAGTCAGAGCTGGGCTCCCAAGGTACCCCTCTTCTAATTAGATTAACTGTTACTGTCAGGGCTATCTAATTGCTTGTACTGAAGAAAGCAAATTGCAGACAGTACGTATCAGTGTAAAATCAAACACAAAACAGGTGTTTGCTAATTAAAACTGAGATTTTAATGAATGACCTGTGTGGTTTTGGTGAATAAATACCACTCTCAGCATCTGCTATGTAATTAGGTTCCAACTTCTTCTTCTTCTTCTTTTTTTTTTTTTTTCTTCAAGTTCCAGTAAATAACCACAGAATGCCAGGTTTAGCTAAAACCTGGTAATCTTTGCTCTTTAATGGGACAAAAGCAGATGTTTTCTGCCCAGGTAACTACAAGCAATAGCAATCAAAGGAGAAGAAGCAAAAAGAAAATTCCCTCATTATATTTTATTTTATTTTTTATTTTTTTCTCTAAAGTTTGTACAATAAGGACAATACCACATTAGAAGGGAAAAGATGGCATAAAATCCTACTAATGCTGCAGTGTGATTACATTTGG
This sequence comes from Oxyura jamaicensis, assembly GCF_011077185.1. Lineage (NCBI taxonomy): Eukaryota > Metazoa > Chordata > Aves > Anseriformes > Anatidae > Oxyura > Oxyura jamaicensis. Next base: position 4,114,885 of record NC_048914.1, read on the forward strand.
AGGAGGGCTGTTGCCTGCACCACTTCAACATTTGAGATTCTATTTTTAGCTAATTGCATTTCCTGCGAGGACAACCTCACTGGCTCTTTTCTTCCTCTGGACTTATTTTAAAATGAAAGGACGAAAAGTTAAATATTGATCCACGGATAAGTAAGGAGAAGGAGGTGAGCTGGGCTGATAAAGAGGTTCTTGAATACACATGCACAAGGCATTTTCTCTTTACAAACATTCATGCAAGGATCTCAAGTCAATTTGGGGTGGGCAAGGGAGGGCGAACAAATGCAACTTTGCAGAGCTTTGCATTAACAAAATGCTTATTTAAGATTATGGGAGCCTTTCCGTAGGCTTTGATGAGGTCAAGATAGATGGTGGGTCAACACCGTTATCCTCCTTAGTTAGTTTGGCCATCAAGGCTGCTCTGCCTGGGGAGGGACTCTGTATACCCCACCAAGGGAACTCCCATTCCTAGATTCCAGCTACCTGGTGGTTAAGGTGTAGCCCTTAATGGGGCTGTTTTTGTACTGCTGGCAGTGAAATAGTCCCCATCTTCTGGATGAAGTTTAGTCACACTTTTTAATTAAAAAGGAGAGTTGCATTTGAGTGGCTGAAATGTATTTGCAAAAACCTGTTAATATGGCATGATATATGCAAATTGCACGATGAATTCTACTACATATGCACCTCTCATATCATATTTAGGGAAATCATAATGCATTAGTGAGACATTCCTGAAGCACCACATATATTAACTGCATTTCCAAGAGCTGGAGAATTTCATTTATCATCTTCTTTTTAAATTTTAGAAGCACTGCTGGGAATGCTAATGTCCAAGAAGTCATTCAGAAAGTTCCACCAATAGATTTGATTGAATCAGTACGTGGGGAGTATGTCCTTCAAAGGTGAATTTCACCCTTGTGCAGCCAGCCAGTAAGTTGCTATTTTACATCACTCACGTCTCTCTCAGGACTGCAATGCTTTGTGAAAGCAATATGAACATGGATGGATTTTGCTCTAAGTGTACCTAGCCATTGGAGAAATCTAGCTGCAGGGAACACTTACATGAGCCCTGAAGGGCTGCAAAAGGGAAGAGTTATGTGCAGGAATTCAACATCTATAAAATGGCGATAATACTTTTTTCTCCCACTGTTTGTTTTGTGAAGCCTTTTGTTGTTGAACTCCCGATGTGCATCACACCTGCTACCAGCGCTATTTCAGAAGGGGAGTATTTGCTCAATCCTAGCCAAAGTTCGATGTGCTATTGTAATACAAATGGTGCTACCCACCTTATGTCTTTGGTGGTGTTGCAATGCGAGCAGCGCTAACTAACGATGACTGTAAGATCCAGAAGAAATTCTTCCGCTGGGAATCCAGCTGACAGTCCTTCACTACAATCACTTGAAGTTGCACACTGGGTGTATCTACGGGGAAGAAAGTGTGGGTGGAGGAGAAATTGAGGCTTAGCTCATCTCTCCAATGAGACTTCACATTAGCAAATTGCAATATTTCAGCACTGAGACTTGTCACTTGCAGTTTGAAGGCTACATAGAAAATAACTCCCTCCCCCCAAAAGAGGGCATGAGAACATTACTGAATTTGCACAGAGATTAAGGTCTGTTTATTCAATGTGCTATAGAGATGAAGGATTATACATTGCCTTCACATTTTACAGAAATATTGAAACCTTGGTCATTGTTTTTCTCATGAATTTCTGATCATGAAAGAATAAAGAAAAAAAAAGAAAAAAGAAAGGCGGCAGTGATGAAGTTTCGGTATAAAATAGAGCTATATTCTCCCCTCTTCCCTCCGGGCAGGCCTTTTGCCTGATTGTCTCAGGGCATAAAAGAAAGGAAAGTAATCTCAGTGTCAGGTTTTAACAATTTTGTTCCTCATTTTTATTTAAGTAATAAAACATTCCCAGCGCAGATCAATCAGCAATTTGTTGGCTAGGGTCCAGAATATGTGCACAATCCATTCTTAAACGTCTGACGTTCAGCTGCTTTTTGTGCACGCATACACAAAATCAAAAGCACATGAGACAAATGAAAATGTGTTTGCAATGAAGTACAGGACGCAGCATTCTGCACTGCCTGGGATCGCTAGTGCCTGGCAGTGGGTGTGCAGCTGGAATTAGCACTATACTTTATGCAAAGTTATCGTTGGTATCAGAGGTGTCAAGAGGTCTATTTAGAGGAATCGGAGAATTACGTTATTTCAAGCACAAGGCACAAAAAAGAAGGCTGGGTTTGCGCTTAAAGCATTGAAGTCTAGGGTTCAGGATTGCGTTTTCCAGGTTCCTCCAGGCCCCTCCAGGTCCCAGTTGGGCCTTTGTGTATCTCATAGATTGTTTTACTTGGTGTAGGGGGAGCACCTGGCACAACAGAGGTTTCCATTTTGGATAAGATACAACTCTAATTCAATAGAGTTTTTTGGGGAAAAAGTTTATCAAGAAAAAAAAATGCTTAGAATATCAGAGTGTAGCATATACAAAGACATAATCAGATGTGATCTTTACGGCAATAAAAAGCAGATTAGAAATCGAGATCCAGAAAGTATTGCAATTACTTTAACTGTCAGAAATATTGGCAGGACTGCGATGGTATTTGCTTCTGTAAAAACTGGTGAACCTTTATAAAAATCCATAACCTCTCTTTGACTAATTTGTTATCTTAAGAGAATGAGTGGTTGAGTTTGTTTCTTGGAATTCTGCTGGTGTAACAGCAAGGCAGGCTGCAGTGCAGCGCCTGTTGGAAGTGTGAGGCTGGAAGAATTCATGGATTTTGGCTTTGTGCATCTTAAATTCTTGGGTTTTATGTGAGCTTGTAATGGACGTCATATTTGCTGTTCTGTACGGTAGAGAATTTCACCCAGGTATTTCTGGATTCGTTCTGTGATTTAAGAAGGCATCTGATCTCAGTTGTGAGATACCTAGGGATGGTGAATGCACCTCCTCCTTCAATGTTAAATTACCTGTAGAGAAGTGGCGCCTCAGTTCCTGTTGGAATCGTTCAGCTGTATTAGTCAAGAGTAGTCGTGCCTTTATCTGAGAGGGAAAAGCCTTCCTAATGTCGCTCCAAACGCACTTACACCATCACCCCAAACCTCTAAACACTTCTTGTTTAGTAAGCAAAATAAACAATTGAGATTTTCCAAATGTACGGATGTTTTCAGATGGCCTTAGAGATCTCTGCGGTCGTTGTGTTTCCATGACTTGGAAGTGTTGACGGTCACTCACACTTCTGGACACCAGATTTTCGAGATGCTGTCAATGTTCCAGAAAAGTAGACCCAGCAGTGCTGTGGAAGGGAAGAGCCAGAGGTGGGGCCCTGGCACGCTGGGTTGGTTAGAAGAACGATGACGTTCCTCGCTGGCAGGTGCAGAGGATGAAACAGATCGCGTTTCTTAGAAATCCAACTAGCCTCTAATGAGCTAGAAACCTGAACCCAAAAGTGCAGCAATGCAACGTGCAGTAGCATTTTATTATTTGCTTTTCCATTATTTTTTCTCAGATTTTCAGACTGCATCCAGGTACTGATGAAGGGAGAAATGACCATGATGTGAAAGGGATTGTAGCCGACAGGTAGCACATCAGCCTGGCGGTCCGTTTGCTATTGCACACCACAATCAAACCCGATGAATACCTTTGGTAGCAATTAGATTGGTGATAGCCTAGATCCTGAAGGTTTTCATGGCATCGCTTCCCTTAGAAATCTCTGCTCTGAGCGGGGTTTGTTTTTCCAAAGGCCATGGGGTGAGGAGGTTCTGAATGGCTCGTGCATCCTGATATTTATCATATTTTGGATGAACTCCTTAGGAGCTCTCAGGGAAGAGTGACACACATCAAGTGGAAAAACCTCCAAGAATAGGTCTCAAGGGTTTTCTCTCCCGTATTTGCTGCACAGAAAGGCTATAGCAAAATGGTCTAAACCAATCTACAAATGTGATTAATATGCTGAGCCACTTGGCTGAACCAAATTACATCCCAATACAGGATAAGAGTCTGCAGGGTTATAAACAAGAATTTCCATGGCTTCATCTCTCCAGCTGTTAAAGAAAACACTTGACATTTAGCAGAATGCACTTGATTCTCGATAGAAAATGGAATTATTGCTTCTTCCTAGCAACTGCCCACGAGGCACCTTTCACTTGGTGTTCTCTTGCCAGATGCGCTCTCTAGGCCCAAGTCAAATCCTCTCCTGGGGAAGTTCTCTGAACAAACAACTTTAAATGATTATAAATACATATCTAAAGACCTCCTAATTGCTATCTCTTTTGCTGCAATTTTTCAGAATGGAGAATGTTTTCATGGAAAAGCCTCACTTGCCTTTAAGCAATTTGCACAAAGTCACCATGATAATTGAGCAGAAAGGCAGGGCTTGGATCCAGGTGTCCAGGTTACGTGGCCAGCTCCTCGGCGGGTCGCAGGTAGGCTGGGGTCTGCTGCAGAAAATGGATGTGACCCAGTGAACACTGGTGTCTGTCACTTTATGAAACAAAACAGTATTCTTTACTACACATTGGCAACCTTTCCTCTTTCTTTTCTTTTATGTGAAATCTTCCTTGGTGTGAGCTCTGCATCTGATGGCTGAGACACCAGCCTATAAAAGATGTGCTCTCACCACTGTCTTATTTTGTAATCTCATCTTTTATTTGTATCATATTTAGTAAATATGAATCCAGGGGAAAAAAGCATGAAAACGAGGTTCTGGGGGGCTTACTTAGCAATTGACCCTTTTTTAACGTGCTAAGACTCGCATTCAATGGCATTGCTAGGCAACAGAGCAGACATTTCCTTTCCGGCCCTAAGTGGATACCAGGATTAATACACGATCAGTCAAGATACACATTTATTCACCTTCCCTCACAACAGTAATAGGATTTTTCTGGCCCCGCTTTAATTCAGTAGATGAGGCTGACACTGAATTAAAGCTGCTTATGCAGGTTCGCAGTGAGGAGGTGAGATCTCAGGGAAGAGAGGGAGGGTGGTGGGAACGCACTCCCAACCGCGCATCAGTTGACAAAACCAGAGGATTAGAAACCCTGGCGGAGGAAAAAATACCATTTAATAAGATTTGAAAAATCCACTTCAAACTATTCAACTTCAGCACGTTTGCTCTCCCTTGTACCCGAAGTTTCGGTGCAAGAAGTCGGAGCGTTGCCTGGGTTGGCCACTGCTCGCTGGGGACCGCTCAGGCCATGGCGGGACAGCGCGGACCCATTCTGCTCGCGGTTTTTCCCCGACGAATTGCTTTCCTGGTTGCCCTTGTTGCTTGTGGTTAAGTTGAAGGCTAATGGCTTTTCCCCTTTTATGATATCCTCTTTGCACTGCACTTCTCTGAAGTTTCCAAGTGGGGACTGCTTTTAAAGGCAGGAAGACTGCCGTTGTGGTTCTTCTGTCCGCCAGCGCCTTCGGATGTGGTCTCCAGGAGGGCCATGAAGGCTGTCCCCAAAGGGTTGGCATGGCTGGTCCGATGCAACCCTCGTTTTGTAGCACTTCCCTGGCTCCAGCAGATGAGCTAACAAACAGATTAAATTTTTAAGTGGGGAAAGGTCTATTAATCTATTATTAATTAATATTCCATATGCCACCTTGGAGGCGAAGTGGGTCTTTTTGAAGCCATCTGGTTCCTCACTGCGCTGGAGGAAAGCTATTGTGTGCTGTGTGCTCCTGAATACGATCTGGAAAATGGAGCTGTGATGTGTGCATGCTCCAGATGTCTGGTTCTCTCTGCGCCCACAGAAGAAGGAAGCGGACAGCTGGATTGCAGCATCCCTCTCATTAGGGAGTAACACGGCAGTTGTGTAGGGTCACGTTTGCCCAAACTGTTTCCAGGAACTAAAAGTCAAGTGCTGCTTTCTGCTCCGTTCTGTGGGTAGATGTGGAATTGGACAGTGTCTCTGCCCCTGCTCTCCCCACGGGTCTATTGTCTCCCCTTTGGAGGACAGGATGGTGCTCAGGAGGAAGCACAGAGCAGCATGAATTTCTCTTTGTAAACTGGGAGAGTAACTTCATATACAGGGTCTGTAAGAAAAGAGGTGATGAAGGTGTAACACGGGATATTACAGTACGCGTGGATGCATCAGTCATGAAATAAATAGAATACAAATTTACTGCTGCACCGTGGAGCAGTCCTTTGTCCTTTCACTCAGGAAGCAGAGGCCCACGGCGTTAGAGTATCCTACTTCGCATTGTTACATCTCCAGCAATAACTCAAACCTTCCCAGGGAAAACAATTAATAAATTCAAAAAGGAATACACGCACTGGGTTTGGTTGGAAGAGCAGTGTAGCTGGAAATACAATACAATATGATCGTGCCAAGTGCTAACACCACAAACTAGGTGGGGTGGGAGAAGGCTCCAAGAAGCATCAGCATATTCCGGTTTCTCTGGGAGACAGAAGCTGGGTGAAGGAGCCCAGAACTTCCGTACGGACCAAATCCTGCCTCTCCTGCCTTGTTTCCATGCGCCTTCCCTAGCTGGCTCTGTGCACTCGCTGCTGCATTTTCTAACAGAGATTTCACCCAAGGCACTGCCTTCCCCTACATCAACAGGGCAGAGCGCAGCGGGATGGTGAAGGCAGCATCAGAGAAAGCCATATTGCTCCGAGTGGGATTTGCATAAACTGTGCACTAAAAAACCCTAATATTTAAAGTGCTGCAACAAAGTAGAAAGAAAATACTTTCAAGCTGTATGACAACCTTATGAATATGCAAATCAGGAGCCGGAGACAATCTACTGGTTTACAGTAAATATTGAGGCATAACTACGGAGCATTAAGTGGCAGATTTAGGTCCATATTCCTTCCTTCTTATTTATTTATTTATTTCGGAACAACACTTAGAGACCAATTTTATTGTAATGCACCGAATCTGTTGAGTATTCCAGTCAGCTGATAGCATTTTTAAATCATCCTTATTTTGGCGTTTCTTATTGAAAGCAATAGAAGAACAAGCAGTAGTGATAAATTTGTTTGCGGAAAGCAGCCTTGCTTGTCGTTGGTGTACACCGCTGTAACTAGGGCAAAATTACACGATAAATTTACAAATTTATTGCCCTTTTTCCTTTTTTTTCCCCCACTGGTAGTGACCAGTTATTCATACCCTACGTGCAGAGGTGTCCCGTGTTCTGTCAAGAACAAACTGCTGCAAACTGTCGCTGAGCATCAGGAAGGGGACAGGGGAGACCCCTCTGGGGAAGCGATGCCGGCAGCGAGCTCTGCAGAGCCACGGGTCTCGTCCCCGTGCCTGGCCAGACCCAAACCGGAGCGCTGCCAGCACGGCTGGGCAAGCAGCACTGCCACGAAGGCTGTCACCGTGCTGGATGTCATCGAGGTTCCACTTCTTTAAACCTGACACGTGGCCCAGATGAACCGAGGAGGTTCTCACCCAGTCCTAAAACAGAGCCCTGCTCAACAGCTGAAGATAAGAAATCTCCAAATCACCCTCTTCTGGGGTATCCCATTTAATCTTCTATTTTGGGCTATCTGACTGCTTTCTAATGATACACTTACCAAGAAGATGAACGTTCTTGTATGGTTTTTCACTCATCTGCTGTGTCAGTCATTTCCCTGGAGCACAGCTACACCAGGGGAAAGTTTCACCCCCGAGTTTGGCCCACGAAGCGCACGTGTTACCAGCCAATTTGATTTGCCCCGGTACTGTAAGATTACAAGCATCATCTTTCTTTCTTTCTCTAAATTTTAAGCCTGTGCAACGCCACTGAATTAATTAGGTTACTTGCATTCCACTGAAGCCAGGCTTTGTAATGCATGTCTGGAGTATGCAGTTTAGTTGCTGTTACACCTTTGTTTTCCTTCCAAGTGAGAGGATGAAAGCAAAAAAAGGTATGAGCCCTAAGTTGTAATCTCCAGGAATTTGTTGCATATGAGGCACTAAATGACTGCTGCGATTGACTAAATGCCACGGCACTGCAGTTTATTTTAATTATGCTACAAAGGAATGAATATTATTGTTGTTATAGAACCACATCCCAGGGAACGAAGCAAAGATAATTGTGTCCCTGTGTCTCCTTGAGACAGTTCAGTAACGTTATATTCCCTGTCATTGAGATTTTCAGGGCGGCCAAAACCAGAAAGAAAACATGAAGAGGAACCAATTCAGGGAGCCTGTGCGCAAATAAAACAGGATAAATCTCATGACTTCCTCTGGTTCTGCTGTCATTCACCAGGGTCTGCAGGTGGGAATATTGGAAAACCTGGTAGGTTTAGCTTTGGTGCTCTGATTGTTTGGTTTTGATCTTGTTTTTTCCCAGGTAGGCTTAGCCAGGAGGAGACTGGGTGAGAGATCTGGCGGAGGATTTATAGTACATTGTGAGGACATATTTTTCCCTTCAAGTCACCCAGAAATCTTTGCTGTAGCATTCAGCTTCTATCGGTTTGCTAACCACCAACAATTAAAGGTCTTGACTTGTGTCCCCACAGTACCATGTCTGTACCAAAGTATTGTAAAGGTTTTCTTCAAAAAGGTAGTAAAACATTTCATTTTTTGTATGGTCTTCCCCCTCAGAGCTTGGAATGTTACGCTTGGGTCAGGTTTTCAGGATCTTCTCTGCCACCACAGGGACATGAAATGCTGCTTCCCTTCAGAATGAAAAAGGAACATTTCTAGCAAAACTCACTTAGAAGACTATTAATGGAAATCATTGACAGAAATAGGAAAAGCCCGAGGTAAAAAAGCAAAATAGTACTTTAGCCATTAAAACAGCAGTTAAAGTTGATGGAAAGAAACTATTAAAGTATCCACAAGCTGAAATGATGAAAGACAGAAGGAAGGAAGGAAGCATGGAGCCAGCTGCATCAGCTCTTTGTGTATTCTGTTAAGGGTAGAACAGAATAGTTCAGGTGACAGCTGGACGTAACTCTGAATCTGCGGGGATTTTACGGTCCTAAGTTGTGTAGGTATTTAAAAAGTTTTATCTGTTAGCCACAGAACATACCCGGTTACAGTTAATGTTGGGAAAGAAAAGCATACAGGAAGCTGGGGGAAAGGAAAGCTCTTCAAATTTATCAATTAAAATCTACGGCTTCCGAGTGTCAGTTGTTGAGCAGCGTGGTTCTTGGTTCGTCCCTGCTGTGTGCCCTTGATCTCCTTTGATTTCCCTTGGCTTACTGGATGCACAGGTATTGCTCAGGTCACCTAAGCCCAGCACACTCTGAGCTGTTTACTGCATCTTTCGCAACATTTTCCTATCTAAATGATCTCACCCAGAAATAAAGCATGTTACATCAAATCCCTCTGCGGGCTTACACAGAAATCCCCTGGTCAAAAGGGGAACGCGCACGGTACCCAGACTCGCCTGCCGGTCTCTGAAAAAGATGCGAGACATCAGCAGTAAGTCAGTGAGATTTCCAGCCCGAGGAACAAAGAAGCTTGTTAGAATGAAAGAGCCAACTGCAGGATTTTGTGTCCCTTGCTTCAGCTCAGGTGTATTTCGTTTGGAACTGACGTGGTGTGGTTGGACTAATATCGGCAAACAGCGAATCCGCGTCTCATTCGTGCCTTCCGTGCACACACAAATAAAGGCACAGAAAAACAAATACGCTATTTCTCAGAAGAGAAAGGCGAAGGTGATTTCCTCTGAATATTTCCATTAGGATTAATACAGCAGCTGCAGGATCCATAGAAATAACAAGTTTGTGTGGGCTGGAAACAATAGTGAAGGTTCACATCTATTTCAGAAAGCTTTTAAGTTAAGTGGAAAAGCGAAGGAGCAATGGGAGTTGACAGGGGCACGTGCTGGGCTGGGCTGCAGCTTCCTGCAGGACAGTGGCCGGCAGTTCGGCCAGGAGTGAGCTGGGAAGAGCAGCAGGACGGGAATGAACCCCAGTATGCCTTCATCAGGGCTCTGTTTACAGGGGTGTTGTGACATATGCCCTGCTTTCCTTTTTCCCTTTCTTCTTAAAACCAAGGTCGTGGCCATTAGGAGACATTTCTGTCCATCCCAAAGCCACCGGTGGTACAGAACAGACCCGTAACGGGGATAACATATGGAAAAGGAAGATCGCCATAGAAGACCCCTGGGGAATGGCAGTCAAAATCTCCACCTTGCATAGCATTTATATGACAGCCTATACAACAGAAATTTGCAGGATAGACTGGTATAACAGAATTGGAGCCTTTACAAAGTATGATCAAGTGCTGCTTATAACAATCCGAATCTGCATGTCCCAGGGAAGATAATTATTTAAGTAAATTATCCGAGCCTTTGAACTGAAGGTTGAGTCTGTGGGTGCTTTGCAGCTCTCCAACAATAGCTGGTGACTCCACTTTCATCTAAACCAAAGTAAAATAAACAAATAAAGAAATAAATAATCATCTTCCTGTCTTCTTCCAAGCGTTAATGCAGTCATCTCTTGCAAAAGAAAAAAGCTCTTCAGTCAGGTTAAAAAAAAAAAAAAGACTTCAGCTCATCTTTAGCTTCTATTTTTTGATACATGACAGTCCAACCAGACACATGCCACGTATACATAGCTCAGACTCTCAAGGATTCTTTTGAGTTGATTTCTAAAGCTTTTCTGGTACCTTTTCAATAAGTTTTAAATACTGGGTAAAATTATGATCCAGAAAACAGATTGTCAAGACTTGTACTGGGTGTCATAGCAAAAGCATCCAATGCTTGTGACACCCCTAACTTTGTTTGTTCTGGGGTGCAGATGTTGGTAAAGAATAGCCTGCTTAATAGCTGAGGGAATAATAAGAACAATAATTTCTCATTTCTATTACATTCATCACCATGGTGTCCAGGCACACTTCTGCGGCATTTGAGAAGTAGATAATCCTCCTTTAGTTTCTCAAGTAGTTGTGTTTTCCTTGAACTGATCTGAGTCAGGAATGAAGGGAGGGACGTGGGACGTCATACAGAAAGATTTAAAGAACAATGATTTGCTACCAATATTCTTGATTAGCTTTTAGGAAGGGCTTTGTACCAGATTACTGCTGGGAAAGTAAAACCAGTCCAGCCAGCGAGAATATCAGACACGGTGAATTATCAGAGATACTTCAAATTCTTCAACAGAAGAAATCAAAGAAGACAAAGATTTTTCAAATGAGCTGAAGAGAGGAGGAGGATGTCTAGAGACCTATAAAGGAAGAGTCACATCAATATTATGAGTGAAAACTGGAATTTAGACTGGAATCAAATGAATGGGCAGGGGTTGTTGGGCCATTAGCACAGACTTATAATACATATCCTTCATTCTCTGAATTTAAGCCACAGTATGGCCACGTTTTCTTAGGAATACTTCCCTTTTTTCCCCCATAACACTTGCGTATGAAGAGAGCTCTCTTTAAAAGTCTGCAAAGCCACTATACTTTCAAATCACATCCCACATAAAAATTCCCTCTCTTATAATACCTTCAAAATACTTTCATTGCAATTTAGATTACCTGAATGTTAAGACTATTGCTTATAAACACAGCTCTCTGATTCTGATCTTTTGTTCCCCTCAATTACGTGCTGCATCTAGCCAGGGTCTTTTATCCACTGTTTATTCTGCCAGCTCTTCAGCTCAAGGATAATTTTTTCACCTCGTGTTTTTATACAGTGCCTAACAGGTATTCATGTGAGGCCACAGTCATCGGGTGGAAATCTGCATGGGGTGGAGAGGTGGCTGCACCGCGTGGAAATCCCAGCTCGGACAGGAGGGATGCAGAGAGCTGGGTAGCACGGACACTGAAAGGAGAGGAGGTAATTCTTATTGTTCATGCTACTGTCGTCCCTTCTGGATGCTGTTAGGTGATGGTTGGGAAAGTGATCTGAAAGCCACGAAATGGACATAGACTTCCTCAAGCCAAGTGAAACGATGCACTCCCCAGCTGATTTCCCTCGGTGTGGAAGATGAAGCGCTCCCATCATCGTGCTGTACTGAAGCCGCGGCTCAAGGTACACCGAAGCAGTCATTTACTCTGCCTTGATCTGGAGCATTCAATTTGATCTCTATCGTGTTAAGAACAAAATCATAATTAAAGAAGAAGGGAGGGGGCTTAGTGCACAAGGCCATATCCTGCATCCAGATGAGTAATTAGGGTGCCCTAAATTCAGTGGTTTCCCTTTATCGCTGCAAGATGACGAACTTTCATCAGGCGTATCCAAGCAGAGCACTACAGAGCGTTAGCATTAAAACTGTCACTACCAACTCAAGGTATTTCTAACAGTCACATCAAAGGCAAAAGCTCCCACAGCAAGATCAGGAGCTGCACAGTCCGCAGCCTGGCTTTGTTACTGCACTGTTGTACAAAAACCCTCTCATTAAAGTTGCATTACAAGAAAGCAACAATAAAAGATTTCATCATTCCTCTCCGAGTCTGACCCTCCCCCAACAGGAAAAAAACAAAACAACAACAAAAAAAAAAACACAAAACAACAACAAAAAAACAACTAGAATTAAGCGCCGAGAGCAACAGATGTTCTCAGAAATGAGTGTGTATTCAGAGATAATGTGTGAACAGCAGGATACAGCAGAGTTAACGTCAAGGTGTGAAAAAGAAGGCTCGGATAGGGGCACTCTCGGTAGGTGTGGGTATATATCTGTACATATCTGCACGTAGTGGAATGGCTCCATCACTATTGCCTGGGAGAAGCAAGTCACTTGACGTAGTTGTTCTAGAAGTAAGATCACCCCCATTTTGTCACTGCAGAAAATGCTAGAAATGCTAGACATGCAGCCAAAGGCAAGGCAGCATGCTGACAGCTTGCTTTGTTGGTCTTCCTCACCGTTGATAATGGACTTAGGGAGATGATGCACTGCCCCATTCCCCTTCAATATCAAGACCTAAGTGGAGACGTGGCCTTTGCAGGCTGACCTAGAGGATCCAAATCTGCGCAGATATCTAAACAGAAGTTTTGTCCTTTGCTGAAAGTGAGAAAAAACCCACAAACATACATTCAATTTTCTTTAAATTATTTTCATAATGGTGAGCTGAAGGAGACTGCATTTGTGAACTTTAAAATGAGTCAACAGATTAAAAGATAAAACATTTCTATTTAAATCTTTACCTGAATTATCACCTTGAAATTTTTAGATTTACATGCCTTGTTTTTGCCATCAAATGCATAATACTAGAATCAAAGGTAGTAAAACCATTGATCTACAGTAAGACAATATTAATATTACCATATAGCTTTTATAATTAATTTGCTGCCAGATGAAAGGGAAACACTAGGTCCTTTTAGTGCTGGTGATTAAAGCAAAAGTAAACCTTTGAAAGCCAGATTTGCATGTACAACATGTTGCGCTGGTTCCAGCAGATGACTTGGAAATTGTTCGTACATTTAGAGTCCCATTGCAGAGCTTGGAAAAAAAGACTTGCTGAATTTTAGGGGGGAAATCTGATCTCTGCTAGACTATTGGGAAGCCTAGTAGTGTAACGTTTGCTAGACTCATATTCTATCTTAATTTGGTTATGTTTTCTTGCAGGTTAGGTTTTTAGCAAGTATATATTAGTATATATAAGACCTAGGAAAGAAGGGAGAAGCCGATTGATCCTGTAAAGATCTTGTGTATTTTTAGCAGCCAATCTATCCTGGCTTGGTTTTGCAGCTTGTCTGTATATTCACTGAAATAACTGGATACCCAAGCTGAGACAAGCTTGATAATTTGAGTCATCACAGTTTCCCCCATCACCTGCAGTCTGAGCACTGTCACAGGTGCTTAAACTTAGATCAGGGGATATCAAGTTAGGCACTTGTGTTTAACTATCACTTGTGAAGGTGATGAAGCCAAATGCTTTGCTTTATGCCCTGTCAGAACGAACTGTCATTCCTGTTTCCAAGTTAAGCTTTTCTAGAAATAGCATAAAGTACTTGAAAACAATTCGATTTCAGGTTGAAAATTGGAAGGAAGATGCCTACCTCTGTTCTGTACTTTTCCTCTGTGTTCCTCACACATCCTTATGCTGCGTGGTAAGAGAATAAGGATGTAAGCTCCAGTAACCTTTTCTTACAACAAGTCCTGTGAGGTGCCCACATGTGAATCTGGGATGTCTGTGCACCGTATCTTTTAAAATCAATTTAAGGACTATGTTTTCACGGACTTCAGGGACTACGGATCCAGGCAGTCGTTTCATTGCAGCTTTCCGTCTCCTAGCCTTGCAAAGCTCAGCACAGGAAAAAGAAACGCTGCCCTTTATGTGCACTGCACGCTGGTTGTGCACTGAAGAAACCTCCTGCTATGGGAGCGACTGTGGTTTTCCTTCTGTTCCCCAAATGCTTCATGCTGGATCAAGTATAGTCCGTGATCCTGCAAATGGCATAAAGCTGTCCTAAAAAGTATACAGCTGCCGTAAGCTCCATATCATGGACTGTGGTAGTTTGAAAATCGGCCACAACTGATCCAAATAATAGCAGCATTGGGTTAATCTGACAGAGAATTCATTCAGTTAACGACCATGGAGCCATGGTCGGAATGATTTTGTGCGACTTTGTACGAACCATTTAGCTGCGCCACTAAATGATTATGAAGGCTTTCCTGATTCCCAGGTGCAGTTTGAGGCTTAATTAATTAATGCCTACAAAGCACTTTAAGATTTTAGATGAAAGGTATCACAGAAGAGCAAATAGCATTATAAGTGAAATATTGTGAAGAAAAAACTTTGAGAAGTGATTGAAGTTCACTTGTAGCTGAAGTATTCAACTTACGTTAGGTGAGGACAGATGTATTCCCTACAGATGGCTGTGGTTATACTGATGTGATGGTGTGGTTTGCATGTTTAGAAGCTATCTTGTCTCTCTGCCCTTCTAGAAATAATTGAGAAGCCTAGTATGGACTCAAAACACAATTTGACATAATACTAAAATACACTCACAAAGGAATTTTCCTTCCAGCACTGAATTTTCATAGGGATTATGAATTAGTCAAGTTATTTACATCTTTCACTCTCACTTCACTTAATGATAGTCAAATAGTAATAATAAAAAAAAACCCGCTAACTATTTTTCCTGGTGTTGGATTTTCTTTGCATAATGATGCCCTAAAGGCCAGCTCTTTATACTCAGTCTACAGCCCTGATAAACAGAGAAAGGACAGAGGGGAAGAAAACATCTAATACTTCATCCTGGGCTTTGATTTCCAAAAGGCAAATCATGTATGTCATCTTCATGTAGCCATGTCCCTTACACTGACAGTTCTTCTGGTGGTTTTGTAGTTGTTTCAGTAAGGTGATATCCTGGGGCTGGAGACGGGCGGCTTTACCACTTTGAACGTCCCCTCTTGAGATTAAAAACCCAAACAGGGTAGCAGTTTCCGTACCCTTCCAAATTCTCAGGACCAAATTAATTTCTGCTGAATTGCCATGTCCCTTTCATCTTTGCATAGTTTATCTAACCTACATGTTTACAAGAAAGCAAAAGCACTTAGAAGTGAATGTACAAAACTGAGAAAAATAACAATACATTTTAAAATCTATCTTATTAATATTTTATTAATATTCAAACCCAGTGTGAATTTCTGAGCCACTATGAAATACTGAGCTTCAAACTGACTTATTTTTCCATCACTGAAAATTCCAACACCATTTTCAAGTGACTTAGTAGAACCCATCGTAAGAGCTGCTTCTTGTTAGAAGTCCTTTAAGTGCCCCCAGCTCCCAGTCTGGGTGTCATTTTACTCCCTTCCATCTCTCTGAAAGTGTCTTGCCACACAATTGCTATTCATTCTGCAACGGGATAAAAAGTACCCTAAGTACCTTTGTTCCTTATGAGCAAAGAGTGCATTACGATCTACTTGGATGGAAAACATTATAAAATGTAATGCTACCATTACTACATTCCATATAAATACACTTCTAAGCCGGGTTATAAATCTTCCATTCCTCTGGCTGTAGCTAACATTTAAGAGACATATTTGTGGTGTTTTCCATTCAGGTTTCCTTTAACAGCACCAAGGGGTTTCATAAGATTAAGTGGAAAATAATTATAACATCACCAATATTTTAAAAATCTTGTTACACTTTTTCTATTCTTCGGGTAAGTGATTTACGGAACAATAATTAAATGTCAGGAAATGAATCACAGATGAGATACCGACATTTGATGGTGTTTTGTAAACAGACTAAATGAGTCCAGAGAGAGGTAGAAACTATTGATGTTTCCATAAAAAAATCTCCACAGAGCCTCTGAAAGGAGAATATGTTATCGAATGTAAATACAGGAACCTGATCAAGGAGGACTGTAATCTATTAGGGAAAGGAAGTGCTTTTGATTCCTGCTAATTTAAAAGTGAAGCTCGGGAGACCAATTCCCCCCAGCTGTCATCACTTATAAAATAAGGGAGAGTTACCCCTTTTTTCTTCTTGTTTTTGTTCCCTACACATTTTATGGATCGAGCAGTTAAGAGGTTTGAAGGCTTCCATTCCTCCACAGTGATCTACGTGAAAACCAACGTGTCCCAGTCCAGTGTCAGCAGGATGACAGGTGGGAGGGGAAGCTGGAAAGATTTAGGAATTGCTGATGATTTTTTAGAAGTGTATTACCCTCATGTACATTGTAAGTGCTGAAATGCCAGTATGTTCTTAGCTTTCCTTTTTCTTTTTTTTTTTTTTTAGAAAATATTACCAGGTAGATAGAACTAAATGGCTTCTTAGGGTCCCTGGTTCAACTCCTGGTGTCCTGCCTGTAAAAGTTAAAATGGAACTGAAAAGAAAATCAAATGGTAGAGAGAATCAGAAGCACTAACGTCTAACTATGGTAATTTAGTCGCTGGCTGAGGCTAGAGTTAGGTAAAGGGCGAGTAATGATACCTTGATCACAATAAAGGGGCAAAATACGCTTTGCCATATGAAGAAAGACCAAAAAATCTCCATAAAGCAGTAATACAGAGAAACACATGCATAAACATGGTAAAGTAATAAAGAGAATAAATAGGAGGAGGGAAGCAAGAAACATAGTAAAATTGCCATAAGTAGGTCAACGTTGAAAAACAGTTAAGTAAAATGACACGTTAAAATATATAATATAATCAAATCTTGAAAATACAGCATAAATGATGTAATGGAGAGAACATTGTTCAAGTAAATGGTACCGTGAGGACAGTAAATATAAAATAATAAAAATAGCAAAGGAAATGCAATGACAGATTTAATAAAATAATAAAAAGGGGTAAATCTCATTGCCTGAATTATTGTTTTACTGTAAATTAGTTTAGCAAGTAGGTTTTGTCATAATGTATTTTTCCTATTCCTACATCTGTACTATAGACTCTGCAGTGAAAGGCAATGTTTAATCAGTAAGCAAACAGGTGCTATTAAAAACCTTCCCTGAGAAAAATAAAATAGAAAAACACGAGTTAAGTCACTGTCTTAGCAAATAGCTTCAAAGGCATTAAGGCAAAACTGTGAGGAGTGTTTATCGAGTGTATTGGCACAGTTCTAGAGACTTAATTAAATGTAAGAGCAAACTGCAGTGCCTTCCCTGGATCAAGCCTTGGAAGGTAAGAGGATCGTGCACCCCCAGAAACCTCTGGCATAGCCACGGAATTCTTCTGAATTCGCAGGTGTAGGCTCACAACCCAAACGAAGTATATAGTTTGTGCTGAATTATGTCATTTATCCTATGCACTTCAGCTAATGTGAAAAAAAGAAGACACTTTTCTTTCCACAACCAGTTGTCTTTCTGTCTGTTTAGGTGTAAGCTCTCAGCCAGGACTAAATCTCCTAGCTGTTAAATAAGTAAATCAGTATTTTATGCTACTTTTGATCCAAGGAATGGTATTTTTTTAGTTTATAAAATGCTTAAACTATTAAGGCCTACACAGAGCTGTGATGAAAGTGACTTGGTCACACATCTCAAGCCCACTGAAATGGGGAGCAACGTTCTCTGCCTCCTGAATATTTCTAACACACCGATGAATTGTGGCAGGTGCCCGCATCCTTGCACTTTTTCAATCACAAACCAAGTTGAATGTGGCACTAGGTACCAGGAGATATACAAAATCAAGTATATTGCTGATAGGGATTTCTTTGTTTTCACACCTCTATTTCTCCAGAATGAAATATGCAGTTGTGATAAAAACATAGAAACCTAGCAAAAGCTCCTTATGTGAGAGATTAAAAGTTAAAGTTGCTTTGTTTCTAATTTCCTTCTCTTCTATTTCAATACATCAAGTAAATGCAGCTGATTTTCATTCTGTCTAAACTCCGGCCTTAGATATTTTTTTTTTTTTTGCATTAAACGGTAGAAATGTGGGTTTATGTCAAACAGTCCTTTAGTCAAGCACGAGGAACTAGGTCAGAGAGTTTCTAAAGAGGAATTTTACTCATGTAGAACATAAACATGCTTGCAGTTTCTTCTCCATACCTTCCCAATTGACTCTAACTACAGAAAAGTTCATTTACTGTAATCAATATCACTTTACCTCATGCCTCAATGAAAAAATACCTTCTGTAGTCAATAGCAATTAAAGAGACAGACAGGGACAGAAATATTGATGGAGATGAAACCAAAGATTTATACCTGCTTACTGTCTTTCCTGAATATGTAATGGAACAACTGCTAATTGTAAAATATTGTGTTAGTAAATGTTCATTGAGAAACTGCCTGGAGAGTGTAATGCTTTCAGTGGAGCTGGAGACAAAAGCCTGTTTGGGGCTGTAGTTTGCTCACTTATGACGAGTGTGTACAGAGGAATTTCAGGAGCATCAGTGGGACCATGGTAGGTACACCCGGCTGGAGATGGCAACAGGCTGTGTGTGTAGGGCCAAGCTGCGGGCATCGTGGAAGTCTCTTACTTTCGATCCTGCAAAAATAATAATCTGGGCGATCTTCTGTCTTTTTTATTTTTTTAACTGTGAGGATAATGAGTGACTTGAATAATTTATGTAGAGCTGGGGTGGTTAATTGGCACCTGTGTTCTTTAAATAGAAACGCTGTGTGTCTCTCAGGCATTTTCATCTGGTTACAGGGAAATCGTCTCGCAGCATTCTCTGGCCTGTTCTGTAGAGGTCAGGCTGTCTGGATCATAATGGCTGTTACGGCCTTTCTAAATCTATGAACTGTCTTATCTCCAGTCTCCCCAGATACAAGAGGAAGGCTCTGTAACCTCTTTAGCTTATACACTCTGAGACCATGTGCGAACCAAAGCATAGGAAATAAAGATGATCAGGCAATTTACTTCTAAAGCACACTCCTCATCTGAACTAAGATGCTAACCGAAAAGCCGGTAGCATTCCAGACCCGTGAAGGGAGAACTAAAAAAATAAAATCAAGAGCAATGAATGTACTGTGTGATTTGGGTCATGAAGTACACGCTGAGGGAAATTCACCTTCCTGCAAAGGTCCTGCAAGAAGTCCCATGGCAGCTGCATGTTGAAGGGCTCGAGGCTGTGTGTGCTGGCTAAAATCCTGAAATTCCTAGTCAGTTTGAAAACCTGACCATAAGGGTTTAAAGATTCTTCAGGAAATTTTGTTACTGTAATGAGTTAATTTAACCTGTAACACGCTCCTTTCATAAAGCAGCTCCTTGCCATTATTAGAGCCTTCATTTGTACTATAGTAGTGTGTGGCATTTATCATAGCAAAGCATTTCCTTGGGCTTCCATCAAACAACTAGAAAAATATCCTAACAACATATTAACATTGCCTCTCGTTCTGTTTATCTTTTGTGAGATGCTATGCAATATAACAAAGGCTGGCAAGACCTGTAACTACAATAAAAAAAAAGTGGTAAAAAAAAAAACAACAGCTTGCAATTGCTTTGTGGACTGTCAGTTACTTCATGTTAATGTGGACCTGCTATTAACTGGCTACTTAAACCAGTTAATTTATCAAACTGGAATCTGGTTTCAGTCTACTTGATTAAAAAAAAGAAAAAAAAAAGTGAGGATCTGCTTGTTTAATGGTGCATAAACCCTTCTTCCTAACTTGATATTAGACAATAAATTAGACATGAAAATTTTATTTAAGTGCTTTAAAAAGCAGAACTTGGTGTCATATATTTATTATCCTCTCTGTAGCTGCTTTTATTAGAATTACCAGTTTGTGATCTAGTGACTTTAATGACAGGATCATCAGGACATTCTCCTCAACATCCTTTTAGTATTAGAGCTGAAGTAAAAAGATAATAATGCAAGATTCAGTCAAGCGTTTTCTGCATTTCAAGCTGTCATTTAAAATGTACAAACATTCCTGAGAAAGGGAGATTCTTTTCTTCTTCCAGCCTTTTATTCCTTTGTGGTAACTTTCCCTAACGGTACCTTTGACAGCTAAACATGGTTTCTGACTTCTAATCAAAACTGCATGCGCTCAGTCAGTTCTTCCACCATCTCCCCTTCCTTTGCCAATGCCTGCCCTGTAAAAGTCATATTTAATGCCCCCACTGAAAGACTCTAGTTATCACATAATTATTTCTGCAGTCTCTCTGTTAAACCTTTGTTACTCCAGCAACGTATTTAAATGAGGTGGGGGAAGACTGTAATTGAAATGTATAGGAAATCTATAACTTGCAAATGGGAACACAAAAGGAAAGGAGTATAACTGGTGCAGAATGGAAGCACCACCTTGTGAGTTTCTGATGACCTTTTAGAGGAAACAGCAATGATAATTATGTGCTGTGTGGCTGCAAAGCTTCT
Source organism: Oxyura jamaicensis (assembly GCF_011077185.1). Classification (NCBI taxonomy): domain Eukaryota; kingdom Metazoa; phylum Chordata; class Aves; order Anseriformes; family Anatidae; genus Oxyura; species Oxyura jamaicensis. Next base: position 4,135,462 of record NC_048914.1, read on the forward strand.
CAACAGAAATGTGTGAGTGTGGATCTCAGAAAGAACACTTTTAAAAACCTCTGCAGGCTACATTTAAATATCATGATTGTCCATTTGAAAAGAAAAACAAAAACACAACAACCAAACAAAAAAACACCTCAGCCAAACAGTAACGTAGCATCAGAATTCCTGTGTGATGGTTTTTCCCAGTATAAATCCACTGGTTTTCTGCCTTAAAGATGCATTTCAATATCCATCAGTTCTCTGAAGTCAAGAATGGAGCAGTTTAGGAGCTGGATTTTTGATTCACTCCCACCCATAGGAACTAACAAGCTTAACAATAAGCAGCAATTTCTTCTTAAAACTTCACATTTAATATTCTTCGCTAAAAGCCCTCTTCTGTTTGTCTAGTGCAAGCCAAGACAGGTAAAGTAAATTAATTAAATCTTCTTTCATTGACAGTATGATGAAATCTTAATGCTATTGTTTGAAAGCTGATGCATCCTCTTATCTCTTTGTTCAGAATCTGATGCAGTGAAATGTCCTGTTTGTTTGATGGCAGGCATGAGGAAGGTACTCTCTGCAAAGGAGAACAGTGGGTGCTTTGTCGGCTACCACCACTCAAGTGAAATCCAGGTCATGTCAATTTCAGACCTTTTTATTAGTCACTGCATTCTCTATTTCATGCATGCGTTATTTCCATTGTGTCTTTTACACTTACTGTGGTATGTCAAGAAGCAGCAGACAAAGATTTGTGTGTGCAGAACAATGCAAAAGCATTATGGTGAAATAACAGTGAAATAGTTCTAACATTATAATATTACTTCAATACATTGTGAGAAGTAAGTAATGCCAATAAAAGAGCCTTTGTGTCAGTATAACATCAATGGTAGGGGGTGTATTAATCTCACAGTAACTATTAAGAAATAGAGCAATGCAGAAACTATACAAAGGAACCGTTACTGAAAGAATGAGATACCGGCTGTTGTGAAACCTGTGTAAGGTATTTTTGAACTAAGTAACTATTAAAGACCCCTTCCATGCAACCTTCCCTGCCGAACATGTGCAAATAAAGCAGAGGTCCAGCACTTTCCTAGCCTCACTTTTCATACTACACGCAGGCTGCTTTAGAGTAATACCTGTATATTTTACTCTCAGCTTCAGAATGCTGTTAGCTGTCAGACTTTTTTTTTTTTTCAAATGTTTTATTCATGTGTCACTTGACTGTTCATTTGCTAAGGGTTTACAAATGCTTCATCAATTATTAACAGTCCTGATACCTACTTGTTATTTTGTTGTTGTTGCTTTTTTTTTTTTTTTTAAGGAGGTGCTGGGGAGAAGAGAACACTACAAAACGAAGAAAACAGAATAAAATAGGAATTAAATAATTTACATCTACTTACTGTATATATCCAACTTAATTTTTAAAGGGAAACAGTTATACTAGAGAAAATTGAATTAAGCGTTTCCAGTTGTTTCTAAGAAGCACAGAACACCTATGTTCTCTCCGGGCGCATGCAGTATGCTAAAGAGATCACTTTGTACACTCTCAAGAAAGAGAATACGCAGGAGATTGTTTGAAAACAATCCGAGGAATGAAGATCACATCACCTTAGTAAAAAAGTGAAGAGAAGATGTGCTCTTGCATCTGAAGAGATATGTATCTTAGTGCCTAAAAAGGACAAGGTATCTAATGTGATGTCTGTCTTTCAAACCCTCATGTCTCTGAGAAACTTCTGTTGCTTTTCCATTGGTACAGCTCTATGAATAAATATAGTGGCAAAATTGAGGCTTAAGGACATTGATATATTTACCAAAGTCTTCCTGGTCTGCCTGCTTAACCTCTGCAAAGGAGTTGTGCAACTTTTCCCTCTCCCATTACAGTGCTAGTTCCACCATGTTGGAGAAACACAAATCTTTGGTTTTGTTTTCTGAAGTCAACTGAATAATGACATGCAGAGTTTTCACTTTCATTAGCTATTTATAAATACATTTATAAACTATTTAATAACTGCTGCTTCCAAAAGGAAAATATGAGTTTCTTGCTTCCCCAAAAGAATAAACTGAAAACAAAATGTTGCAGAGCTGACTAAAAACTTGGACTTCTGGAAGAGCAGCCTTTCCACAAATGCCTTCAAAGTTGGTCTGTTCTCTTGTCCCTTTGAAAAATTGTTTGGGAAATCTGCAGTTTTCAGTGCTGAAAGCCCTGTTTTGCTGAGCAAATCAATACATGGGATTTCTTTCTACAAAGCCCTTTGAAGCTCGAGCAATTGTCTTGATGGGCTCTGACTCACTCTCAGGAAGAGCACAATCAATTATCTAATCTCATGAAAACAAAGTACAGGACCAAGCGCAGGCAGCATGCAGTGCCATCGCTGGTGCTGGGCAGCGCATTAATGTCTCGTGCAAAGTACAGCGAGAAAATACAGCAGTGATTATAAAAACAGCAGCCTGTTTCTAAAAGCTAACAGTGGCCTTTCAAAGGGAGCCGAACATTAAACATGCGGGTGGTTACGCAGACCACAATGTGCAGTGCACGTGATGTTGTTGCTGTTAGGGACTGGAGATGGAGCCTGGAGGCTGCCCTGCCAGGCCTCACCGCCCATGCAAAAGCAGAGCCCCCAGGAGACATTCAAGGCCAGGCTGGATGCGGCTCTGGGCAGCCTGCTCTAGTGGTTGGCAACCCTGCCCAGAGCAGGGGAGTTGAAACTAGATGATCTTTAAGGTCCTTTTCAACCCAGGCCATTCTATGATGCTGTGATTCTATGATTCTAAGCCCCATAGGCCACAGATTCCGCTGTTCTGTATTTTTTCCTCTCAGAGTTGAGTGCTCCAGGCTCCACCTGGGCTCTGCTGACTGGAAAGAGGAGGCCTCGGACAACAGCAGGCCTGAAGCTCACCAGCCAGGCCCCAGGAGCTCAACGCGGCAATGGATTTCTCACTGGGGGTAAAAGAGTGGAGATGTGATGATTTGTTCGGTGCTGACAGCATTCTTACTAACAGAATGCAATAGTTTGGGTTTGGATGTGACTTTCCAGGCTTTGTTCATGCCCAAGGCTAAGGTGTGGGCTTTCCCTCAGGCTGCTCGCTCCCAGCGCTCCCTGGTCCCTTTAGTATTTTCTTACTCAAATCCACAGGCAAGTTGGAATCCGTCTTTACTCTGAGTCATATGCACATTCACTTTCCAATCTATTCTCTGTATGTTATCAAATAAAAGGTTAATTTCATAATCATTTAGCAAAAATGCCAACACCCACCTCTTTTTATTTTAAGCTGTTTTGTAGTTAAATAGAGCTGTGTTTGTTATTTCATTCCACAAAATGAAATAGACCAATGTGGGTTTTTTTTGTTGGTTTTGTGATCTCACAGAAGTATAGTAAATACTCTCAACAAATAGCAAGGAGTACTTATTAATGGAAGAGTTAATTACAGGACACACTCCGGCTGGCTCGCAGACTTTGGCTACCCTTTTTTAGAGGAGCCAGAGGAGCTGACCTGCCTGAGTGTGCTTTGGGTGGAGGGGTGAGGAGAGCATCTGGATGTGCCGCCAGCCCCGAGCTGCAGGTTTGGATCCCTGCTGGTGAGCTCGGGATGTCTGTTGTGTTTATCTCAGCCACTTGGCGGCTTTAATACTTGCTAGAAATGCAGCCAAAGGCAAGGCAGCGTGCTGATTGCATGCTTTGTTGGTCTTCCTCACCATTAATAATGGACTTAGAGAAATGAGTTGTTATGCTAATTATCAAGGTTAAAATGGGATGCTCTTGGAAGGCTGGGGTTCTGTCTTCCTGGCCAGGCCTGTGAATTTCCTTACTTTCTTTCCCTGCCTAGGGATTTTGCTGCCCACTGACTTTGGTGGCTTCCATGAATCACCTTCCCGCTTTCCCTGAGTACTTGGATCCAAGGAGCAGACCATGAGGAGCACTCATGCCAAGGCAGATGTATGGAGCTGCTGATCATGCCAGGAGTCTGGGGCTGTTTGTTAATGGATGATGTGTAAGGGCGGTGGGGATCTCTATGAGAAAACAGACCTTGATGCATTGCCCCATACCCCTTGAATATTAAGACCTAAGTGAATGCGTGGCCTTTGCAAACTGACCCAGCTGATCCAAATCTAGCCCCTGTTGGGCAGACATCTAGACCACAGAAGCTATCAACTAAGCTAAGCTGACATTCATTAGTTTTTTTGTCAGCAGTTTCTGAAACGATGCCATCTCCAGGGTGGAACATAGCAGCTAATTAATAGTATTTAATGTACAGTGTCATTGTGATACCCCCACTAATACATAATTGCAACAACATTATTAACAAAAATATTAATCCTCTTTGTCACCCAGAATGTTTTTCAAATCATTCTGTAGCTGATCAGATTTGTCACTCTGGCACAAAAGAAACCAACATTATTTTTGTTATTCTTAGATGCAGCTGAGCTTACTGTTTGTTTGTTTTTAAATGATTGCCTTCAACTTTTAAAATCCAGATTTTTCATTTTAACCTAAATTGTGTTTTATGATACAAATACATAGTTTTCAACTAACTCTTATGCTTACAGGCAGCCAATTATTATACCAGAGGAGCCGAGAGTTAATATTTTTGGTTTCAAAGCTTCACTTTATTTGAGACTCTATAAATAACATTCTCATGAAGTATTTATACACCCTAACCCAGCTCAGAGGAAGAAACAGAAGTAATGGGTAAGTAATGGAGATACTATTTGTGCTTTTACGTTTTAAAAACAGACTGTGTTTTTAAACCTGCTTGAATTTTTAAATGAAAAGTAAAGCTTAGTTTTTGCATTATAATGAGACTCATTCAGTGTGGGGGAAATGCTGCATTTGTTAACTCTTTTCTCACAGTGATCTGGTTTTGTAGATTTGAAATAATTTGCATTAGATTTATACCTGCAGCTAGCTCTGTATGAGACCAGCTGTCTTATATCCCTCTCCTATATAGGTGCATACTTCTTACAGAAGTCTGTGTTTGTATTCTTAAACACATGCCCATATAGCAGCTTAGTCACTTGCTAATTTTTTAGCTGTGTCACTAAATATATCGTGTACCTTACTAATTCCTCACCTCCTCATTGTGAGAAGGTCATCTGGCCTCTGCTGTTTCAATGTTGTGTGTTCAGCATCTGAAACCTTTCTACAGGTGGCTTTGGATAGATTTTGTGTAGTCCCAATATCAATGAAAACTCTTTGCTGTTTTCTAATCCAATAACTAATCTGATACATACATAATTGACTGCCATATATGTAGTATTTACCATGGTGGGAACAGATATGAAGTGTTTCGATAGCTTTCATCACACTCACTTGGGTTGGAATTTGTCTTCCTCAGTGTGCAGCGGCATTTGTTCCATTAGCTGCTATCCCAGTCTTGCACCAATAAGTTTTTTGTATCAGAAGATGCTGTCAACCGCGCTCTCTGTCTTTGGACTGAATTTGCAAATTGTCAAACACCTTCAGCTCTTATTTACAGCAGTGAGAACTAAGTTCACATCCCATTTCTGGTATAGGACTGGAAGTAAACCAAATTCATCAGTGTAACTAACTGCAACTCTAAGACAGATAATTTAGTCTTCCTGAGATGATATAGTTCACATATATATTTATAACTCTAAGTGATCTTAAAAACTTTATTTAATTAGAATTTAGCCTTTTTTTTTTTTTTTTTTCTGAGATTTTTTTCTGTATATTTCTGCTACTCCCAATGTTTCTAATTTTTATTTTAGTGCTTCTTTTTCCATGCAGGGTTTGTTTTTGGTGACCCTTCAGTGCCTTCTAAAGACATTTCCTACATGCATTGAATATGATTTGATTTAGCCCTCCTCTTACCCGTTTTATAATGTTTCTGAAACACACGGGTGTAACAATAAGCTATGATTCAGCACATTTCCATCACACAGAAATCAAATTTCAGTGGCTCTGATTACTCCTTATTGTACTGAGATCAATAGATGGGAGAACCCTTAACCTAGCAGCATGCCAGAGTGCCCGACATGTATTCATAAGAAGAGTCTATAAATTCAATAGAAATACTAGGTTGAAGGGGGCATTCATGCTTTGAATAGCAAGGTTTGTGGGTTGATTTTTTTTTTAAAAGCTTTTCTACCTTGCTTTACACAAATTGGATTTCTAAAAAGGCTTTGAGTCCTTCAGAGTTTGTACTTTGTAGCTGGGTAAAAAAAGAGATATAGATTGTTATACAATATCTACCAAAATGTTCTCTAGTGACTGAATGACACTTAATTTATATTCCCCAATTACTACATTAATTCTAAATTTCACTTGTTAAAACTGCTTTCCCATTCTGAGGTTCTATATTGTACAACACATGACACTACAATGTATTGTATTTCATTAAAAATAATTTCTAAACTAGATTGATATATACTCGAGTCAGAAGGGGACACATTCCTTTTTAAACTCGGTGATAGGAATCTGGAATAGTCTATTGTTTCCACTGGAACTAAACTAGATTTTGGTGGTACAGAGAAGAGCAGGACTTGACCCTTACTGCAAAGATGGATGGGAAAAATATTATGTCACTATTTGCAGCACTGCATACCGCTCCAATAAATTAAATGTCGTGCCTTACATTAAATTCATTTTTATATAGAATTTACCAGTCAATAACTGAAATAAAGGATGCAGTTTTGTCATAAAACTAAAGAACTATGTGATTTTCCAAGTTAGCATTTCATTTAGGATAAGCTATTGGCTTTGTACAGAAAAGTCAGTTCAGTTTCTTTGAAATATTTCTTATCTTTTCTGTGCTATTGTTATTTTTATGTTTCAAATGATGCTAATTAACGTATTTCAGAAACTTGAAGGTGGCAATATTGGTGTTTTATGCAGAAATACATGTCCTATATCCTTGCTCTTAAGAGCCTGCATTCCTACTGGATGAAATCTGTATTTGTTAGGGGAGCGAACACCATTCTTTTGAACCAGTTAAAGCTCATCTTTGCTTTACTTCCTCTCTGCAACAAAAATGCCTGCCATTTATACAGCCTGAGAAATCAGTGTTCCACCTTCCTTCTCAGGAGAAATTCTGTCTACAAGGCATGTCTAAAAGAATCACAGAATGGCCTGGGTTGGAAGGTTGTTCAATATTTTGCTGCTGAAATCCTTTGACCCTTCTGCTTCTGTGAAGAAAAAGAAAAATCAAATCTGTTTTTATTTATTCAAAAATGGCCTCTTAAGAGCTGATGAAATTGTGTTACTAAGATGTATACTTTGATGGATTTGCACATATGTATGGGATTTGTGAGGAGGGAACAAGGATACTTTCTTTTGGCAGGTATTATGTCTTTCTCTTTCATGGAGTATAATGTTTTTTTTCAAAGACATGAAATCAAAAGCCTCCTGCCAAAGGCAGCATTGTGTGGTAGCTGGTTTAATTTTTCTTGAAAATTTTGCCAAGGGCTATTTTGAAAAGTACGGTGCTGTTGAGGGCGCAGAGCCACACATTTGTTTCACATGAATGGTGGCAAATTCCAAGACTGACTTATGCGCTTCTCTATGGTTTTCTAACATTGGTTTCTGAGAGAGCCAGACATTGTTATGTGCACATTGAGACGACATTGCTGACTCCAGCTATTAAAGATTTATTTGGCTTGAGAACATGTTTTGGTTTTGCAGATGATTTCAAATGGCAAGGAGGCTGAATGCTGGCACAACAGATAGTACCGTGTGATCCTGATGAGCTACCTGATAGACAAGGCGAAGTAAAAACAACCTTGATTTCTGCATGCATGTTATTGCAGGCTTTCTGAGCAAGCCGTGGCTGAACTAAAACTGCATTTCACAGGTAATTCTTTTCAGTTTATTTACCGTAACCTAAGTCTTGTGATGTTCACATTTTTTGAAATGAAAGTCAGAGTGAAGTTTGTCTGATCACACTAAAGTAATTTTATATGTTGAAATATCTAGTTCTGGATTCATTCAACGCCATGCATGCATCAGTGCCTGAATATGTTAACTTAACCAAGAAGATAAAGCACTTCTACTGTTTTTCAAGGCCGGATCTGGATGTTAGAGCTTCTGGGTACTTCATTCCTTGGGTAAGGGCAAAAAGACAGTGGTGGATCTGAGCCTCACCCTAGATGATCCATCAGTGTACAGTTCTGTTGGATGTTACGCCTCTGGGCAGATACAAACACAGACCTCTGGCTGCGTGATTTTCTGCAAGAGTTTGCAGTTCTGGTAATCAAAATCATTTCCTATTTATATTGGAAATATATAAAGTGCGGCACCCAGTTCACTATAATAAAGAGGTGAGTCCTCTCTATCTGATAGAAACTTACACCTTGAGAATGAGCAAATGTTTTGAACCATGTCTGCAGCCCGGTAAGCAATTATTTAATCACAGTAGTATAGCTGAGCATTGCAGTCCTCTGTACTCCTAATGTGCGAAGTGTAATACTTAGTAAGGAGACAATAACTAGATAAACATATAAATGATACAGCATAATGCCTTTCCGTCCTGAATCATCACAAGGCTCAATATTCTATAGATCATGTAATAATTTCATTCAGGAGCATAATAAAAGTCAAATTGGTTTCTGAGAGACAGTTATATATGGTTATCTGTTTTACTGTCCTCTCCTACTGACCATATTTGCATTGTATTAGTTTTGGTAGTGGGATTCTGGTAGTGGGGCTCTTGTAGACATATATATGTATATATAGCTTACATTTACTGAACCATTATGAAAACTGAGTTGTAAAGCTCTAAGAGAAAAGGGGTTTGTAAATATTTAAAGTACGGTGCACTGGTAATGGCTATAAATTCAGATGTAGCACATTTTTCTTCTTGTTAAAGAAGTTTTCAATGGTTATATTTTCAAAATATCCTCAAAAGATTTTAACTTTGTGGACCTCATTAAGTCAAGAATACCACATTCCTAATAGCAGAAAAGAGGCAGGTTTTGTTGTAAAGATGCAGAAGTGGGCCTCTAGGGCAACAGTTTCCTGTAGCCTTGGGATCTTCCTCGGACTTGTCATCAAACATACCTTTGAAATAGGTCAGTAAAATGTCCTTTTGTCTCGTTTGTTCCAGTTGTAAATTATCTGGGGGCAGAATCTATGTTCTAAAATATTAAATGCAAAAGACCTTTTGATAAACAATTCATTAAGGCCTTACAATTTTTGGCTGAGGTGATGTGCTCACCATTTTACAGATTAGAGAACTGAAATGCACAAAAATAGAGAAAATTGTTGCAGAGATAATATATATCAGAACAGTTCCTAGAAATTTCATGTCAAACAGGTGGTGACTAGATCTCTTTTCCACGCTGTTTATTATTTTGATACTCGGTATAGTGGGGGGCTGAGCAGGCTAGACTCAACAGAAGTCTGGAGCCTGAAGGACTGAGTCACATCTTCAACAGGCATTCTTACAATGATGCTCATCACTGCTGTAGCCCATGCTGGTAGTACCAGATTATTGAACAGAGACTGGAAATCACGCTGAACTAGGTGGGATATTGCTTTGCAGGTGTATGACCAGGGTAAGCATCCTTTGTGGAACAATAAAAGCAGGAAATACATTTAAGTAGTTTGAACTAAACTATCCAGAACTAAGGGGAATACATACTGGTTCCTGTTTTCATTTGTGACTCAGTCTCCATCTTTGTACATCTCTGCTCAGTTTTACACTGAGTTCCATATATGCATATGTAGAAAAATAACCTGTCAGTCACTGTATTCAGTGCTTGATTATTCAAGAATTTTTAGTAAGAGCTCCTCTTCTGCTTTTCACAGTTGCTGATGCTGCCTTGCTAATCTGAATGTATTCAATACAATTAGAAAAACACTTGAGGAACTTGAATGGTCCCAGTCTGATTGCTTTATCACTGATATAGCTGATTGACCTATTTCCATGCAGCTTAAAACACCAGCTAGCAACCTTTTCTCCTGGATCAAGTTGACATGCACTTTACAGATGATCATTGTCTTCTCATTGCTGGGTTATGTATTCAGCAGGTCAGCTTTTTTCCATATTTAGCACTTCTCATTAAGCACAATAGTACATCTCTTTCACAGACATTGCAAAACACTTCATGGAGAATATTTTCATCAGACCAGAATTCCTTTTCTACTTATTTATTGTCCAGAAGAAATCAATCAATAAATAAATACTTGAAATGATTAAGCATATTTCTGGTCACAAGAAAAAAGAAATTGATCATTTTGGATTCCCTTATACAGATATCTTAGGAATTCTAGTGCAAAGTACATTTTTTATTTTTTATTTTTGGAACTACACACATGCTCTTTTGCATGCTCTTTTATTAATGTGTGGTCTAAAAAATTCAGAGTTCTGAGTGGACTTTATTTTGCTAGTGCTTTGGCAAGCCTGGAATCATGTACTGTCTTCATTTTATCTAAAGCAGAATAACACAAAAGTTAAAGAAGACTTTCACAAAGTCACAAGAGAAATTAGCTTTTCTGCATCAAGACTTATCGGTCTTACAGGACTATACTTCTTCCTTGAAGTAGTTTCTTGTCAAACAGAAGAACCTCAGGAACGTTTTTAGGTATACACCTTTAAATTAGAAGAGTTGTTGAAGACAGTAGGAACAAGGGATATTAAGAAAACAGTTGGTTTCATCTACTGTAAATGTGCCTGTGGGTAGGTATAGCCACCAATGTGCTTTTTTTATTGTTATTATTCTTTCTTGTCTGCCTGCTTTCTTTTTCTCCATTGCTATAGCATGTCTTCATTGGCTAAATCAATCTTTCCTGTCCTTCTGTTTTTTATTAAAACCATTGTTGCCTTTTGTTGTATGTCCAGAATTGATCCCTTGTGATGAGGAAAGGTTGGGTGGAGGGAGGGCCATAAATAGAGTAAATCACAGCCAAAAGAGCGTGATATTTAACAGCTTGGGTTTGCAGCAGTAAAGGGCAAATTCGCAGGTGTCACATAGAGTGCTTTCATCGCCCAGAGGGGCAATTCCAACAAGGACTGCCTGCTGCAAAGTACAATGGTGTGAGGTGATTCGGGGGTCACCTGCACACAGTTCTCTTGATGGATTGCAGAAACTTTCCCTTGTACTGATCTTAGCTACATCCTTGCTGCCTGGGGTTTTCTGACGGGCCTTTTCTTCTGTCAGTAATGGACTCTTGCCTCCTGTTCAGTATCTTTTTCAAGGTAGTTACAGAAAATCCCCTGTGATCTATTGCATAGAGCTGGCAATCCAAAGAATTGTGCCCATGGTGTACTACTTTATTCTTTGCTCTCTCCAAAGCAGTTGACCCTTTTGCAACATTGGCAGTTGGATTAATGTACGCAATATGCACTGTGCAGATAATGCTATTGACTACATCTTCATGTACTGAGGGAAGGGAATCCAGGAGGGTAAATGGGATTTCTGGTGACTGGGAGGAATGTGATTAACTGCCTGATCTAATGCCTGCTAAAGTGAGCAGAATGATTCTGGCTAATTCCATTGGACATTGAGGCAAAGCCTCTTTGGACTGGAACTCAAAACTCAAACAGTAAATTTTAGTAACAGCAAAACTGAAGGGACGAAAGGGGTAAACTTCACCTAGTAGTTAGAGTAAAGCTGAAATACTGTATGAGGTCTTTCTAGCAGCGGTCATTGATAAGAATTGGACCACTGAATCTTTGCCAAGGCACCATAAACTAACAAAAAACATAGTTTTAACATTATAAAGCTTTTGTCCTTTAGTAACTGTGTACAGATAGTGCCCACACACGTGCACAATTTGGAAAACTTACAGGCAAAATGTTGGAACTGGAGTTCTTCCAAGCTTAGATAATGTACATCAGAATTTAACCTCTTGGCTTAACAGAAGGGGTAATAAATGACATTTGTTTTTGTCCCAGCAATTTCAAGGAGTCCCACATCCACTGATACATGGCAGTAAGCACTTCTTTTTCCTGAATTAAGAGGAATAATAGAGGCGTAAAGAGGCACAGTACAATTGCTCTTCAGATATTTCATTTCTGTAAAACTGGTGCAGCTCAGAACTCCCCACCAATTAAAAATAAGTGAATTACAAAGAAAAATCAGCTGCGAGAACATGGACTAATTGGACTGGAAGGGGAAAAATAATAAAGTGGATACATATTTTGAGAAGTGCTCACAATAAATAAAAAGGAGAGACACTTTGCAGCCTCTCCATTTTCGCTTTATATAGAGTGATGCTCAAGGCAGGGTGATTCATGTGATGAAATAGAGGATCTGAGCAGATAATAGTTTGCCAATTCCCTGAGCTGCTTGCAGGACACAGAAGGTTGTCCAATTAATCCCTCTTGTTTGGATTAATCATGCCAGCCTGTTCTATAGCACAGGCAGCAACCAAACAAGAACAGAAGAGATGAGCCCTAAGCAGAACTGCACTCAGGAAAGGACTTGGGACAAAATCTGTATCCTGAATTTGTGCAATAATATTAATAAAGAGAAATCCCTTTCCTATTCATGTCCAATCACTATCATATATAAATTTATACAAATCCTATTGAATAAGCTCATAAATTCTGACCAACTAAGTATAATAGTCGCAAATCATCACCTTTTTATGTTAAGCTTTATGCAGCACCCCTGCTTACACCTTTATTCCTGCAGACCTTTCATGTTTCCTTCTTCATCCTTTGCATCTTTCCCATAACTGTTTTTTTTTTTTTTTCCAACTTTTTTCATGATCGTCCCTCTTCCTAAAGCACTGGTCGGTCTTGGATGTTACTCTTATTCTCTGCTCATAGAACCACTGAACTCCCTTAAAATTCTCTCCATAATTTTAAGGCAAAGCTGAAGAAAAACACCATAAACTAACCAACAACTCCAACACAAATTCCAAGGTTTACGACCTGATGAAATGACCTTACTGAAATAAGCTCAGAGCACAATGGACATAAAATACAAGTTTATGTTAATGGGTGGCTATGGAAGTAAACACGTCAACAAAATAAATTTCTGTTCTACAAACATAATTTTCCTTCAGGACAGAGAATGAAATAAAGAATTGACCCTTCTACGATAGACACAATAGCGTTGTTACCCCACATACATCTATTCTGCATTATTCTGTTATTCATGCATCTTTTGAATACTTGGAAAGTATTCAGATACCACACAAACAAGTCCAGAGTAAGACTACATGAGATAGGACTAGACAAGTTGATTTTTTTTCCTTTTTTTTTCTTTATATATATCTATCTATATAAAGGTGTGATTACTGCCATTTGTACCATTCCATACACATTTTATACAACTGGATCATTGTTCTGTTGTAAAATAGCTAGTTTTAGTGTACACGTGAGGAGGATACCCTACAGCATGGAAGTGTCCCCTGGAAATGATTGTATTCTTTCAAGGTGTCTCAGCCCCAGTCTTGCTTTAGCTGCATTAACTGCAAACACATGCAGGCTTCATGAAACGGGAAGATTAAAAAGTCACTGGAAACCTACACCCTACATCAGTCTATTCGCAAACACATTTTGAAGATTAGAGATAAATAGTTGCATAAGTTGTAGGGAATAAGCTTTTTGCTTGCTTCTTTTCCCAGCCTGCTATTTGTTGTGTGCGCGTGCACGCGCACAGATGCACATACTTAGATTAATATAACTACCTGAAGCAATACTGAGTAGCTAAATATTTTATGAGCCTGTGGAAGGTTAGTCATTATGCATGTTGCTCGGTGTGTCTCATTCACAGCCATTTACAGCTAATTGCAGCAGGACCCTGGAAGTACTTCTCTGGAATAAAGTCTGATAAAACTTCCCGCAGAGTTTTATTTAGGGCCAAGGTCAACTAGCCAGTTTTTTTAGCTTTTAAATGAAGACTTCATATCTTTCTAAGAAACAGTTTAGCTCATACTGCACTTTTGAGCTAGAAACAGGAATGAATGAATGAAGGTTTTGTGACCTTTGTTATTCCTCACGTCCATCCGGATGATCCTGCTGCTGCCTTTCAACCTTAGAGTTTACGAGTCCATGAATCTTAATGAAAGGGTATTTTCAGCAGTATATGGGACTTGAATTCCCTCTTGTTCAAAGGCTGAATAATGTCTTAATTTTGTTCCCATTTCTTCATCTTAATATTTAAAATTCTGAAAAAAAAATCACAAGATGTTGCTTGGTTGAGAAACTGCTTGTACATCAAAAATATCCCAATGAAATATGCTTGAGCATCTTAATGATCATCTGCTGAAAAAAATGTTTTTATGTTTACAGTGTTTAATGGAAATATTCATACAAATCAGTTCTGAAGCATTTGGTTTGTTTTCCAACTCCTGACACAGAAGTTGAAAGAGAGAGTTATTCCTTCTGAATTGCCCGGGTCATCCTATTTTTCGCGTAATATTAGCCCGAGTTTCAAAATACCCGGTACCCTTCAGCTCCCTTTGCTTTGGCTTTCAGTACTCGTGCCCCTGTGTTTTTGCTGTCAGCGTTAAGCACAGGACATTCGCACCACATGTCAGCGTACAGAAGTGGAAAGCTGGCACAGGGTCAGATCCAGGTACGTGGTTTATAAATCAGTGGGTAAAGTTAAGGTTACTGAGCCCTGTGTGGAAACGAAGGCGCTACAGAAACAAAAGCTCAAGGGCATTGCCTTCAGAAATAGGAAAGAAAAGTTTCTAGGGAGGTGCTCTAATTTATTTCAAGTGGCTTTTCCACATCTTCATCTCTCATTTCCATCCTTCCTTCCTTCTGGGTGCTCAGAGGTTTGATTCACAGTATCTGTTCTTGCTGTATATGGTCTGAAGACTTGCGGGGAGAGTCAAGAGAGGAATAACTTCCTGGCCAAGCAGGGATTGAATTTTCCCTCGGGGAGACTTGTCTTTTCTTTGGCACAGCTTGTATTGATAAGAGAGAGGTGCGATTCGCACATTTAATGAAATTCCTGTAACTTGAGGCATTCATTTAACATCTGCTATGTAGCAAAGATGTACTGAAGGTTATCCTGTGCGCTATATTTGGTTAAGAGAACCTGTTAGCATCCTCCCGTGTTGCAGAAAATCAGAATCTGAAAATGGTCCCTGTGCCTGTGCAGAAAGCCAAAGCAGAGCACCTGACTGAAGCATGTCCTAGCACATGAACACCTATGGTCCAATCTTGTAAGCAGTCCCACTTCCAGCTGTCAAGGGGTTGGTGTCCTATAGAAATAAATCAAGGCTGGCAAACTGTAGTTTAGCAATAACAAGCACCCTGGGTTGGAGCTGCGTGATTGGCAACCATGATAAATTTCTGTAATTACTATTGACTCTAGGCAGACTTTAAGTGGTTTAACGTATTGCTAGAGCAGTGAAGTTTTGATTAGTTTAAAAAGATGTATTGCACATAACTTTCAAATGCTGGGAGATTTTTCTGGTGCATTTTTAAGACAGGTTGCAGTATCCTGCTGAAGATAACATTGACAGCAGAGCTAGCAACTCCTGTTAATCCTTTTGCCTAAGAAAATTCTCTGTATTAGTGACAGAAATGATTGCTCTTGCTGTGATCTTGCTAATCTGTCTGTAATTTTCCATCCACCTCAATTACTCATCTCTCTTTTTTCTCTGTACGTACGTTGTTATTGCGACTTTTGTACAGTAGCAGATGAGACAGGACTGTGAAATGATGCTGAGCTGGGTTTTGCTTCTGGGCACTGAGGTTTTCAATGACAATGGGAGCTCAGTAAATACACACACTAATGTGCTGAGGTTAAGGTTGTGAAGGACCATTCTGGAACTTTGTGTGTTATAATTTCTATTTTTCACACTATGATCACTCTAAGTGTAGGGTTTATTCTTCTAAGGTTCTTTCTCTATCCTTCGTGCCTATTCACATGTCTAGCTGTAGCACTTCACCCTTTTATTCCCCTTCTTCCCCTTCCCTCACAAATGATCACAGAGCACACGATCTCTCATTTCTCTCATGTTCTTTCCCTGGACCATAAGGTTAAATCTGGTAGAAGGCATTCCGTCTGTCTGTGACAGACATGCGCGATGTTTTCAGTTCAGTATGCAGAGCACTGAGTCATGTATATTCACTGCTGCTCTGCCGTTAATGGAATTGGAGGTGTTTGTTAGTTACACTGAGCCTCACAGGGTACATCTTCAGTGCAGTTATCTTCAGCTTTGGCCGCACCTTTAGCCCACCTTTGCCATATATCCTCCTTTTCTCTTCTCTTCTCCGTGTTCCTTCAGTCTTCAGCCATCACTCCACAGGTACTCCATCAGTCCATCTAGACCCATCACAGAATTTCATCAAAATGGTAAAGAAAGGGATTGTAACACTGCCATCCAAAAAAAAACATTATTAGAAAGTGGCTGCTTGCTTGGTAACCTCAAGAAATCCAAGTTTGTGAAATGTAATGCTGCTTTTGTGAATGTGAACTATTAACAGTCTACTCAACAGCTGTCTAGAGGATGTCAAGCACTGCTTATGTTTTGTACAGCTCTCAAGGATATGGGTAGATTTCAGAAAATTTCAGTGGAAAAGAAAGGTGTTACAAATGTGTCGATGTAGAGGAAAGAAAAAACAAATAAGCTTATGTAACCATAATATTTTCTGTAAGGAAGAAAAAACAGACAAAAAACAGGTCCATTAGAAACAAAGTTAGATTTCGAAAAATGCTACTGAAATATAGATATTCCCAGCCACTGTCCTGAAATTTTACTGACCCTTTAGAGTAATCTTACGTCGTATCCCTTTTATGTCCCAGCCACTATGCTGTGCAGCAGTAAATTGAGTCCTGTTTCTGCAAGCTCTGATTGAAAGGGACATGCATTCTTTTAACTGCCCACCTCTGAATACCCGCAGCAGGAATAATATTAAATTAATCTTACAATCTTGGCATAATTAAAGTATAGAGCCTGCATAAATATTGCATTAGGCTTATTGATCTGGAAATTATTTGACCACAGCTAAGCCTTTTGAGTATGTCTACAACCAGTTTTTTTGCTGTCCTAAGAGGAATATCTGAATTGCCATGACATTGTTTTATCCGTTCTCTAAAAATGATTAAAACTAAGACAGAAGACTCTATTTTCCATACCATAATTTCATTATTTGTACTCCTGTGAAGCTTACAGCTCAATGCTTCTAATACAGTCAAGTATATATTACGAAGAAGTTCTCATGTCGAACAGTTTGTAAGAGCAGTGAATTTTCCAGAAGGCAGTCAGAGCAGGAAGCAGATGAGGAGAAAAGGCCGGTAGAGAGAAGAAAGGTGTGGTAGTCCCCATTTGAAAGATGAGCATAACCAAGATGCAAGGGATCTGGATGAGGAAGATGGTGAATTGTTCAAATTTATCTTAAGTGCATGAATGCTTGCTTAATTTTGAACATATTCTTAACTTCTATTTGAAGCAATAGTCACAGAATCTTTTTTTGTTCCCCCACATAAGTAGTGTGCTGTTGTAACTGGGGCATTAGTGAGTGAGATTCCCTTTCGTCCCCTACAGTTGGACGTTTACTTAAAACAACTGGCATCTGATGATGCCTGCCTGCAGTAGTAAACTCGTTCTGAGTTTATTATGAAGAAAATGTGTATTTTATTGCCCTGTGATGGTACAGTTGTAGATGTATATGTGATATTTCCTAAATTCTTGTTTTGTTGCTTGTGAATCTTTGTATACCCTTAGAATCCTGAAGGTGGCTGAAAACTGTCTAAAAGTGCATTATGCATATTCTCAAAGGCTAAAGAATTTTTCTGCTCAGTCTTGGCAACAGTCCTTACTGGAACCAGCTAGACAGGGGCAGGGAGAGCTAATTGGCAAGAGAGCAAGTGAATGACATAATTGGCTGCAGCATATCATTATCTTGGTATTCCAGCTATAATGAATGCCATTTACACAGGCCAGATGCAGCATCCCAACAATATGCTGGAGCAGAAAGAGTATTTTATCAGTGGTGCTCATTCCTGATGTGCAGCGTTGTCATCACGGGGAGAAATGAGCTTTGCCAAAATGTATTAAACTCAGAAAATGCACATTCATGCAAAATGTAGCACAGGAAAGATAGTAAAATTAAAGGGACAACTCACTGTAGCCTTGCTCAGTAGGTGAGATTTAAGAAGGCACTGTGCCTTTTTGCTGAAATTCCCATATTGAGAGTCACAGTTCTGTTTCTGCCCCAAAATACTGTACAGTCTCAGGAAGAATCTGCCTCAGCTTGATTCTCTGTAAATGGGAACAATGGCAGTGATCATTCATTATTAAGTAATCAAGAAGATACGGGCTAGAGAAATGGTGTTGCTTATTGCAACTTCTATATCAGAGGTGGCACAAGCTTTTGAAATTGTTTTAAAATAGTTGTTTTCTGTAGTTTGTTGTGAATCTTAGTTTGACAAGATACATTTTTTAAAATGCAGAGTTGTTTTAGATAGAATCCTGTTACGCTTTCATGTATATATGTACATCCTAGATGAGACCTTCTCTTTTGAATCCAGAATAAAGATACAATAAATTCAGGGAACAAGAGTATTTCACACACCTCCAATTATAATCAGCTACAGAGAGAGACTTGAAGGTAACAAATTACCTGCACAATCTTTAACCCCAATTACCAACAACTTGTGCTCATCCATAATTGTCTTTCCTGAAAACTCTTTCTTCCTGCGAAGGTAAATGATGGATTAAAGTTGTGGCTGCCTGTGGACAGTTCCAAATTGATGTATTGTTTGAAGGTTCCATTTCCCTAAAATACAGGAATTAGCAATCTCTTCAGGCACTACATAATCCTCCTGAATCTCTCCCCCCTCAGGAGTACACCCTAAGAAGAATGAAGGAACTGCCGTATGGAACTTTCCATACAAACTCAGCTTAAAACTCACAGAAGGAGTGTGACAATGCTCTGCTGTTGTTTATTAAATGGGCTGGCCTGCACTAAATAGCATTTGAACACTAGCCTTAAATTTGAAGTAATAAGGCTTGCAGTATTAACCAAGCCCTGATACTGGACAGTCCTGGGTTATAAACTACATATGAGTTTGTTTAAAGTGCCAAGTTCTTGCTTTTTTTCTAGCTTGTGGACTGTTTGGTAGTGCTCAGCCAGTGTTTTCAAATGCTTATCTGAAGCCCTAAGGATTAGAAATACATTCCTCATTGAGGAAAGCCTGAAATGCATGTTCTGTGCAGGAACAGGACACAAAATCTCCCCATCAGACTTTGCCAGACGCAGCCCAACAACAGTTGATATAAATGGCTCCATCTCACGTTTGAAGTGGGAAGGGATGATAACGTGCTCTGACATTGTTTGACCATATGATGTGATAGGAGGGACACAGTGCCAGCTGGTGCTAGTGGGGAGAAAAAGAAGAAAAGGGGGAAGAGGAGAGAGGAAGAAGAGAGTTTTAGCCTGGTGGAACTCCTTAGTTTTGCCCTACCAGGTAAATCTGTGTGTAAGATAACCATAGGAGACATGCAGCCTGAGTAGAGATTTTATATATGTAATTTCATCTCATGAAATGATGATGGCTGCATTAAAGACATCCAGATGATCTATGGACGTATGGCTTCAGATATAATAAAACAGAAAATAGAGTGGAAGTATATGGATTTCAGCACAGATACAAAAGCAAGTGTTTTTGTGATTGATAGCTCTCTTGCAGGCACTGAACTGAATTGCTAGTAGTTTAGCAATGAATGACCTCAGGCTACTTAAGAGGTACCATTTAATATTGCTAATTTTCCTCTTCCAAACTGTTTGCAGCAATCCGGCAGTGTGAGGAGCAACTCATGTTTTCTAGTTTTTTTAATTGATTATATAAGTAGGCAATCAAAATAGACTGTCCATTCTTTCGTGCCTGATATTTTTGTTATGTCCTGCTTTATGGGCAGGGCGGTGTGGCTGGCAGATTACAGGAGAGAGAATCTCTGTATCTCCACCACCTCCATATCTCTCCCCCTCTCTTCCTGGCAGCTATTTTTCTTGTTTTTATAGCGTTCTTTATGATCCATTGAAAAGCCTCATGGTGCTCAGATTGGCAGTGCTGTTCTTCAGACCCATTGCTGCTGTTTGTAGCATGTAAAGTAACAGTGGGAGGTGACGGGTGGGAAGCAGAGGGAAGGAGGTGTATCTGAACCCTGCGCTGGATATTTTTATCTGCGCATGTGCATAAAAATTCAAACTGAGGAATGACCTTGCAGATGATAAATATTACTTAAGCTGGTACAATGGAATTGGGAGACTCAAAATGGCACAGGAACATGAAAAGCACAGGATAATGGCACAAGTGCAGGCAAGTAGGAGAAACAAAGCTTCTGGCTCATTTAATCCAAATAGCATTAGTCTGCTTTGGAGAGCAGTGAAATCAGCAAAACCTCTTCCTTTATTCCTCACAATTGTGTGCTCAGCCACACAGTGTCTGAAAGCTTTTGTTTGAACTTTCAGAGAGAAAAATAACAAAATACTGTGCCAAATTCATGATGACTTAAATAAAATTCAGAAATGATGATCAGGAGAAACTCTGCCATTAACTGGGCAAATGCAGATATTGCTAGCTCAGTGCCTGGGAAATTTAGCCTCAGGTGTTCTCCAAAAGTAGACAGATCTAACTGTGTTGAGTTTAGTGGGGTTATGCTGACTTACATCAGTGGGAGATCTGGTCCAAAATATGTATCCAACTAACTCATGGAAAAATCTGACAAAGTAATTAATTCCCAGTCTTTAGTACCATCTTTTATTCTACTTTGTTCTGACCTCAGTGTTATGACAGGGTGTTGGACTTCTTTGGAGCAGGCTTTTTATACTGGGCCTTTCAAGGGAGTTATGCTTTTGGGTGTTTAGTGAACGGACATTAAAAAAATCTTACATGTTATGGAAATGTCAGCATGCTAGGCCAGCCAAACCACTTTTTTTGCTCTGTGCTAGATTTTTTATTTTTATTTTTTTCTGGATGGGGAAAAGAGCCATTTCACAAGAAACAGAACCTATCAGGAACTGGTCTGAAACAAGAAAAGCTGTAGAAACTTTTCTGTTCTTACCGTTTGTTGTAATTCGTTTGACCTCTTACGGTTGGAAGACCAACAGGCATCTTACTCTTGACAGGTACAGCATCTGCAGTGAAGCCTTGCAGTGCTGGTACTTTCCTGGAGCTTATTGGAAGTTGTGTAGCTTAGATGGAGGCTGGGGAGGGAATGCAGAAGGTTGCTCAGATGTCTCACCTGTTTGATTTTCACCCTGCAAAGAAGATTTTATTTCACAATAGCTCTTGTTTGTTTTAAAGATTCATTTGAAAATGAAAAGCCCTGTATATGAGTACCTACAAGCAGAAAAAATGTAAAACAGGGAAAGGGATTTGGCCCAAAGAACTTCCAGCTTATTCCCACCTCTTATTCTTTGTTTAAGGCTCAAAATTTATGTCTTTCAGCATACAGATTGTACTAACTGCTTTTATATATACAGAATAATAATGTTGAATGTCAATTGCTTATTTTGAATGCTGCAAGAATATGAATGTGATCGCCTAATGGGAACAGATTGCCAGTCTGCTTGTCAGAAGAGAAAAATGCTGGGTAAGGCCAAGTTTGCAAAGGAGTTCAGGAAATCTCCTTAAAACTCAAAGCAACATTAGTGGTGTTTTATCAGTTAATATAAAAGGTGTTTGCAGCTCAGCGAAGCCCAAACATTAAGATTATTGCACATTTTATTGGCCTTTCCTGAGCTCTGAAACTTGAAATTCATCTGCCTCTAACCTTTTCCACCCAAGTCAGTTTCATACATAAGTAAAGAGCGAGCTGAAATTACAGGGAGCTGTTAAGGAATGAATTGACTTGCTTTCTTCTTTCAAAACTGATATTAAAATATATGAGGCACAATTGTCAAACCAAGAAATTTCAGGATGATTCATAGGGAATGAATGGCCAGCCTGCTAGTCTTTCTGCTCCCTTACATTACTGATTTTTAGTACTCTTTGAAAAGGAGGACATTTTCTTGCCATCCAAAACAAAATGGAAATGGGGAGGGGTTGAAGGGAAGGCACCATCTCTGCCCAGCTGCTGTGAACATATTGCAGATAATGCCAATCACCAGAGCATGCTGGAGATGTTAGATGTTTTAGTAAGCAGCTTGTAAATGAAAACACAGAGGAATTGCGTCTACTTTTCCCTTCTTCCCCCTCCTCCATATTTTATCCTTCCCCTTTTCTATAAGATACTTGTCAGGCAACACTGTGTTTGTCAGTGTCATAGCCCAGCATCCAGGAGCAAAATATAAACCAAAATTGATTTGTACATTCAAGGGTGAATTTTCACTTCAGTTTGCTGAGCTACAGCAGTGAAGCATGTCTATTTAATTTGCAACATAAAAAGGGATAAGTGCCATGCCAGCTTTCTGAATGCTGTTGGTTCTACATGGGGTAGCAAGGACTGGAGGTATCATATAAACTGGGGCCTTGATCCTGGGATTCAGCACAGATGGGTACACTGCTACCTTGTAATGCAACTGAGTGAAGATATTAAGCACAGTTCAATAAGTTTAATGTTAAAAGCATCTTCCAAAGTGCATTAAAATCAATTGCAAAAGGTTCAATTGATATCAGGGCACTTAGGATAAGATCTGTAAGGGCACTTTCAATCTCCAGACTGGACTCAGTAATCCCAACTGTACAGCCTGTTCACCTGGATATGCGGGGATGATAAAAGGTAGGCAGAAAACAAGTGGTTTTCAACCTGCATGCCAGAAGACAGAGTGTTCAGTGAAAGGATTGTCTGAACAATGTGTCTTCTCATGATGTGGTGCCTCCCAAGGCCGATGTGCTAGTTGTATTGACTTTACAGCTTTTCTAGGTAATGCAGTAACAATTTTATTAAATTTCATTCTCAAACTTTTTACTTATGATGAGTACATTCCATTTACTACACAGTATCTTCTAAAAAAACTGGTGTGCTCCTATTTTTTTTTTTTTTGTTTCCAGCTTCTGGGAGCCCCTGTGCTAAAGTGCTTGCAATGTTAGACGTGATCTTATAATCTGCAGATTTTTAATCACTAATTTGTGTAAATTTATCTTTTTCTTGTGCGTTCTTGTCTTCTTAAAGTTATTTAGAACGAAGTATGCCCATTGTTCCTTTTCCTTACCTCCTAAAACTATGCTTGACTTGAAGTAAACTTCCTTTGATGGCATAGCCCTGCAACTCAGACATTTCCAGTGAGGTTTGTGCACTGTTTCTGTTGAAGTCTTTTGTTTGTATTTGCCAGCACCTCTTGCTCATTTCAGCTTACCAGTTAAGGTGGCATTAGGTTCACGTGTCTTTACATCCCTCTTCTTACAGCGCCTCTTCAGCCTTTTCTGATGAAGAACTTTCTCTTCCATTTTACCGTGCTACTTTTCCATTATAGAGGATTTGCTCATTTTGACCTATTTTATTTCTTTCATCTGATTCCACATTCTCGGTTATCTTGAACTTTGATTTCCTTGCCTGGACACCTGTTATTGTGGCCTCTATTATACTGTCAGACGTGAAGGGCCGTGTCATATTGATGATGACTATTGTGGTGTAACTTGTAGTCTGAAGTCGTAAAGTACCTGACATCTGGTCTTCAAACTCAGCCTGAAATGGTGTCTGTAGGTCTCATAATGTCACTTTTTGTAATGCTCTCCGCAGTTTTGTTTTTCTGGAGTTTGATGTTCAGTGTCAGCACACAGATGATCGCTTCCAATATGAGTTATTTTCTATGTTCAGACATTTGTGGGGGTTGGTCTCGATGTTCTTCTGAAATAAGCACGGACACTCAGTTCTCATGGCTCCCTCTGGGGCATCCGAGATTCTTTTGTGTGGCTTCTCCTGGAGTGGTGTACCGACGTTTATGAATGTGATCCCAGAAGCATTTCGAATAGTATTTTCACCACTTGGATTTTGAGATGTGTTCCTTTCAATGCTCATTGGTACAGCACTAGTTGCTATACTACTCCTGCTAGTCCTTGACTGGGAAAGCTCATTGTTAAAACAACAACAACAACAAAATCTTCAGGGTTTGCTTCAGTCAGTTCTGGTGCTGAAAGTGAAGGGGGAGTTACCAGGAGAGCCCTGAATTAGGTTGACCACTTACTGCACGAACTGCAAGATGTTCCTGTAGAAACATTTGTCTGTTTGGACTGAACTTCTACCCGGAGCGTTGCCTACAGTGTCGTCTTTGTTCTGAGTTGTTCTGACATCCAGCCGTACAAAGAAGCCCAGCATGGCTTTTGCTTTGGCTGCAGCCCCACTTTGTAGTAGATCAAATCAGGAGGACTGGAACATTGGAAGTGGGGGTTTCAGCATGCAATTAAATTATTGCTGTTCATGAGCATCACTCACAGCTAAACTGTGTGCCCAGTGACAGAGAGGCTGATTGTCTGACTCTTTGAATTATATTCAAATAACATTGTCCCATTTCTCGAGGGACCCATCGGTGCACTTACAAGCTCTTTAGGGCTTTGGCTAGGCTTAATAAAAGACGATGGATTTGAACTGGCATCTTGGGCAGCAAGGCTGGTGTTGTAGATGCCAAATTAAAACTAAACCCTCTCCTGTGTAAGAGGCACATAAAACTCAACCGAGAACGAATATTCTGTGAGGAAATAAAAGAACTGGAGAGTTATTTACTAGGAATAATTTTTTCTGCCTGCATTCATAATACCTTTTAACAGATTCTTCAGGAGGATGAAATCTCCTGAAGTCCCAGGTTTCTTAAAGTGAAAACCTCATTATGAGATTTTATGAGAACATTATTTTAATAGGAAGTGAGGCAGCAGAAGGGAGGGAAGAGAAGAATTGTAGTGATTGGAAAAAGCATCAAAAGATGGTGAAATACTATTGAATTTCCTCCTTTCGCTAAACAAAATCAGTTTGTTCAGACAGAAAAAAAAAAACATAGCTTAGTTCAGGCTGGGGAAGTTTAAAGGCTGAAACACTACAGTGAAATGGAAGAGTTGTTTCATGGAGAAATACCGGTTTCCTTATCACTATATGGTTACTTTAGAGTTAGAAGAAAGCAGTTTTTTCTGTGACTGGTTTCCACAGTCACATGTCAGCTTCAATCCCACCAAATTATATAGGCATTTTACCAGGAGAGTTGTTTTGATATTTCGGTTGTCTGTCTCCCTGCAGGTTACAGCAGCAATGTGGTATTTAAAGTAAGAATCTGGCTGTTCATTGCCTTGTGTCTTCCGTTTTTATCTTTACCAGTGCAAAGTATATGTAAATATCCCTCACTCTCAAATCCTCCCCTCAGAAGCCCTTATCAAGGGAGCACGTCAGTATTTTTATCTTGTGGTTATCTTCCTGTGCAGTGGGTTAGGAATTGGAAAGTGCAAGCCAGGTGTCCAGCATCCGAGGTCCTTGTGACACTGGGCAAGTCAGTTATTTCTTTAAGGATTTCTTCCTTATCTGTACATGAACATAGTATTTTTTCTCTCATCAGTTGTTTGTCATGGCTGTTTGCAGCTCCCTGAAGACAGATACAGAACCGGATCAGGTGTGCAGATCGTTCAGCGTGTGGCACGATGGCATTTGGTCTTACTTGGGGCCTCAAAATAAATGTAATGATACATTGGGAAGGGATTTCGTAGTACTTTGCTGAGTGAACGGACACGTTCTTTTGCAGAGCCACCCAGACCAGCCAGAGGTATTCCTGTGCCCAGTGGCTCGTTGCTGGCTGTCAGCTGGGGGGGTTCTGACTCCCTTCCATACATAGCAGCAGAATAGTGCCCACAAAACTGCTAGTGCACAAAATCATCCAAATGAGGTAGAACCGCTCTCATCAGCATTTTAAGTTCATTTGTATGACCCTGAAGCGCATGAAGAGGGCTTATGCATTTTGTTCTGTCAGTTCGGATATGAAGATTAGAACAAGCAGTGCCTTAAGCCATCCTAAATGTTTGCAAAATAAACATCTCTGCGACCTAGGAAACAGAATAGTGCTACAGAATGCTGAACAGGTGCCAGACAGTAATCTGCTGGTTGGTTTGTAACCACGGTTCAAGCAAGAATGAAGCTGCCTTTCTGGAAGGCATTCCAAATATAGTTGTCTATAGTTTACTTTCCAGAAATAATATCCCAATTAGGAAAGTGTCTGCGCTGCAGGGAAGTATTCCCATCATGGAGCACTCTGCAGAATGTCTCTCTGCAGAGTAATGAAGAAAATACAGGGAAAGGGCTGTAGAAAATGTGTAATTTGTAGTAGTTAAAGCTGGAATAGGGCAAGCTGGAGGGCTGTTGCTCAGTGAGTCAGTAAATAAGATTAATTAATAAAATATCGTATGGAAAATTCTGCATCTCAAATGGAGCTACACAATCTCTTGAATGTCTATGCTCTGTTATTAAGCAGTGGAGGAAGGAGCTGGGGAATAGATCTTATTTTGTCCGCTGGCCTATCATTTTGTGTGAGTGTAGGTCAGATCCCATTGGATTTCTAAATAAATCTGGGCTCTTAACAAAGTGCTACAAAGAGCTTTGCTGAATGCTTGGGTGCAATCTCCATAGCAAAATTTATCTGATGCAGCCTTTGGTTTCTTGAAGGATTACTTCATTTAATCATAACTGGTTTTTGGAAACATTTTAGTCAGCTGCAAATCCTCATCTCTTCTTTCACGTTAGATAATTAAATCAAGATATTTTTTAAAGTGTTTGCTCAAAACCAGCGATCCTGATGAAACTGGGTAAGAGAGTCTGTGAAATGTCATAAGCAGGATCTTTTATTTTGGGAACTGTTCTCAGTGTTTTATTTGATGTTACTGTATCACAACAGGCTATTTATGACATACCTTCTTCCTTTGTGATGCACAATGGGCCAATTTTGAAACAGCATAGTTAAGGAATCACTTTTTAACATAGACAACATAGACTTTTAAATAACTTTTTAACATCAATAAATAATGCTATCAGATCTATGGAACAAGGGAGAACAGGGAGAGAGTTGCAACCATCAGAATAGCCAAGAATATTTTGGCACCTTGAATTAAATTTCATGCTGATGAGCAAAAACAGGGTTCGGTAGCTGGAACTGCTCTTGTTTTAGCTCTATGCTCTTATTTATATTCATAAAGACAAATAATAAATCTAATAGCATTCTTAGCAGTATTAGATCAGCCCAATAGCTTTTAAGTAGATTTTTGATAAATGAAGATGCTTGTCAAAAATAGCAATAAACAAATTATGCAAACAGAATTAAATATGCATTGAAACCCCACAGACATATCCGAAGAATCTAGTTAGATATAATTGTTCTTATGTTCCGCATTTTCTTCCCTCAGGTTCTGTTACTGTAGATAATACCAATAAAATCATCTTTCCTGTATGATTAATCTGCCTTATGGCTGCTGCAGTCACCCAAACCTGTATTTGCTGTGATCACAGTTAGGATATTTCAGGTGAAAACCACGGACCTGTGGACAAGTATACATGATGGACAGTGCTGAGAAATGAAAATTGTCTTTTGGGATTTTGCACATCCTTAAACTTCAGGTGACATTGGCAGGTGATGCACAGCTCTGCCTTGGATCAGGTGCTGTAACGTCATAGGGTATTAACGGCTACGAAGCTCTGATGCCTTGTTCCGTATTCAGTGAGCTAAGTCAGTAAATAGCAAGAAAATGTAGTCCATGAAACGTCTGAGGCACTGTAAACATTGGAACAAGACTTTTACATCATTTTGGTACTTTTTAATTTCTTTGTTTTTAACTATGTGGTCCTGGGCTATTTATTCATCTGTAGCGGCACAAAGAATCACAGTCTGAATCCCTTTTCAGTGATTTAAGACAGTAACTGGCCTACTATTTCTCAATTATTTACATGTCTACTGGTTCTGAAGAGAACTTTGTGATATAAGCAGGAGTTAAGTTTTAATTGATCTTGCCCATATTTCTGTGAACCAAGTCACTCTTGTGCTAGCATTAATGCGCATCTATTGATTGTAGCAGCCAGCAATATCCAGGGTTTAAATCTGTAAATGAAACAGTTCTGTACTACTAGAGAGGAGGAGGTGCGTAAGTAAAACAAAGTAATGAATTAAGCAGTACAAAAACCAACAACTGTTTCTGGCATTAATGTGCAATGTAGGAGACTCTCAGAGCATATCAAGCGAAGCTCTTCAGGGAAATTCTACCAAGTCTCGACTCCTAGGATATCAGAGAGATGATTTTGTGTAAGCCATCTGAAAGGCATTGTAGTACAATTAGTTGTTCGGAGTTGTAGGAGGCTGCTTGCCAATTCTTCATGGATTTCATTTGTAATTTGCTTCAGGAGTGTGGAAGCTGCTTCAAAACCTGTTTAGAGAGAATTCTGCAGAGGTAAGACTATAAATATACGTGTAAGGTTAAGCAGCATTTGCATGGTTGAGCTATTAGAGCCACTGCTGTTTGACTAAAATGCAAACAAAATTGAATTCTATTCCACTGTGGTCATTTGAAGACCACTAACTTTCTGTAGTCTTTAAGTAGGGAACTGTCACGGTCTGAACGGACATTTAGTTTGTCGCTTCTCAGCAGTTCAGCTATTAATAGATTTATCTAATTACATTCTTCATGAGGTGCACTGAGAAAAGTTACTTATTAAAATTCTACATCCTTCCTTTTTAAATGTATGACTTATTAAAATTGTAATCATTCAATGGGAAACGAAGCATTGGGAATTATATTTACTTATACAGAGATCTACATCCTTCTGAAGTCAGTGGAAATTTTTCTATTCATCTCAATGACTTTTGCATCAGAGCTGTAAGTTGCAAGTAGAGGCAGCTTCAACCCCTCTTAATTGTTTTCATGTACAAGATGATATCTAATGGTTATGAGTACTTGTCTTTTCTATTCAGCATGAGATATGCTACACAACAGCTTTGGCAAAAGAATATGGGACAACCCTGCAGTTATTACAAAAAGGCTATAGTCAGTACTTTTAAAGATGCAAAATGAATTTTGGAATACAGATAATATTGTAAGTCAACGTATTTGTATTCATAACTCTTCCAGGTTTTAATATCTTTTCTAAAACACTATCCCAAAGGGAAACTGTGGAGGCTATTGGGGTTGTTTTTGACTTTTGAAACTCTTTATGATTTAAATTCTTATTCTGCAAAAGTTCATTCTTATTATTTTCAGAGAAAGTTGAAATGATTGGCTGGTCCCCACATCCTCCATTCAATTTCCTTCCGGCACTGCGTCCCAGACAAGGAGGCGCTGTGCTGGATAGAATTATGCCATGGTCTTAGTTGATAATGACAAATAATTAATCTCCTTGCTTGGATGATAAAAAACTGAGACATTATTGCACAGTTTTAGATATATGA
The DNA here is from genome assembly GCF_011077185.1 of Oxyura jamaicensis. Taxonomy (NCBI): domain Eukaryota; kingdom Metazoa; phylum Chordata; class Aves; order Anseriformes; family Anatidae; genus Oxyura; species Oxyura jamaicensis. The sequence goes on from NC_048914.1 coordinate 4,164,652, forward strand.
AATCCTTGTTCTGCAGGAGACAGCTGGACCTCTGCCTCAGAATCCTTAGTTTGTGAGGAAAAGTGGTGGCATTAATTGACTTTGTATTTCCATTGCTCTTCAGGTATGATGAGAAGCTCAGTTCCATTTCTTCCTCCTAGCCACAGACAATTTTGAAAATCATGGCCATTGTGTCTATTTCTGAAGCATCTTATCCTGATTCTGTCACATTTATACCTCCCTATTTTTTATCCATTTCTCATATGTAGTGATATTTTTAACTGAGACGCTGAGTTATGCAATAATATATGTAAAATCTCCTTGGTGATATTTTGCAAGGGGGAAAAAATAAAGCTGTCAGGGAAGTGATCTTGAGAAATACAAGCTTTATTCTAGCTGCCTTACTTCAGTATGTCCAAGTGCAAATCTTTTGTTACAAGAGAAGAAGACTTTTCTCTAGTTTTATTCACAAACCCCAAATTGAGTCTGTTGTTTTGTCCTGTGGTGTAGAGCATTACAAATATTATGATAGTGGGGTGGCCTTGCATCAGCTAGAAGGATTGGCAGATCTGGTAGTACATAGGAATTTTTAGATAAATTTTACCTGTGGGAAATCTCTGGGCTTTTATTACATTTCTAGAGTAATTGTCCTCCCCTTTTGCTCATTTCTAGAGGGAAAGATAACACCTCTCTTCCATTAATGAGCCTTCTTTTATCTAAATTATTTAAATACAAGGCAGTGTCCCTGCTCGTTCTCCTGCAATATAGGCAGCCCTATACCAAGATACTAGGGACACTTCTAAATGAGATTTAATAATATAGTAGGACATTTAGCATATATTAATTAAATATCAGCAGATGGTAAGGAGAGCCCTCGCTGAGAGTGAATAACTACAGAGAGAAATATAACTGCCATGTAATTAAACCAAACCTGCTGAAACAATGAAGGTGCAATTACTTTTTTTATTAACGCATTACACTTGCGTGCAATGCTGAGGAATTTAATTACTACCTAACTTCAATTACATTCAACTCTGGAGATGGTTCAGGTAACAAAGTTCTGAATCTGAAGACTTGCAAAGTGTGAAGGTGTTTGGGTCCATGGTACCTCACCATCTGAATTGTGTGGTAGTTGTACTCTTGTCAGTCCCCTGAGTGTCAGCGTAGAAAAGGATGTGGAGAGCTCTGGTGTGGATAAGACTTAGGCAGTTTGAGACAACTATCATCAACCAACCTGGACATTCGTGTAAAATTTACAAGCTCTAAGCCATTTGAATTTCTGGTAGGATTTCCTCATACCAGATATGGGATGTTTACCTCAAAAATTCCTTTGAATAATTTTTTCTGAGTTGACCACGTTAACAAATAGTTCAAAATTCCAGCTGTTGTAGACCTTCTTCTCTGTAGTCTCAGCTACTTGAGGAAATGTATATAACATCTTTCCGTTGGTCAGAAATTAACGAAATGTTTATAAATGTGCATCATTGTATGCCTTAATGCCGTCACATGCTTAAACTTTGTCTTGAATAAGCACGTTTGAATTCTTCAAATCTTCAGCTGCTGGCTGTACAAAGGGAGGACTTGCTGGATGCCCCTTCCATCGCAGCGGTGCGCTGGGGCAGCCCATTCGCTTCCTCGGGGCCTTGAGTGTGGTTTAGCTGGTGGTGGTTGGGGAACTTGCTGGAAATGACATTAAACTTCAGTTTTTCATACAAGGCATACAGGAGGACAATGCACCTTTTCCGGCTTTATTTTGAAGACTGAGCTGCATGTTAAGTGGTGTTAAATTCTTACTCTAGACCTCTGCATGCAGCTGAATTGTACTCTTATTTATGTAAGACAGGTGTTTTTCTAGCTAGTCTTCTGTAAGTGTTCAGTGACACCTTTGTCCCTCTTAGCTAAGATTCATTCAGCATGTTTACAAACTCATCAAATGAAGTATTAATATCATTGCAACTCCTTTTCTTTAGCTCATCTTTCCTCTGAAAAGCCCTGGTGGAAACACTTAATCACATTTTCCAAAGGAAGATAGCAGCTTGGCTGTTGCTGCTCTTCTGTATTTGTATCACAGGTGTGAAATTGAATGCCTGTGAGTTCTGCTCCACAAGCATCAAAGTCCTTTTATCCAGATGAGTGCACAAGGTTATATGACAAACCTCTGAGCTGAGGACCAGCCAGCTTGGAACTGGAGTGTGACAGGGACTGGAAGATCACAACTCCAGCTAACTATATGGGAGTATTCAGAACAACTGGATAATGAAATCTGCTAGTAGTCTTCCATGTAAGGAGTTAGAAATTACCACTACATCACCTATTTCACCCAGGGAGATCGTTATAGAGCAGAGAATAATACTTTCCTCTTCCTTTTCTCTTTTCTCTTGGTTAAAACACTAAATTCTGAGAAGGTAAATCCTGAAAATAACCTTCTGGCCTATGAGTTCGGTGTTCCAAAGCCATCAATAGCTGGGGTAGCGTCATTTATTTCAGGAGAGACTAGAGGTACATTTTATGGGTTTGAATTCAGCTCCTGTACATCGTAGAGAATTAACTGCAATGCTCTGATATTTAGCTCTCCTCAACATCACATAAAACTCAGACCACTAACGTGCACGGACCCTTTGATCAGTGGATTAAAATAAAATTGTCCACATAGCATTCAAAAGGAATGATACCTGAATTTGCACATCGTGCCCTAGCTGTACCTTAGGAAGGCCCCCACGCTGATTCTCTCCATCCTCTTCAACAATTTCCTGACATACTTCACTGTTTTGAAGGCTCTCATTTCAGACTCGAATGGAAGAGCCGGACTATTACTGAGAAACCATGCGCTATAAAGAGAAATAGCAGAATGAAACAGAACAATGATTTGTGTGCCCCTTTGCCTCGTCTGTGACAGCAGACAATGCTGGATGCTTCATAAAGAAGTCATAATAATTTCATTGTCCAGCCAATCTGAAGCATGCAGGTAGACCACTTGGCACTGCACAAGTGACTTCTCTTCTGACTGCTGCTGACAATGAAGAAACAGGAGCATACTGGAAGCATTTGGTAGTTACACAGAATTGTCTTTTATCTTTGCGCTTTCTAAACTAAATTTCCTTAAGTTTATTTATTTTTTTTTTTAAATGATAATTGTAAAGTTCCAGTGTATCACATGAAATAAGTAGCACTGGGACCAGAACCTTGGCATCCTGTTCTCAGGAGGAGGGCAAACACCTTGCTTATCTTGGTAGGGGAAACAGACCCTGTCCGATGAATCTTTTTGGAAAACGGTAACACCAAGGTTTTCAGCAACACTCAGAATTAATTTGTCCTTTTAAAAATTTGTTTACAAGAGACTAGAAAAATTTGTACAGAAATATAACACACTGGCGTAAAAGTGGGTTTAAGACAAGTATAATGTAGTAAAGGGACAGCAGTGTGAATTCCATTTTAGAACAGTTTGGTCCTGTGACTGCTGTGCCGTAGGGTGGTTCTGTGCATCTCTATTAATGTGGACAGGGCTCAAACCTGACAGATGCTGACAGCAACATATTACGGTGTGAAGATCAAGTAAATGCACTAGAGATAGTGTTGAAACGTCTTTGTCAACTCATCATTGTTAGGTGCAGACCAAAGCAAATATTTTTCCTTTCAGTCTAATTGGCTCGATATCACATTAATTGCTCTATTTAATAAGCTATTATTAATGAACACGGGGAGAAATGCTAACATATTTATTAGGTACATATAGCACAGGAAACAAATCTTTTTAATACACAAATAGGTTGCACCTTATCTCTTGCTTCACAGGGGATTTGTTTAACCAAGACTGGCTGATATTAGCAGTTTCTTACGCTGAAAAATTGCAATTCATTCTCCCTTAACTTTGATACAAGTCTTATCAGCACAAGGAAGTGACAAAAACATATCTCTTCTCCAAGAGCCTGTAAGGATCAGCTGAGCAGCAAAAGAGACTTCATTTTGTAGCTCAGAAATGAAAATAATAGGTGAAAAGCTTTGTCCTTTGTTGAAAGCAAGGCTTCAGACACAGTGGCTGATGTGATATCCAGGTTTGCCCCTGGTTATCAGCATGGCTGCATCATCTTTTTGCTGCTGCTCTGACTTGAACTAGTGCAGTGGTTCTCAAACTACGAAAGGTGTGGGGGGAAAAGGGAAAGTAGAAGAATAGCTAACTAGATGGTTGTTTGTTGTGCTGAGCCACTCCGCTGTAGATTGTTACAATTAATTACTTCAGCTTAGGTCTGGATCCACGATTCATTGTCTTCAGATGTCCACTGAATTTGGGTGGTGGTGTTATAATTTGTGATACAGTTTAAGAGCTTCTTTACTCAACAACTGATGGCAATCAATCTTCAAAAATCTTCAGAAAAGTGGGAATACATGTGAGGTCTCTTTCCCTCTTATGGTTCCTCAACTGCAAAGAGACTTGCGTGTAGTTATTCGCATTGAATGGAATTACTTCAGTTCATTCCAATTGGGATCACTTCTCTCCTTTAAGGGAAGAGAAAAGATAACTGAATTAAAGTGACATTGTATTAATGGTGGATCGTGTCAGCTAATAAATAGCCAGTGCTTTACATTGCCACATTAGTTTTTTTCTTTCTGTTTAAATAGCAGCACAATTTGACTCGTGTGTGCTAAATCTTCTCTAGTAGACGCTCTGAGCAATGAATTAAGTGTGAAAATCAGAGTAGCATTCTAGAGGAAAGGAAATTGTCAGACTCATTTCTGACAAGTGCCTGGATGAGGATGATGACAGTTTGCATGTAAAAGCTGTGCTGGATGTCAAGCTGCATGGGCCATCAAATTCAAGGACCAAAATGGAAATGAACTTGTAATTTTTGCAAAACACTTTTCACTATAATAAGTATCATTTTTACCCTAATTGCTACCATCTTTGTTATTTTATAACCAACATGAAGAAGCACATTTCCTTTTAGTTTTATTACTCTAGAAGGTATTTAGTTTTTCTTTCAATCATGCAAAATTCAGGTTTTACAACTATAAAATTCCAAAATGTTTTACAAGTGGCCCTGATCTGGCAAAGACCTACCCATCTGTTTAGTTGAATAATAATAAGCATTTATATTCCAATAGTGCCCTTTACCTTGCTTGGGCTGTACACAGAACCATCTGCTTCAGATTGACTGTCTTTCAGACTGAGCTCCCCAAAAGCCCTGACCTTGTAATCTCATCTACGCCTTTGACCTTGCAGAGCTTCTCGGAATGAAGGATTAGGGTCTGCCACACAAGGCAGCTTGTGAAAGCAGGGTTTAACATCGCAGATTTGTAATTGGAGTCAATGAAGTTTTTTCTGAATATGACTTGAATTTCTGATTTGTTTTTCAGTAAGACAAAGCAAGAAGTGGAATGCACGTTCATCCGCTCCATGTGTCGTCTGAAAGCCTCTTGGTCGACTGAAGCAGTAAGGTAAATATACTTCTGGCTGTTAGATTGGGCTGTTTATTCCACAGACCGATTTTTCTCTCTTTCCAAAGAGTAAATGCATTTTATTTTTCATTATATAAGGCTAGCAAAACAAGTAAAGCTATCACTCCAAAAGGGAGTACTTCCAACAAGCACACAAGCAAGAAGATTGCCTACTGAGGCATGTGTTTGATGGTAAATGAATTGTATTTGTGAATTGCCTCCTATTTACTGTAAGGCTTTCAACGGTAATCTTTCTTGAGCTAAATTACATTATCACAATAAAGTTAAAAGGAACATGATTTCTTCAGCCAAACCTGCTTAGTCATTAAGCACCCCAGTTGCTTTGAAGTGTTCCTGCAGCCCTAACTAATAGAAGATAACTTTCAGACTTAGCAACGTGTGGCCTTGCCTTTCATAGAAACATTATCGATGAAGTGTGAAGCATGCGGAGCACACGTGGAATAACAATGCAATAAGCCTGCTTGGTCTTTCCGATTTGAGACAGGCCCTTCTGTATCTTGATGCCTCTTCACTCTAGCAACATAAAGAACGAGCTTACTTGAAGGATTTAAAATTAGTTCCTTATCCCCTGTATCCTTGTCTTACATTCCTTTTCTTAGCCCAATATTCTTGTCAGAGCAGAGAAATGGAGGATTTGGGCTGTTTCTTAAATTTGGTGACTGCAGTTCTCAGAAGAGTCATTTAAATCTTTTATCAGTGGACCCTGCTTTCTTCGTTGATGTTAGAATCTACAAGAATAAGGGACATAAAACTATTATATCTTGAGGTCAAAAAATCCACCTTCAGAGGTGCCTCCCAAAGTAGAGGCCTCTGGTAGCTACAGACTATGACTCCAGTCTGTCAGATGATGCTTTTAAAACTGTAGCAGTCCCTTTGACTCTGCAGCTATGAGCTGCAGAAAACTAGGGACAAATATTTAACTGCAGTCTCTTGTATTGATCCGGTTGTAGTCATGTTTTAAGTTAACAACAAATTCTCTTAATTGTATTTTTGGTTCATTTTCTGTGATAAATTATTTTCTCATACTTTATAGCTCCTTAAATGGTTTTCTGTAGCACTGTTTGCAAACTCATAGGATGTGATGCCTGAAAAGTTAGACAATGGAAGAGATATTATAAACTATAATTGCATGTAATTGCTGCCTTGTTCATGGAGGAAAGAAAAGGCTTCCTTATCCTTTCAAATTTGAGTTTCAGTGTATAAATGTTTGTAAATCTGTCTTCTATCATTTTTTGTTTGTTTGTTTGTTTGCCCTAATCTTGCACTGAGAATGTTCGCAGGCTGTTCTGCATATGATACTCAGGGTGTGCAACAGTCACAGTGACACTATTACTTATCAGTGGTGCAGAAGACATGAAGAAAGGAAAATGAATTCTAAATATTTCTAGCGGTCCTGGGTGGCAGAGGCCTGCCTTGCTATGGTCACAACAAATTACAGAAGGAATAGTTGGCCTAATAAAGAAAAAATAGCTGGCAAAGTGTGGCAAGCAATCCCCATTTCTGATCATCCTAAGGTGTTAGAAAGCTTTCTGATGCCTTTGTCCTTTGATGTGTTCCTAGCATGTTTCCCTGCTCTACACGGTTAGTGCCTGTCTTCTGCTGGGAAAACAGAGAGCCCAGGAAGGAGGGGCAAGCCCTCGAGATGACGTTTAAGCAATAAGTTCCCAGGGTTTTATTGGGAACCCAGCATTTCTGTTACGTAATTTCCCCAAGCAACGGGGATTTAGTCAGTGTTCCTAGTTGTAATTAAATGATAAATCCTGGCATGGACAGCATCCAGCACAGAGTAAGTCAGTTGTGCTGAGGCACAGCAGGACACGAGGTGCATTTACGCAGGAAAATCCAGCTTGGGAAGGCTGAGCAGAAGCCAGACAACAGGCAGGTATCTCTGCTTAGTAACACAGGAGCTGTTTGGCAAGTAGAGAGTTTCAGCCATTTTCTCCATGTATGCAGATTTCTGTGAATCATGTTTATAACAGGGCTTCATGTTGCATCGGTGGTGTGAATTATTTACAGAGCGCTTTATCGTTGTTGCTACTGCAAGGAGAAGCCACGCTCAGAGGCCGTCGATTAGTGAAGATGCATTACGATGGCATTGTTGCATTACAGATTTCCCTACACCATTAAAAAAACATATCAGCCAGCCAGCCTTTATAGAATACTTTTAATAGAAGTGCATATTACGAGAAGCCTATATGCATTTTAGCCTTTCAACTGTTTCACACATCTAGAAATCACATAAATAGTCTAAAGAGGGAAGACTTCAGAGGAAAGCTAAGAAAAGAAGGCAGGGTAACAGTCTGTTCAGTGCTCAAACAAAACAGAAAGCGAATCGATAAAGACACGAATGTGTTCCTCTGGAATGCCATCTTGCATTGTTTTACATAGCAGATTTTCAATTATCACGCAGCTTCCAATGGTGAAAATAAGCACAAGGCAGTACCATGGGAACACACAGCCCTTACTGACAGTGTGATGTTTACTGGTATGTTCTGTGGGCTAACAAGGAGCACTTGGCAGTGGATTTCAGTGGATCCAGGATTTGACCTAGACATTTGTTGTCGTCGTTGTTTTTGCATTTTTGTACTTGATAAATGAAATTCGATCTATTGGTTTTACTTTGTTTGCTAGCTGTACTGAATTTCTGCGAGTTTACAAGTATGAACAACTTTGCTTTCTGAAAGACAATCACTTCGTGTTTGAGTTCACCAGCCCGGGCCCAGGCAGCGCGTGCTGTCTCTGCACAGCAGCCGGGTCAGCTGAAATCGGGAGTGCATTGCCAGGTCTGAGCTTTGAATCCATATTACTCTAAACTAAAGCTGACCTCATGAAGAATGATCCCTTACTGACTGTACAGCAGAGACTCCTGACTAGAATGTCCTTATTATGGCCAGAGTCTCTTTAATCATTAGCGAAAGCATGCTAGTTCATCAAACATTCAAAGCAATCAGGAGGTTAAATCATACAGAACAAACACCAGTAGCTAATGTGTATGCAATATAATACAGCAGAGGAAGTATCTCGTGGGCAGAGAGTGGCAGGACTAGTAATTTTGTGAATTGTATCATTAATAAAATATATTTTATTCTATTTGATGCTGACTTTGGAAGGTTCCTGTATGATTATCACATTTTTAAGCATCAGAATTTTTTATTTCTAAAGGCTTTACCAGAGGCTAAATTGAGATCTAATACAAAATTCAAAGAGGTTCTGCTGCAATGCCATTAAAATTTTAACTTTATGTTCTTTCGGGGGTTTAAAAGTTATAGAGGCAAAGCTGTACAAGCCAAAAGGAATTTAACTATAGGATTTCTGTGTTCTGTAATAGGTGGAATGTCTGACCTGACACAGATTCTTTGTTGGGTTATGTATTCTGAATATTTGGGTTTTCTCCTAGTAAATGTTTGTGTTCACTAGGGGATTTTCAGTACTTGATCTTTCTGAATGTTTTTCGCTGTAATTTTTCAAGTCTTTCTGTACTGTTACATTAAAATTAGACAGAAATTTCTAAATCAGCGATATGATGAAGTTGCTCTTCAGAACTTGCCTCCGCACTCATGCCTGTGATGTGCTCCCATCTGAAGGAGGCCAGGAAGGTGGTTGGCCTTGACTACTGCTATCCAGGCCCCCGTTGCTCACAGTCAGCTTGCAGCAGCTGTGTATTGGTCTCTGCCCATAGTCGCTGCTTCGATTGCGTGACCGAGGAGCGCTGCTCGGCTGGCCTGACTCCCACCCAGCTGCTAGGTAGACAGAGCTAATACAAACCTGCCTCTGCACCGTGCTGCAGAGGGGAGGGATTCTGGCTGGTGGGACTGTAACAAAGCTGGAGCATCCTCTGACCATGTCCCCATCATGACAGTGTAATTGCCAGGAAGGGATTCATTTGACAGAAGCTAATAAATAACAAGTGGAAATGTGCTAGGCAACTTCCCTGCTTTCTGTGAAGAATTTAACTTTTGTTAAATATAACTGTTCGTGATATTTCAGAAACAAATCCTTCGTCCATCACTCGTTCCATACAACATATAAATTATTTTATTGCATGTTACCTCCTGTGATGGTTTTAATTTATAATCCAAAGTTATAAAACCCTGGGGAAAAAAATGTCTTTTTGCAGGCTGTTGAGCATTAATGCTCATATAATATTTTTAATATGCCACAGACACTCGTGGTAATTAAAGTGCCTGCTGATGGCAGAAGCATCTCCTGTGGCACTTTCCCTTTTTACTATCCAGGAAAAAACAAAAAACAAACAAACAAAAAAACTAAACAAACGAACAAACAAAAGCCACCACCAACAAAAAAGCCCAAGCTATCATGTGCTTCTGAAATTATTCTACCCTGTTTTTAATTCTGGTAGCTACTGAAAAATTTATGAATCAGCTTGTCTGCTATCAAAAGCTGCCTCATGGAACTTTACTATATTGACACTCCATCACGATAGGGAAATACGTATCATCTCGTTTAGTTTTGGAGAATGTGTCTGCAGGATGTCAGGCGTAGTTAATGACTCCAGATAGGCAGCTCTGAAAAGCGTAGGCTGCATTTATCTCCGCTATGGACCCAGAGCAAGTAGCAGTGCTGCAAATCCCTTGCTTCCCTCTCCATCCAAAGTTGCTGATTAACCCTGCCAACACGTCTCAGCTTTGAGCTGGGGGGATGCTACTTGGGCATAGCTGTTACTATACGGATGCAGAGCCATCGGGGGATCAGGGCTTTCCAGGCGCTGGAAATGAGGCTGTCCCTCCTGTGCTGAGTATTGCATTGCGCTGGCAGACTGTGAACATGGTGAGCCCCCTATAGCTGGTACGGAAACAGCTCGCAGAGCCTGAGGTCTCCAAGAGCAGCCCCATGGACACGCTGCTGGGCTGATCTGTGCCATAGGTGTGCGTCAAATTAGACGGGGATGAATCTCTCCAGCATGAAATTTTTAACAGACACTTCAAACAGGAGCGTGGCTGTGATGGTGTGCTTTGCTGTGGTTCCAGAGCTTGCTGTTCTTACAGTAACCCGTCAAAAGATTTGTTTTCACTGTATTATTTATAAATGGGAAGCAAATGTTCCAAAATAAAAGGCAGTGGAAAGTAACACAGTAGGTTTATAGTCAACTGAGTCTGACAAATAAATTTACCTGCAGCACGTCATTAAGGGCATCGCCGTGCACAGCACACTCCACTTGGAGAGCAAGCTCTGCCAGAAGTCAGCTGCAGTTTACTAATGAAAGATGTTTGGATAGTTTGTGTGAAGTCCCTCTGATTTTATTGTGCTTTATTGAAGCTGAAGACATCAAACAAAAGCCCTTGTAACTCTTGATCATACTGGGAGTGTTTACATGAGGTTATTTATTGACATCTGGGTGGGAGTGAGCACATACAAGAAATCACAGATAAAATAAGCGGAGTGAAAAGTGCAGACATCAGTTGGACTCAGCAAGGCAGGGACATCATTTCTAGTTTTTGTTTTCGTCAATGTATTTTCACCCCTGTGGAGTTCTGTGGTCAGGGGAAGGGAACAGGAAAGTGGTACGTTCATTTCAGAACAGCAGTTAGGGAAGAAAAGAAAAAAACTTTCTCTTTTATTGTTTCTGGTCAATATTATCTTTAGGAATTGTCTGATTCATTCCTGTGTAACTGTGAACTTAGGAACCTATGATTGGACTTGGGAAAAAATTAGGTAGTTAAATTCCAAACTGAAATTCTGTTTTCTCTTCCCCAGCTGTTGCCCAAGCCTAGAGGTGAATACACTGTGAAGTGTTCTGCTTTGAGCCTCCCCAGCTTTTCAGCCCTGGCCTCCTGTGTTGGATTTGTCCTACTTTCCAGCACAGCTGTTTTTAAAGGTTGACATGCCTTTGTTCTGGTCGGGCTTAACATTCCCCAAAGAGTTACAGTTCCTTCCTGTAGCAAGAGTGACCCAAAATGCACATCTTCCCTCAGAAGCACAGCTCTTGATCCTCTACGTTGCTAACCATGTCAACAAGCTGTTGTTGTCAAAGTTTAATTGAATTATTTCAACAAGGTAACACACTGCTGCATAAAATAATTCTTAATTATTTTGTTTTAATTTAGGTGGCGTGGAACAGAGAGAAATCAAATTGTTTTGGGAGAAAGGGAATGAAAGGAGCGGGGGTTAGGACATGTATGGAGGAGTAAACTGGTTTTACTCCTTCAGTTTTATAACTCATTATAAGTTCATGCAGCATCACATCTGCATTTGTTGGAAAATTTAAAGCTTGCACAAAATGCTCTGGTGCAAAAGGCTTTGTTAGATGAGCAACATACTGAGTGCTGATGCATCAAGATTAAGATTTTTAACTATGTATATGTTACATCTCACATTTCGGATCTGTGCAGGCACTACAAAGTGAAATTCCTCGTAGCTGAAGCTCTAGTCTCTGCTGTCCCTCACCAAAAGTGATGCACCTGTTTCACTTTGTCTTGTCCTCCAACTCAAGCTAACTGGATTCTTGAATTCTGAAGTTTCAGTTTATTAGGGAATTGTGTGTTCCAGGCCTTGGCAATACTTTTTTTGGGGCTATTTATCTCTTTCTCAAACAACAAAATGTAGTTTGATGGTAGGTGAAGAAAAAGAATTCTTATTCTCATGACCATAAGAGCGTGATTGGGCTGTATTAAAAAGAGATGCTGAGCAATTAAGGACTCACTACACTAATTCGTTAGAAAATTATAGTTTAAGAGAATACTGTACAAAGAAAAAGTTCACTTGCCTTCTGTGCATAATATTAATAGCAGAAGCATTTTCAGGTGAATCGTACCACTTCTGCTGGAATGATCCCTGGGGTTTAGGTCCTTGAGTTTGCACCTAAAAGATAAACTGTCTGTATTGGAGCTTACAGAAGGTGCAGCTGTATTTATCCAAGAAAAACAGGAATTGTAGTGAACTCATAATGCGATCTGACTTGATCTCAGATTTTATACTAAAATAACAGAGATCCTGTTCACCCAATCCCTTGAATCTTTGGCTGTAGGTTGGAGGGAAAATCACTACTAATTCTACCCGAAACACAGAGCTTTGGAAAGTTGAATTGATGAATATCAGGGGAATTACTTCTGACTTGTATTAACCTAGTATTGATGGCAGCTTTCCATTGTCTGAATTTGTTGGTGTTTTTCTTTGGGACTTTTACACTGAAATGAGAAATAAGAGTTTAGTCCCGCAGAAATCAGCGGAGCCTCCTCTGATGCGCACTGACATCAGGACAGTGCTCACCACATGGCGGTGGTTAACCCTGCTTAGTTTTCATGCCCTCTTAACTCCCAGGAATAACTACATTTTGTGAAGGGCTTACTGTTTCATTTAAGAGCCTTAAATGAAACACATGGTGCTTGCTGGGAGTGTGAATGAGCAGGGCACACCATCTCCGGCGTTGTGAGAGTGCCAGAATGCCGGGCTATTTTGGGACGAGGCAGCAGACAGAACGAACGCGGTCTCTGACAGAAATCAATCCAGGGTTTTGATATTCCTTATTCGAGGGCTGAGGAGAAGGGTTTCTGTTTTGTCTTTAAAACTGTCACACCCTTTTCAGCTATTCATATTAAGAGCCGCCTTAGCAGTCACAAGATGGATTTCATGAAAATTGGATGTCATCTCCTTCACTAAATAGCCAACTGGTGCGGAGAGCCTCAGTGAGCTGGTGATTTCCCTCCAGAGAGAGTTTCATTTAAATTAGTGTATAAAACGGATACTTTTTCAGAACATCTGTTCCTGCTTCTAGACTCTTAATTGTGGTGGTAATAATATTAAGTGCAACTATCCATTCTTTTCTCACCCCTGTTTTCTAAACCTTGGCTATTGATATTGTTTAGCAATGTTAATCGGTCTCACTGCTTTCCCGCTCCCCTTGATAGGCTTGCCTTTTTAGATGTAATTAGACTTTGTTTAAGCAAATATTTTACAAGCATCTGTGTCAGTCCTTTTGGTAAGCTCAAGACTTTGTGTTGTGGCAGGGTTCTAAGAGTCATTACGATTTTATATCAGACAGACCAAGGGAAAAATTAATAGCATCATAAACTTTATACCCATGTGAATGTGTTCTACCAGCTGTGCCGTGGTGATGGGGACACCCAGTGCTTTGAGTCACTGCCTGTGCAAATCCATCTCCTGTGCTCCTGGTTCACGTTTATCATTTGGCATTTTACCTGTATTTTGTCTCTTCACTCCTCACTTCTGTTTCCAGTTCTAAACAAAGTGCACTTGGTGGCATCTCGCTCATTCCTACTCCTTGTCTTCTGTATTGCAGTCACCTTGCAGTCATGACAGTGTTGTGCCTCTCACACAAGTTCCTAGCTTTCTGAGTAGCCTCCTCAGAGACAGTTCGAAGAAATTTATACTTCAAAGAATTAAAAAGCTACATTTAAAAGGTTATTTTGTGACACTAAATTGTATGAGCTTTTAAAAAAGTGGGAGACTTTCCTCTCAGCCTGCAGTTTTTAAGTTGACACCGAATGATGTCTACTACTGGCTAAGTAGAGGACAGGTAATAATGAAATTTGACAGTGCTATCCATCTTGGTGCATCCTAAATGGGTGTCAGCTGAATTCTGTACGAACATTGTTTCTTCAACCAAGCAGGGTCCCAAGAGATGTAATATTGATGTATTGATGCCACTCTTTAAACATACTGCCATGAAAATTTGTGTGTGTGTGTGCAAGCAAAATTGTAATATATTTCCATTTCTAAAATCACATTGTACTTGGAAAAAAACATAAACAAAAACATTTCATTGTTTTTTTGAGAGCTGGCTTTTCAGCCAGACAAGACATGAGAGTGTGTTAAAAATGCTCTACTGCCATATCCACGAGTTCAACAACGGCAGCGCTAGCAACACTGACAGCCCTGCTGAGGGAGGCCTCCAGCACTTCTCAGGCCGTTGATTCGTCACTGAACAAAACTGATGGAGTGACAGAGACAGACAGAAAGGAGCTAGCAGGTTATCCGGGTTGGGGTTTCCAGTGCTGGAGCAGCTGGGGTCTGAGCTTGTGTTTTCACTAGAAAAATTAGGGTGTTTGTAAACAAGTCTGCTGCAGTGATTGTGGTGCATAAACACAGCGGATCCACGCTGCTGCAAGCACGTTCAGTCCCTTGAACTCACAGAAAGTGTTTGGAAATCAGCAGCAAAGGGCATTCTTTATTTTTTCCTTTTCAAAAACAACACTTGCTGCAATCAGGTAGAAAGTAAACATCCTTTGATGCGGTAATTGTGGCCGTGCGTTCCCCTCGGAAATTATAGGGATTTTATTCATTAACTTTTTGAAATGTTATGACTTGTAAATTTGTTTTTGGAGTCTCCTTTGATTTGATTTGTTTTGCGAGTTGTTTTGAACACTTTTCTCCCCTTCACTTATTTATTACTGTTCTTAAAGGCTGATATCAAAAGAATATAAAGCCTTTTGTAAAAGAACTTTGCCTGTTCCAGAGCTCTTGGTTTGTGGGGAATTTATTATGCTTTAACTTAGAAGAGATTCTTCGAAAAAATTCTAAACAAAATGCTCAATTCTTTGCTTCCTCACAACCTCGTTTCTTTCTTCATAGGTGTTTGTTTATCAGAGGGATTTCTTTTCACAGTGTGTACAATAGAATTGTATTCATGGATCTGTCTTTCTTTTTTAATGTTTTTCTCTACTCCACCTTTGACACTAATCAGTTCTTTGTATTAACGTCACGCCAGCGGTACGGGCGTAGTGACAGAGGTCGGGGGCTCTCCTGGGGTCAGAGCAGTGTGCAGGAGGCAGGACCAGAACTGCTCCTTTGCCCCTTGCAGTTTATGCACGCTGCTCACACAGCAAAGAAGTTTGTACCTGCTCCCCAGTCAGCTTGTCCTGTGGCCTTTCTGCCTGCACCGATCTGTAGCACTTGAGATCAATTTGTATGCTTGCTTTGGCAACCTGTTTTGGCTTGGGTCTTGGCATTCTGGTGTGTCCTTAATCCTGCAGATGCAGGAAGCCTGCTCCATGTACTTTTTTAACTCTCCCATTTTTTACCTGGGTAGTTTGTCTGTTGACAATTGCTTGAAGTAATGAATTCTTTAGGAATGGTTTTCTTGCTTAGGAAGAATCCTTCTCTCTGCCAATGAATCTGTCGTGTTCTTTGTGGTGTGTGTTTTTTATGGTCCTACAATGTTTATATTTAAAATAAATTTACTTACGTGTTCCCCCAGTGCTAGTTTCAGAATTACACTGCCTACAAAATGATCTCCCAGAAGTACTTACATTTTTGTATAAAGAAGGTAAAGAAGTAAAGTCTAAAAATGGCTAAATTAGACCTCAGACACACAAAAAGAGCACACACCCCAACTGTGTGGATGTCCAAGCAGTACTTCAAAGAAGTAGCGCTGATACAACTTCATGTTTCTTCCAGCTGCCGAGCTGGAGGCTGATTCTCAGCACACTGGGCTATTCACTTGCACAGTCCAACATTAACTTTAATCATGTGCTATAAAGGCAGCGACTCCTGCTCTTACCAAGAAGCAGTGTTGTTTCTAAATACGGACTCTAGAACATGCAGCAGAGTGCAAGGCTACGTTTTGTTGAAGGGACGGTTTCCCTGGAGCTAGGGCAGTGCTGCAGGATGCCCAAGGAGTTTTCCTTCCTTAAGCTGCGCTGGATGAGGATCTCCATTCCTGGTTTAAGAGATGAAGAAATGTGAAATCAGAGGACCTCCTGTTTTTAGTAACCGCATTACCTCAGCTGATGATGGAATGGGGGTGACTAATTGCTTTTCTTATCCTTCAGACAAATTCCGTAGAGGTTCCTATTGCTGCTTTGTGTATGCCTGAATGAACCCCTGATCGTTCTGAAATGTTGTCACGAGAAGAACCAATTATATCCTTAAAACTGCATTTAAATGTCAATAACCAGGCTCACAAAGACGTGCTGGAGATGATTATTAAAATGATCATTATAGGTGGTATTAAAGTCATTATATTTAAATAAGAGCACCTACAGTCACACAAAACCATGCTAAAAAGCCTATGGGCCTTCACATTCCTTGGTGCAAACAACTCTGAAGGCAACAGCAGGCTTTCCTGGTTTTCTAGTTATTCCATAGCAGCTCCCCAATACACTTTAAAATGTCCGCTATGCACCTTTCCTGGAAAAAGGGAATAGGATGCGTTGTATCATGAGCTCGGTCCAAAGCAGTGGTTCCCCTGTTCCTCTGTGCATAAATGGCTTGACATGAGGTGTTGCCAAAAAAGATGCCAAGGCAGTCCTTCTAAATTTGAGGAGTGCTCACTGCAATGGGAAGAATTTATTGGCCATTTAACAGCTGTGTGTAGTGCACTCGAAGGATGAATAAACAGTAATGAATTGGAGCAGCTTATGCTTTATTTATTTATTTTTGGTAGTGGAATTGGTAAGTAGTTTTGAATTATCTGGGCTGCTTCTAGTCCTTGCAGCAGGTAATTATCTGTTAGGCTTGCGATGATTTGCACAGTGCTCTGTCCATCTGCACTTCACCTGGGGAAATCCGTGGTACGAGCTAAGAACAGCTTTGCTGGCTTTGGCGGGGGGAAGAGAGAAAGTCGTGTTATTTTCCGAGTAGAGCTGGCAGATTGTCATTGTTTCTGAGCTTCTTGTTTTACTGCCGTCTTGTGCTAGTGACACAATGTTCCACGGTTAGGAAATGTCAGCCTCATGGATGAGCCATCCAATGAGAATATCAGCCCTTTCCCCAGGATGAGATGCTGGCTGGGAAGAGTAAACTGCCTGCATGCAAATCTCTCTCCTGGAGTCAGATAGAGTTAGAGGGAAGAAAAATCTTGCTGCCTTTTCTTCTCTGTTAACTCTTTATTTCCATCTTTCAGCACCATAGTTCTCCATAGATGCTATTCCTGATATACATGTTAATTCGCATCTTATTTAGCTTTCTAAGCCAGGTGCACACATGCCAACTGTAACAGCAAAAACAGATGGTCTAAGTTGCTGAGGTCCCCTGGTATTTTTTGAAAGAGGGGATATTGTTCTGAATATCCTGGCTAATTATACTGTATGCAGTCTCGTTTTTTCTGTCTGCGTTTTTCTCTTCTTTTGTTTGAGTAAGCTAGGATTTTTTTTATTCTAAATTGAAGGTGATTTGTTGTTTAGAGCAGAGCCCAAGCAGAATTCCTGCTTTTCCATAGCAGTTGAAGTGTAATATTCAGAAACGCTTGATGCTCGGCTAGCTATTAAGACTTTGTTGAAGGTTTTTGAAAAAAAGTGTGTGACAAAAGCTGGTTGAAATGGAGAAGTGTTTCTGAATTAGAAATTGAGTTTCAGTATTTGTATTAAGTAAAATTAAGCCTAAAAGAAAATTAGAAAATACACTTTAGTTTGTTTATATTTTCCCTAAAATATAAATCTAAGGGTGAGGGCAAAAGAAACAGTATCACTGTCAGAAATCACTGGTGGCAAGAATTAATGTTGAGATGGAATCTGGAGCCTTTCTCTGATGCGGCTGATACTGGCCAGAGTCAAGCAGCTTGCTACCAAGGAGATTTCTGCCCAGGCACTTACTAAATTTCCTGTAGTCCGTGAATTCTGCTGCCTAATCCTGCAAACACACATATTTCAAGGCGATTTGGAAATGAACATGGTCTGAAAAATACAAATGTTGCAAATTAGTCAGAATATTTTTCTGTCTTTCCGACCTGCTCGTTGAGAACAAAACGCTCATTTACTGGTGACGGGAGCTCCGATGCTAAGATGAGTAAACCAGAGTTGTGGGTATGGAACTTGAAGCCCAAATCGTAGGAAAAATACACATGTGGAAGGATAACATTTGTGACTGGAAGATGGGTATTGGAAAGCACGTACTGTTCAGAGCACGTAGCAGTAAAGGTTAAATTGGTCAAATAGCATCATGCATCTGCGAATGAAAAGACACAAGCTAAGACTCTGCGAACAAAAAATCGTTTAGATCAAAATTGATTTTAGGAAGGATGGCAAATGATTTAACTAAAATAGATCCGCAAAGCTTCTCCCAGGATCTTCTCTTCTGGGAGTCCCTCAAGACCTTGCTTTTGGGTGCAAGGAAGTCCTGGTCGGGTCAGCGCAGGCGTGCTTTGCCCAGCTCCCTCCCCTCCATGGACACACGGAGCTGTTGTGCCAGGGCCAGGCCTCGTGCTGCCGCCCGACCAAAGTCTGCGAACACATCAAACAGAACCACGCCGAGCCCTTGTAAATTGGATCCGCGTTTGTTGTCCTATCAAAATACATATGGATGAGGAAGATAATATTATTTTTTTGAAGACCAGTTCATTCTGAGGAATTTATACGATTTACCTGCTGCTGTTCTTTAGTTCATTGTGAATATCCTTTTTATCAGCTGCCAAGTCCCTTTACTGATTTCTCTTTCATGATTTTTTTTGAGATAAAACAATGCATTTCAGAGATGCTACTGATGCCTTGAATCTAGCATCTGACCAGAAATTCGTGTTCTCTCTCGCAACTTCTGTTTAAACTTTATTTGGTGTCTGAAGTCACCTCGCTAACCCTTTCTTACCAGTTGAACCACTGTTACTAGTGCCTGTAGCTCCCATACATTTAGCAAGAAGGGCTGCATTCCCCCAAAAGTGTGGGGTTATTCCTTTTTCTTAGGCTAGAGGGAGATGGGCCTGCAGTAACTCCACAGACAGGGGGAACTATTTCTTTTCCCAGTGAGCTGTGTTCAGGGCCCACAGGTGCTTTCCACCCGTCGCCACAGTTAAGCACAGCCAGCTGTCTGCACTAAGCCACCTGGTGGTGTTAGAACGGTGCATTCCCATAGCAGGCAAGAGCATGGACAGGGGAGTTAATGCAGCTCATCTGATGAACAGTAATTAATGAAGCCAGAGCACTTCAGCTGTTTGTGATCATCTGCACAGACCCCCTGGATAACAGCACTCCCGACACAGAGCGAGCTCTTTGTGTTCCCTGGTAGAGGAGAAAGTTAAGTAACTGGATAGCGTTGTGGAGCCGTTCTTGCTACTCAAGCATTAACAGATAGTAATTAAAAATCAGGATGAGAGTTAGGCCGCACTTTGTCTTCTCTGATTCAGAGCTTGTTTGTCAGTAATGGTGAAGTCAGAGAAGCTAAGTGGGGCTTTGGGGGATGGGACAGGCATTCTAGCTGGCTTTCTTGCATTAGCTCAGTGCTTGCTTGGAAAAGCAGAAAAATATGGCACATGCATGCAGTGGAATTAATTATCTGAAAAATCAAAGTTGCTTTTGGTGCCTTTAGCACCAAGACACCTGAGAGAATCCAAAGATGTGACGCAGCTCTCTGCCTAGTCTAGAATGGCTGAGTGCTTGTTCTGGCTGCACAAAGACCAGGATCCACCTCAAGGGGGCTGACATGTTATTTGGCTGACTCAGAGAAGTGAAAGAATGAAGTCAAGGTAAAGAAACTGCTGTGTGGCAATTCCCTCCTGCTGCTTTTGTTTCACAGAAGATCATTAAACCTTAAAGGTAAGAGAGACATTGTAACCCTTTCTTCCGTCTGTCCTAAAAATAATGGCTGTGTTTAGAAAAGCAAACACAGGCACTTTGCTTTGTAATGAGACTTCTGAAAATGTATTTAAGAAACTATCATCTCCCAGGAGTTAATTGATATTAACGTGGGTATCTCTCCGGGTAATAAATTGCAGGAAAGGAACAAAACTTTCCACAGTGCAACAGGAATCAGCAGCTCCTTCACTTCGCTCTAGCTTTCAGCACAGAGCAGCAACTGCGTGCTGCAGGTTTGACCTCAGCGAGATAAGGGATTTCTCTGGAGCATGATTTTCATTCTATCCTCCCACAGTGATCTAACAGAGTTTGTTTAATAACGTTGCTTTTGTTCTGGCAGATAATCATGGGCTGGCCCAGATAGCATCACAAATTTGCTCCTTTCTGATAATAGGATCTTATCAGGGTTTCAGCAGCATATACCATTTTACGGGATATGGCTTTAATTAAAATGACAATATGGAAGAGTAGAGGTCAGATTCCTTAGTCTCTGTAGCATCAAACTGGAAAGGGACAAGGTAATGAATGTCTTTCATCTGGTATGAGAGAGAAGGTACAGAACTATTTTGCTGGCATTAATCATCTGTTGGCTGCAGTGACTGCATTTGGAAGTTGTAGGGTAAGCTGGCTGTAAGGAAGTACAGTACCTATAGGCTCTGCTGGTAGTTCCCCAAGGGGACTAAAAATGACATGGTAGCGGTTATACCTTGCTTTTCAGTCTTGGGAATCCCTGGATGGGAACCTCACGTCTTGTGGCATGAAACACAAGATCATTGGAGTTCCCTGTAAATCCATGGTTGCTTTGTGGGAGGGAAACAATATCTTCTGTGTTTGGGCTACATAACAGAGAATTTGGTTCAGGTCTGTGCATGCTGTCACAAAGAACTGAGTATTGTAAGCAGCAGCCTTTAGGTAATGGGCTTATTTAGAAAACACAGACATCCCCCAGTCACGATTCAACAGCTTTGAAACTCAAAGTTCATGAAAACCTGAAGTTGCCTGGCTCTGAGAAACAGCTGTTGTTGTGGGGAAACACATCCTACCCGCTACACAGTGTGTGCTACCCAAGGAATGCATGACTTGAAGCTGTTCTTCAGTGCCTTACACCAGCGCTGGCACTGAGCGCGTTATGTAGATAAGAAGCTTTTGGCAGCTCTCTGAACACGCTCCTCTGTGCCCCACGCAGAGACAGAGCTCCAACCTTAAAGTTCACATATCAGAACTCAGGAATCAATAGTAGCTCCCAGCCAGGCAAAGGTTCCTTATCTTTGTGCTGCTTAATGCTCCCTGATAGAGAAATCAGGGAAGGAACAGTGAGTCCTGCCTTATCTATAGCAAAGGCTGGCTATCAACCCCCCCAGACCTGCATTATGCAGAGCCTTCCCTTCTCTTCCCATCCACCATCTCAAGAACTCTCGGCAGTCCCCGTTCCTGCTCGCCAGCTCAGCTTCGCATTGACAACAGCTTCTTCTCCCTCACCCTCTCCATCCAAGATCAGTCGGAGTCCAGGCTGTGCCGTGGTTGCAGCTCTAGAGGTAGTGGTGGTGTCAATAGCTGGGGAAAGAAGAGGAAACTTCTCAGTCACGATTCTCCTCCAAGAACGGGTTGATTCCTTGTGACCCCAGCTTTCTAATGAGCAAGGGGCAGCAGCAGTTCGAGGAGACAGCGTGCTTATGTGGGACTTGAAGTTACGCCTCGTTTTCCAAGTTGCAGCTAGCTGCTGCCATCGCTACCTCTGTCTTCTGGAAGCTTTCTCCCTTTGAAGGTGCATCTGACGCAGCAGCACATCAAAGCAGGCACCTACCTTTAAGCAAGTGAACGTGCTGAAAGTTATTGAGCACTAAACACCTTCTAAATTGGAATTTCATTCTCTTAACGCTGTAACGCAATCAAGGCTAGTTACATGATGTCCTAAATAACAGGAGATGACAATGGATGAAAAGGAAAAAGAAATCAGCTGACTTAAGGAAAAATAATTACTCTTATTCAGCAAGGCTGAAGCTAATATCTTTGAATTGTTGAATTCCCTGATAAATTCTCTCTCTTAGGAGTTTTTTTTCTTATTAATCTTGGTGCTTTTCTTGCTTTGTTTTATTCCTTCATGTGTATTTTGTATCTTTGAAAAGCTGAATAGAAGTGTTTTATACCCTGTCATTGGCTTTGAAACCAAAGGAAAAGAAAATCATTCAATGTAATTTTTTTTTCTGTACTTATAGTTTTTATTCCCTTGCTGAGTGTCATGTTCTAAATGCCTGATATGTTTGGCTTTGGGGATATAACGTAAAACAATTATTTTTTTTCATATGGTCATGGTCACATGCAGTACGCTTTTCATTTTCAGAACGCTGGAAGAAATGGTTTTGTCTTATTCTGCAATGTTCCTGGACTTACTAAAATGTTCATGTGTGTTTAACTTTATATGAAATACAAACTTCTTATTAAAAATAAAATCTGTGTTGTGGTGCAGAGAGCACAGCCAGTGCTGTGAGCTGAAGCTCTGGAGACTTCCTGTCCTGTAAGAACTTTAGAGCAAGTCACAGCTTGGCTTCTAATTGAAGTGCAGTCTCCTGGTAATGTTAGTCCAGTGTCACACTCCCACTTAAAAATATAGTATCTGGCTTAAAAATGTGACATCTTTTTATTGTAGTTCATTATAAGTACCCTTTAAATAATCAGTAATTACTATCCTTTAACCTTTAGTTCTATCTTAAAACAGCAGTAACTTCATGTTATTTTATCCTAAGCGTTAAGAGAAGACAAAATCTGTATTTCAAAGCAAAGTTTTTGTCATGTGATGTGTTCTTCTAATAACATCATAATTATTGTTTCCTGCTCTGTCATATTCTGCCTCACTTCCTCACAAATTTTCTTTATAGCATGATCAAGGAATTGTCTACTTCAGCTGTTTGAGTGTGGCAGCGCAATGAAAACTCGAAGCATGAAGGCTGGAGACTGAAGGAAAAACTCCATGGTAAGTGCTGTTCTCTTCAAAGTTAAGTGCTTCTGAGTACGCTCTGTTTTTTGTTTTCTTTTATGAGAAATCATATGCAAAGTCGTATCCAATTATACCATCCTATGGACTTGCACCGCAGTCTCACCTGGTTTCTAAAAGCAAAAGTCGGAGCCTTGCTTTGTAGGAATTCTGCAAAGTGATAGATGGCGCCTGACCCGGGTGCACTGTGCTTTAGCTCTATAACATGGCATCAAAAGTGAGCAGGGAGATAAAGCTCCGCTGAGTGAATTGACCTGTCCTGAGGTCTTCATGCTAGTGGCTTCCTGCAGCCCAAGCTAGTGTCCTCGTGTTCTCCCTCCTTCAATTGATTGTAAGAGAGTTTAAAATAGCAAAATGTACAAGTGATGACCTTGGATAATTTATCTGTGAATTTTGAGGGAATGCTTGACCTCAGAGGATTCTTCCAGAAGTGATGTGGGATCCAGGGGAGTAAAGTTTTCTTTCATCTAGGTTGAAATACAATTTTTAGTGTCATCATTCTTTTCTTTTACCTGTTTGGGAGTTGTAATCCACCTGTAAGAAACACTTCTGTAGGCTCTGCTGCCTGCAATGAACACGAAAGAGGAATTGTGTGTCGTTAAACGTACTCAGTTCTTCTGGTTTGTTTGTTTGGCTTTTATTGGTTTATTTTATTTTGCAATGACAAAAACCTGACAGAAACGTGTCCAAGTAATACTGAGGGTGTGCTTTATGCAGTGCCTAGTTCCTGAGCAGAGTTAAGTTGCATCCAAATAAAACATCGAGTGTGTGTGAAATACTTTAAACGTTGTAAGCAAAATATTTCCTTCTATGCTTATCTGCCAACAGTTGACTTATGGGGATGTATTTTCATTTACTAAAGGAGGTGTAATTAAATTCTTAAGATACCTTGATGATCAGACAAAACTCTTCTGAATAATTTTTCCTGATAAAACATTAACATGTGAACTCAGGCCTTGGTAAGTAAAGTGGGGGGAAGGGAGCAAACAAAAAGTGAAAACCCTGCATTCCACTTCCCGTCTTTCTTTTCAGAGCTCAGTAAGTTTTCCCTATAGGCTGAGAAAATTCTACTTCATCTTTCATAGAAGGCCACGTCCACTAAGCTACTGACTTCATGGTCTCTTGTGTGATTGCTTATGACAGAGTTCATTGTATTTTGTTGGAGAACATAATTAAGTCTTTAGTACATGACAGTCGGGTGGCCAGTTAATGTTACAGTGCTTGCTGCTTCCCTCTACTGCTCGCAACTAGAACTGCTTGGAGGTGGTGAAAAAACACCTAGAGCTTGGCACCATTTTCAGGACAGGTTACTTAATTCTGTGTGGCCAACTCCTTTTATCAATTTTCACTGTAACGTGTATGTCAAACCTTAGTGAAGCATTTGTGGGGCTTGTTCCTGACAGGTGGAATAGGTTAATTTACCTGAAAAAGCAGCAGTGTTTTTCTAGATGTAAAGGGATTATTGAAGTGCTGAACAGAGGCTCTCCTCTCCATTCCTGTCTATAGGCTGTTTCTCTGATGCTGCAAAATGTATGCTAAACGTGTGCTGCTTATTATCAAATGCAGGTGGAGATCAGTGTTTTCCACTTGTCCATGCCTGCGGAAAACAATAGGAAGAAAGAGCTCACCCCAGTAAGCAGCCTCTAAACACTGCTGGCTGGTAGGGGATGTACAGTGGGATTCATCTTCACTTTAGCACTTTACTAGATTTGGGCAATTTAGCTAAAGTGAACCCAAGACAAATTAGACTGAAGTCATGTGGCAGGTTTGCTGGCTTTAGCATCAGAGTGCAGTTATTCTTAACGGTATTGATAGCATGGTACACAGGAGGCAAGGAATATTGGGTTAAGTTGAAAATGTGAGCACTATCACCACAGCCCATTAAACCAATTGATGTCGCTTTCTTTTTTTCCTGTATATACACAGAGCTTTTATTTTTTTTGGTAAACTGCTTGAGTGTGTTAGCTTAATTTCTGGGAGATTTCTCATCAAATGGTATGCTGAGTATGTTGCAGCGTGGGGAGAAAAAGATGTTTATGCCCAGCTTAAGGGGGCTAAGTGCCATTAGCAATTATTTTTTGGAGACAGAGGCAGTCATCCCATCACGTGAACAATATTAACCGTGTATTTTTCTTCACCTGCTTTGTTTATTACTACCTTGGAACAGTTTTGTCTGTGGGAAAGAAAACAGGGTGAATCTGAACGCTCATCAGCCCCAAATTACAAAGCTCAGAAAAGCTGCTGCAAAGCTGCTGTGATGGGCACCTGCCTGACAGGGCAGTGGGTGCGTTACTGGGTAAGAATAAAAACCTGCAAAACTGCACAGAAGCAAATTCTGTGGGACTGTCTCATCTGTGACTGGGGGAATTTTTAGGAAAATGTACTTAAAAAAAAAAAAAAAATTATCTCTGCCGGATATAAACTCTATGAAAACATCAGAATGTTTGGCACTACCCACAGAATGATGAAGACCCGGTTATATTCTGTGGGAGCTCTTCTGAAAAGGCAGTGGAACTACAGCCCTACAGGGAGAGCTGATGTCCTGAAGTCTGCTTTGTGGGCGGGCATTTCAGTGCCACCACGACGTGCTGTGCTCCTGAGGTAGGAATGCCTGGTAGCTGCAGCGCTAGAGGGCTGTTCGGCACCTCCAGAGCACGCAGGCTGAGCACTGCTGAACAGCACTTCTGGGTCCCAGGATGGTTTTGTAAGGGGGTCATAAAAAGGTAGCTGGGGAATGAAGTTACTGCTTAGTTTGAAATCCCTGCGCAGGGGTCTGCAGCCTCAAGGAAACACTTCTAGGGCTTCACACACTGGAAAAGTCAGCCGCAGTTGTATAAATTTTGGATTTTTAACTGCATGTTTCCTTGTAGGAAATAGCTTACCACTCGTTACAATAGATGGCATTAGTGTGTTACTTGTCTGCGAGGTGCTGCAGTGAAGTTGTTGTGGGCTTCTTGTTTTTGTTTTGTTTTTCCTATCAGTTCCACATGGTTGATGTAGAGATAAAAACCTGCTTTGTGGAAGAAAGAGGAAGCCAGACCGGCCAGCGAGCTCAGAGTTTTGCAGATGGTTTGAGGAGGTCTGTGGGCAGCAGGCTTTAAGGCCACACTTATATTTGGAGGCAGCATCATTAAGTAGGGTTTTGCAGCCAAGACCTCCTCTTCTTACCCGCATACCACTTCTGGCACTGTGCGTTTGTATGATGTGGGGGAATCACATCAAGAAATTAATCCAACTTGAAGAAAACACTTCCGAAGTGGTATATTTGATTCACATCTGTTTCACCATCTACTGCACAATGTGGTTGTCCCTTACCCTTACTGGCACAGCCCTTGCCCTGTGCTGAGACTGGCGATGAGAAACTGGGGCGGAGGGACCAAAAAGTGCTGACAGTGACAGGCAGCTGGTCAGGGCCAAAGCTCACCTTCAGTCTGAACGTGATTTCCTCTTATTAGTTTCTTGTTCTGCTGTGTATTTACAAACTGAAGAAAAAAAGGCATAAATGAGAACTTCAGTGTATGAGAACACGCTGAAGCTGAAACATAAAATAAGTGTTTGAGCAGCGTGTGTCTATTACCAGAGGCTGTGCTTTCTTTCAAAATGGGGAAAGCTAATATCAGAACAGCTTTTCTCACAGAAATCTCCTCTTAATTCAGGAACTGGTTGCAGTGTTTGTAGCTGTCATCTCTCTGCACAATCACATCACTTGCTCAGCTGTAGTAGGTTCCTTAAAGTCTCTTGTCAGCATTGCAACACTATCTCATCACTGCCACAGAACACTTGTTCATCTCTTGGTGGAGTTGTACAGATGCTTTGATGTGCTCTTTAAATTACAGTTGTCTGATATACCTAGTTCTTTTTTTTTTAATCGGTGCCTTTGAGATTTTTGAGTTTCTCTCTTCTCCAGAATAGTTGAGCAATTGTAGAAGTGAGTGGATGGCCATTATCTGCTGCCCTCCTGGGGACGTGCTGTTGCATTCACCCAACCTGCTTCTCCATCACGGTGTACCTGGCTGAGCTGGAACAGAGCAAAACCCTCCTGGCACAACCTATGTGCATCAGTAGATCCTGGGCAGTGCTGTAGCAGGACGTGCCGTGTCCTGCTGTTCTCTGCTGCTTCGTGATGTGAAGTGGGGGGAACAGCTGGGCCAGTTGTCTGGTGTCTGATTTGTGTCAACTGCCACTTCTAAGGGAATGATAGAGCTTGCACCCGAGTGTGCTTGCGTTGGTCCTCTGCCTTGTAGCTGAAATGATGTTCTAGTAGTTGAGGAACTGCTCAACTGCTTGTCTTTCGTTGACAGCTGGGATCATGAAACAGTTGAGTTTTGGGATGTGTCAGTAATTATGAGTAATTCAGAGCTGTACTTACTAGGGGATGCCCTCTGCGTTAGTGCTGGAGATTAAGATGAAAATAATTGAGCAAAGAGTTCACATCCCTACCCCATTTTCCTTTAGTCACCGAAAAGTCATTATTATATGGCCATTTCAAAGGTACAGTTAGGTAATTTAATAACATCACACCTGCGTATTTCTAGTCCTGTCAAAATTGAACTTAATTAGGTCAGAAATAATCTCTCATTTCTCACAACTCGCTGTGAGGCTTCAGTGCACTGGTTAGCAAAATGGGGAGAAAAGAACCGTGTGCGATGAGCCCAATGCGTTCAGTAAATCAAAGCAGGGTGAAGAGTCCCCAATCAAGCCAAACATGTTTGCAATTTAAATGACTGGTGCCTGCTTCAGCATCTTCCCTGGAGCACCTGAGGCTTCACAGGAAGCATGTGGCAACAGCCAGGCTAAAACGCCGACCGTCTCATTAACCCTAGTGCAGAGCATTAGCATCTCATCGTGCTAGTTAGCTGACGTTCCTTTGTCAGGTTTCATATAAATATTTTCTGAGCTTTTCTGCCTTTTTTTGGTGTGTTGTTTTTTCCCCCCCTCTATTCTCCAATGATAAAGTTCCTTTATGGATTTCCCTCATCGTATGACCTGTGATTCTATCTGTCTGTGTTTCATTACAGGACTGCAATCACACAGTCACCGAGTCTCTCAGCCTTCACTGGCTAATTGTCCCAAGAAGGTCTTTGTGAATTCAGCTTTTCAGTGCCATGTAAGTTTGGAGGAAGAAAGGTGGCAATAACTTCCCACTTGATACGAAGGTTCTGAACTTATTCAGTAATAGCCTTTTGAGAACAACTCAGGCTACCTCTGACTGTGACTGAAATAGCTAGACATGTCATTCACTTCTCTTCTGTGAAGGCAGAACAGAAACAGCCTTGCTCGATGTTTCTTGTCCCTTGCCCTCGAACTGTACTCCTGCTCGCAGACAGTAGCATCCCTGCCAGCTCTGAACTGCACTGTGCTCTGTGCAGAATGTTTGGAAGAAGCTCTTTAAAGTCCCTTCCTGCTTGAATCCGTTACCTCTTTTCTTTTTTCTTAACCACAAATTACAAATAGCTAGGCTACTGAATTGCTTGTCTGCTGTCCTGCTGCTTTTGCTTTCTTTGTTTGCTCTCAAAGCACACGTTCTAATCCATGCACATCTCATCCTTGCATCATCCATTTCTTGTCGTGCACCTCCCAGCCCAAGTAAAAGTTGAGACAGGAGGATCAGAGCCAGGATGCTAAATCTGGAATAGATATTTAGTGAGTGACTGTAAAGGATGGGGAGTACCAGTGATGGACGCTTTCTATTTGCAGTCTGAGCTCTTTCCACAGAGGTTAGAGCATGCTGAATAGCTGTCTGCCTGTAATCCAGCAGCAGTCACAACAAAAATGCCTGGGTGTGTGACAAGTGAATGTAGGAGGGATTTGATTGTTAATTTCTATGGGGAAATCTAAAAGGGTATGGAAACAAAATAACGGTAATTAGTGCTGAAGTAGGAATTCTTTGCCCAACGGAAGGAAGTGCTGTAGGTAAAATTTCAAGTGCAGCTGATTTCTCCAAATTAACACTCAAGGAGTGAATTGGAGTATTAAGATTATGACACTTTCTAAATGCCCATTTCTTACGATTTTAAAATTGATTAGTGAAGTTCAAATGTTCATCACCCCCTTGGCATGTTAATCCACGTTTTCGTATTCTGATGCTAAGCCAGCCACTTCAGCATTTTACTTTTTTATCAGATTAACTTTGCTCTGTGGTGTTTGTCGATTTTTGGAATGCATAAACACACGAAAATGCAAATAGTTGTATTTCATCTTAGATTAATCAAATTAAAAATATAGATTTTTAACTCACCAGAAATAATGCCTTATGACAGCTCAGATGGTTACTTAGCTTTAAAGCATGTGGGGCACAGTTGTTTCAAGAAGCATCACAGGCTTTCTAAGATGTTTTTCCCCACCACTGAGGACACTGAAGGTTTTTCTCTGGAATAAAAAGGTTTGTATCCTTTTTAATTAATAAGGAAACAAAAAAGTGACACTACCATTTTAAATTACTAAAAATACAGAATAAGGAAAATATCTTTCAAGACCAAACTAAGAGTTTGGTACATTGTAAAGAGTGAGACTACATTATGGATCAGAGGTAAACATGCTACTCTGGTATCTTGATGAAAGATAAGGTAGAAATTGGTATGTAAGCCTGCCGCTTTCTTTGTGCTTGCACTTCAGAGTACTCCATCAAGCAATGAGTTGGGGTTATATTGCTGGGCAGAATAATGCAGAAACCCTGAGATTCTCCCAGATAAGTCTTAGCTTTAGAAAAGTAGATATGAGCTTCCTGATGGGGAATCAGAATCATGTTTTTAGGCATGTGTTTGTACAGTAAATTATTCAGCCACTAGATGTCCTAACGCACAGTGCAGATCTGCAAATCCAGCAGGAGCAGTGGTGTACCGGCATTACAAAGCTGGGGCTCAAAATATGCAGATGATGAGCAGTTAGCCTGCGGTCTCACAAACCATAGAATATCGCTGAAGAAGCTGTGACTTCTGAAAATGTGACTGTTAACAGAAGGCTCGCATGCAGGCTGTGACTGCCTGGTTAATTGCCATCATGCGTAGATACTGTTCTTTTATACTAGCATGTCAGACGCTATACTAACTCAGTCTGTTAGGGATTGTATCTGAGTACCATGTGGCTGGATCTTGCATTTTGCTACTTATTTTTATTGTATTTTGGGTATTCCATCAACAAACTCAAAAATGCAGAACCACTGCTAAGGGCAAATGCAACTTTGAAACCCTGACCCTATGCAGAGGAGTGAGAGATGTTGCACCAAGAGGAAAACAAAGTGATAACACTTTTATCTGATTGTTCTTAAATTTCGATATTGTAAAGAGTGGGAATTCCAGACCCTCATCTTGCAGCTGCTGTCTCTGCTGTGAGATATCCCAGCCATCTGCCTGCGCGATGTGTGCAGTGGAAACGGGTGTTGCAGAACGGGTGTTCCATGCTTGAGAAGAACTTCTGAGCCAGACCTGGCTACAGAGGAGGAGAAATGGCAGGACAGAGCAAGTACCCAGCTGTTGGTTTTGTGGCTGGCTTAACAGAGGGTGTTCTTTAAGTGGGGTTGGACAGGGGTCAGTGTTCTTTGGCTATCTGGAGATCCAGAGCTCCTCGCTAGCACTTGCCTCTCTCTGTTGCTGGGAGGGAGCTCTGCAGAGCAGCAGAGGCAGGTACAGGTCATCATCAGCTTGAGGGCAGAGGAAAAAGATCGGGGTGAATTTTAGCCGTTTCTGTGTATTTGTGATGCCTTGCTCTGCTCAGCTGTTACCTCTGTGTTCTGGCACGTAAGAACGGCTCTGCTGCTCAGACTGGAAGAGGTTCATCTGCCCTCAGCCTGCCTCCGAGAGGAGCAGTAGATGCTTAGGCAAAGTAGAGCATTCTTTTCATGCTCTTATCTTGACTGTTTTTCAGATCCAATTTTGTTTAGGGTGCTCTTGTGAGTGAGAGGAGGGGAAGGATAAATGTCCAAAGTATGATAAGAGCAAGGATGTTTTTTATTGACTTGTGTGCCGTTACGACGGAGCCCATTCAGAGTGCTTCACATAATTTCATGACATACTACTTGCTCCAGTTGGATGTTCTTGCCTGCTCCTGAATTATTTACCTGTTGTACAGATGCTCTATTTGCATTAGAGCCAACTGGTACGTGTGTAATGTTCCGTGATATATATCAATGAGTTGGGTGCATTTATTCTCCTTTTATCATTATATCCATTGTGCGTACAATTTTTCAGATTCAACAATCAGCTCAGGTATGTTTTTAGTTGCAAGAGCTGCAAAATAAAGCAGCTTTGTTTTCACCTGTTCCTGGGAGCATGTCAGCAGTGCCCTCCCCCCGCCTATTATCTGATGTGCAGGTGATGTGAATTCTGATTTATTGCAAATCACCTGTGGGCTCCTCCAAGGCTGTACATCAAATACGGAACAAAACATAATCACCTGGCTGCAGGCTTCTGTGTTGCACTTGAAGAGATAGGGACTGAAAGCACCTTTGCAAACTCAGCCAGAACATTTTGCTGAGCTTCCAGTGTGGAGGAGGTGATTTTTTTTTCTTATTTTTTTCCTTCAGGCTGTAGCCGTGTGGTTTATTGAAAATTATTGGGGTGTTTACATATTCTAGCTAGAAATATTTACTTTGTAGTTGTAAAGTGCTGGTTAATAAGTTAATGTGGTTGAAGGTTACAAGTCCGTAGGCTCTTCAGCAGCTATCTCAATGGCACAGCCTGAGATGGAACCTGAGATGTGGAAAAATCACGCTCAGAAGAGTGGGGTGATGGCAGAGCTGAAGGCTTGAGCCAAGACTCCCCGAAGGGCTCTGCTCGGCTCTCCTACAGGCTCTTTTGTGCCACCTGGGTGCGTGGCTGCTCTGATCACCGCATTCAGGAGTTGCTGTGGCTTGCTGTGTTTCTCCTTTTTGCTTTCTGCTTAGTTTCTTTGTCAGCAGCTGCATCAAACCTCAGATTTTCAGATGCTAGGAGATCTCAAAACCCAGTTATGAAATATGGACTCTGTCAGAAAACAAACACTGCTTGCTATAGAGCTTAACCCTTGAAATGCGAACGATGAACAAACTTCTTCCTTCTATTGTTTTCAGCTTCTCCGTTAGTTTCTCTCCATTTTCCTCCAGTAGTGCCATTAATCCTCTCTGGTGGATTCCTGGCTTACCGTTCGTTCTTGCTCACACCTTGATATCAGAAGGCAGACTGCAGCTTTCCCTGTAACTCCCCTGTTAAAAGCGCTGCGCGGATGGCCTCTGCTTTTAGAAATGTTGCCGCGTTGGGCTGTCATAGCACATTTAAGCCTTGTTTCTGTAAGGTGTGGTACTATCGGGGTGTGTATCGGTGCCTGAAGAAGGTAGGATTTCACCTGTAGCTGCATTTCCCCGGCTCAGAACTTGCTGCATTCCGCCCCACCCGGAGACTTTGGCTGCGGAACACTTTGCTTTTTGTATTTCCAGACGCCCTGACTGAAGCCACCAGCTGCTGCCCTCTTCTCCTCGTGCTCTTCCCTTCAGATGGTTTGATAAACGGAGAACTGGATATTTTTATCTAAAGCACCAAACACTGACTCAGTGGCATAGGCAAAAATAGATGGCTAGCTGAGCGTGAGCATGAGGGGCTGTGTTTGTGCTGGCAAACGGGGCCGTGATGCTAAGGGGGGCACGGTGGGTGCCTGTGTGTGAAAACCTCCCTGGGTCCTTCCCAGCCCTCTCGCCGTGTGGTTTTGGGGGCTGGTGGTGGTTGTTGTTGGAACTCATTGGCTGTAGACGTGACCTAAAAGGCTGCTGAAGAAAACGTTTTCATATATTTGCTCTCAGCCTTTGCCACTCTGCTCTCCGTTGTGAGCTGAAGCCTGGCAAATGCATGACAGAAAGGGAATAAGAGATCTTCTGATGTGATGGTCTCAGATATTGATTTTTTTTTCTCTTAAAATTCTGTTTACAAATTCCATTTTCCTTAATTATTTGTTTTCAGCTGAAAACAGTACAAAGCTAGCCTGCAGGACCAATCGTCAAGCCTTGTTCTTACGTCCGTGCAACTAATCCCGTCAGACTTTTCTAGAACTTACCAGCCAGGGGCTTCCGAACGCTGGGTTGGTCGCAGCTGCCAAGGGCATGGGGTGTGAGGAACCAGACCGCTATTTCAGATTTGGGGTGGGTTTGTTTGTTTTCTGCTGTGTGCTGGTGCAATGCTGTAGGTTGGCTAGCAGCAAGCCCTGCTGGCCTAACCTAAGATGGCTTTTGGGGTCATGGGCACACTCCCCATATGTTTTTACCATGGGGGACCCCACAGCGAGTGCCTGGGGGATTGTCCCTGTGGGGGGATCATCCCCATGTCTGCACCAGGCCCTGGAGGGGGTCAGGGTGGGGTGTGAGGAGCTGGGAGGACATGTCTGGGGCAGGAGCGGTAGCACTCAGCCACACCACTGGTTTTGGGCCTCACAAGGGTCACTTGCAGGGGCTGCGGCTCCATGGCAAGCTTGGGATAAAATGGCTGGGGGGGGGCGGGGGGGTTGGAAGGGAGAAGGAAACAGTGACGCTCCTGGCAAGAAACAGAATTTTTGATCACAGCCCCATGCAATATTAATCAAGATGGCACCAAATGTGTTTGCTTTGGGGTCGGGGGGTGGCTGCTGGAGTAGTTCCTCATGGGCTCGTTAGGAGATGAAGTACTGTTCTTTTTTCTATTTTGGGGGGTTAAGTGCCCAAATCCTGAGGGGATGGGGGGCAAGGCAGCACCTCCCTACCCCCCCAAAAAAAATAACCCGGGTCCCCCCTGGTGCAGCCGGGGGGGCTGGGGCAGGGTCGGGCGGGGGGAGCGGTGCTGTGAGGGGCGCTGGGGGTGCTGCAGGGTTGGGGGGGGTACTAGGAGGGGGGGGTGCCAGGTGCTGCCCCCCGTCAGTGCCCGCCCAGCGCGGCTAATTGGCTGTGGGGGAGGGGCGGCTCATTAGGGATGCGGCCGGCGCTGGGCGGGCGGAGCGGCAGCGGCAGCGCGGAGCCGAGCGGGGCGGTTGGGGAGGCAGCGCTGCGCCGCCACTGCCCCGGCCCCGCGTCCGAGCGGAGGGGGTGCAGGCAACAACATCAAAAAAATAAAATAAAAATAAATCCGGGGGAGTGAATCGTGCCGGCTCCGCGGGACCGAGCGGGGCTTCGCCTCCCCTTGTCCTTCGCAGACCCGCGGCATGGGCGGCGGGGCTGCGGGGAGGCGCTGCCCGGAGCGGCTGGCGCTGGTGCTGGGGCTGTGCAGCTGGGCGGCCGCGCTGCGAGGTAAGCGGGGCTCCCCCCAGCCCCCGGCTCTTCCACGGGGCGCTGCCGGCAACTTTGGGACGGGGGGGGACACGGGGGGGTCCCACCGGTTGCTCCGAGGGGCGCCCCGGCCACCGCCAGCGCCCGAGGCTGGGGGCGTGTGGTGGGCACAGCCGCTGTGGTGGTACCTGGGCGCCAGGGGGGTGTCGGAGGGCTTGGGGCTCTCCCCTGTGTGTGTGACTTGAGCCCGGTGAGCTGCTGAAATATTTGGGGGGAAGGGGGCAGAGGCTGTCGGGCACCCTGCGCCCACCCCCACAGCGTGGGGGCGAGGTCGCTGCGCTACCTGGGGGGCACCTGGGCACCCTGCCGGGCCAGAGACCCCTCTGGCACACCCACCGCCATCAGCTGCTTTTCCCAGGACAGAGCGATCTCCCAACAGACTCGGTAGATGCTAAAAGATCCCTCTCGCGGTCCTCATCGCTAGCCCCTCTGTGGGCGTCTATCCTCGCATCCCTGCCGTGGCTGCGCTTCCATTGCCTTCTGTGCGCCCTTTGCTGGCCTCAGGCGCCCCAGGGAGCCCCCGGCCAGCACCTTGCCACTTGTGGCACCTCGCTGTGGGCCTGGGGTCCTCTCTGGCCCCTTGTCCGCTGTACCCACAGCTCCAGCCCTCCAACGGGTGCAGGGGGTAGGAGGTGGTGGCCTGCTGCTGGGCCCCTGGAGCTGAAAATCTCACTTTGCAGAACAGCGACCGAAATTGTGAGAGTAGGATGAAGTCTAGCCTTTCTTAATTTTTAAATATTCCTGTTAAAAAAACATCCCTGACAGCAAAGGAATGTGTGTGTGAGTAAATCAGTGCCGTGAGGCGCTTACTGCTTTTTGTCTCACCATCCAGCACAACCCTGCGGCATGTCTTGCGCTGTGTCAGGTGCAGTCAGGATCAGGCCCTATGAGCTCCCCAAATGTCCCACTGCGAGGCACACCTCTTGGGTTGCTGCTAAGGAGTAAGTTTCAGCCATCTAATTGAAGTCTGCTGTGCAGGGCATTTCGAGTTCTAGGCTGAAGCAGAGTTGGTTTGGGGCACTATCACGAGGAAGAACAGGTTATTTTTTGGATCGGTTTGGTGGCTCTCGGTTGCGACGTTGCGTGGTGTTTATTTGTGGCTTTGGCTGAAGCGGTTAACCTCGGTTACCAACCCACTGAGCTGTAAGCTGTTGGTTTATGAAGTTGTCTAAAGGCTGCCTCTGAAACAAATTGTATTCCAGGATTCTGTGTTGAGAGGGGTTTAAAGAAAAATGAAATGATTGCAGATAACCTTCACACGGCATTTTAAGTCTGTTGGAATGAATATACATATGCAGCTTTGGGCTTTTATTTTACAGTAAACAGTGCACAGACACTGTGGTAAATTGGAAATGAGAAGAAAGTCACTAATTTTTTAATCTCATTGATGTATTTAAACTAATTTTGGCTTGCACGGATCCAAATAAAGATGTCTCTAAAGCATGAGTGTTAGTATTCCTCTGCATCTTGGTATTAAAGCCTAAAGCTACATGTTACGTGGTGTTCCTAGATCTGAGTACATTTTGTTGTAAATAAGCATCGTTTAGGGATTTTCCTGTTTCTATTCCAGTAGCATCTGTGCATTTACTGTACTGCTTGGTAGCCACTGCATCTTGCTGCTGATTTTATTATGATAAAATGCTCCGCTAAGCCACCTAATGGAATACAGGTAAGGCTGTGGACAACAAGCTGTTGAAGCAAACGACTCCTTTTAGTTTGAAATTTTTGGATTTTTTAGTTGCCCCTTTAAAAAAAAAAAAAAAAAAAAAAAGCCAAAAAAAAAAAGCTCTCATAATATGCAGTCTAGAGGGTGGCATATGTAAAGCATTATCCTGGATCTAGGAACCAGGAGGACAAACCAGTTTCTGGACAGCAAGGCTCTTGGAGAAATAACGCTTGTTTTAGAAAGATAACAAACAGCCAATTCTATTGATACTGAAATAAATCTAGTGGTGAAGACAAGACCGATAGGCAAGGTATTTGTGTCCTGATTGTACCTTTTGTCTTGCATTTAATAACATCCTTGTGCAAATTAGATGAGCCTCCGCTGGTTTCATTATGAATGGGCTGGAATTTCATTTGTGTATCTAGATGCTACCCATATTTGCAAAGTACTTCATTGTCACCAGCTTAGAGCAGTGTAAGAGCCCTCACCGATGCTTTATTTGAGGAATGTTGTTGATCTGCTGCAGCCAGCTCTGCTTCAGAGTTTACTCTGCATTAGCGGAGTAGGGAGGTATTTTAGGTGTCCTGATTTCTACATCTGAAAGGAAGTGTGTTATTTCTGTTGTTTTATTAGATTGACTCAAGTTCTCTTTCTCTGTTCCTGATACCCTGCTAAGAGTAAAGCTGTTTGATTATTTGTAAGTGCATTCAACAGTTTACTGTCTGAAATATTTCTCACATGCCAACCCCAACTGAACATACACTGTGTCAGCAGATTGATTTATTTGATCTTAAAGTATTCGTGTCATCAGCATCTCAGCTAACCGTAGATTCTGAATATTAACAAGTAATATAGAGGTAAAAAATTAAGGAAAGACAAGTTCTGTATCTCTTGTATGACTCTGTTCAAACCACAATTCAGAAAATGTATTTTTTTCTTTGTTAGGACAAAGCATTCATTAAAATAAAAACCTGCATGCCCTCCTTTGAACCATCCTTCCACTCAGTGTACGGTGGGTAAGGTCTTGTGCACGTTAACCTGCTAATTTGATATTAACTTTGCAACTGCTCAGAAAACAAACTTCTTTTACGTATGGGTTTGGTTTTACTCAATAGTTTCTCTCAGATCTTCATGATGCTACAGGCTTGGCTGGTTTGTGGTGGTTTTAGTTTTTACAAGTAGAGAAACAAAGGTCTTGAAGACGGTAATATGCTTATATAAAGCCATAGGGAATGTGGGGGCTCAGAACAGTATTTCAAAACTGGGTATAAAATGCAGAAGTTGTCATATTTTGGAACTGATAAAGCATCTATGCTTGTACCTGCTCTGTTTTTTTTAAGTCCTTGTCTTGTTATGGCTTCTATTTAGTCCTGATTTTTTTCTGCATCTCTGTCCTCATACTCTGTTGTAACGTAGTTTGTGAGATAGAGTGGGGTAGTGCAAATATTTCTGTTGGGTATGGGACTGACTGGACATGAATATGCTCTGATTTTGTCTGTTATAGGACGCTGATCCTTAGGAGGATTGTTTTAATTTGCACTCTGAGAGTACTCGAGCATATTACTGCTTTGCGCAGAGAGGATACAATGACTTTCTGGCACGCTACCGATCAGAATGGCACTTAGTTTGCCTTATATTGCATAAAAACTGAAGAGTTACATGTATGATCCTGCCTTGGAAGTGGAGTGCACGCAGTCTCCATTGTGCACTTGCTTTCTAATGCATGCATCTCTGTGAAATATGTCACTTTTGGAAAAACGGGATAATCCTTCCCTTTGAGGCCATGTGTTGCAGTGGTGGTTTTTCCTGGCTTATACTCGTATGTGTTTGGCTTCTTCATATATGTGCTCAAGAGATGTGCAATTCCCATCTCTTCAGATGTAGAAAATAAAGCTTGAGCTCTACAAGGGTGAAATGAGCTTTCCATGCTATGGAAGCAAATGTCCATCTTCACAGAGTAAGAGGACTTTGTACCGAGGTGAATTTTAGCAGGGCAGAAGAGACGCTAATCTGATGATCATTGCAGAGTGAATTACAGAATGCAAACACCAACAGTATGATAGGAGCTACGATGGAAAATTACTTATGGTGCAGAGGATCTCTCAGGGCCACTTGATGTATATTTTCTCTCTTTTCAGTCCTACTTTCTGGTGAAAGGTGGAGTCTGGGAAAAAGCAGAATTTTAACACCAGAGGCTGCTGTTTCTGTTGTTTTTAGAAGCTGCTGCTGTTGCAGTGAAGCAGATGGTCAGCTTCATTTGTATGAAATAGAAAAAGGTTTCATTTTCCACTCTACTTTTAAAGAACCTTAATTGCCATGTTGCGTCACATTGCCTTACCTTATAGCACAAATATTTGTAAATATACATTTTTTTAATACTTCGTGTTTTACTAGAACTTAATTAACCACATTTGAGATCTTTCATCTTAAACACCATCCAAAAACGCTGATAATAAAGAAATGGCCATGGCAGGCTCTTGGTCACTCTGGTCACTTAGCTTGTTCCACACTGCTTAGCACCAAATACTTTGTAGGACCTTCCACGAAGGGGTTGTCAGAGGGCGATCAGACTAAAACATGAAGTTCCCTAATGAATATTCTACTTACAGCTGCTGAAGGTTTTTTGTCTATTTTTTCCTGTTTCTTTTTCTATTATTATTTTTAACAGGTTACCTCAGTGAAACCCTGCTGCAGTGAGTTCACCTCGTTTCACTGAGGTTAAAGTATTTCCTTTAGGAAGCTTAGCATGCTTTGAATTTCTTCACAAATTAGCTTGCTTTTGAATCATTGAAGAGGATGAATATAAGGTATCAAATCAATTTGCTTATACAGGGTATTTTTTGTGTGCTGCTGTGTCTGTATTGAGGTAGAACGAGAAATTAAGCTGGTTTCTCAGACAAGAATATGTACGTGGAATTTCGTACACACATCGTAAGTGTAATTTCAGCTCATGGTTATCCTAGACTTTGTATATTTGACTTTATTTTAAAAAGAAGGAAAAGAAAATCATTACCATGTCTTTGAAAAGCGTATCTCATACTGTGAACATCTCATTGGAAACCTCCGCTTAATGTGTAGCGGAAAGAAAAACACAAGCAGTCAGTGACCTTAACTTGTGGATAACAATGGCCTGAAGAGGTTCCAGAAACCCCAAACCTATTGCTCACAAGTGAAAGCAGAAGCAGCCCAGGACTGGAGAGCTGCGAGAGAGAAGCAGTGGGAAATGGGGCAGCCCAGCACTCAGTGACCGCTTTGCTCCCAGCTGATGTGAGTTCACTGTCCGAGGGGAAAATGGCCTCGAGGTGGCCGAGTTCTGAAGCCTGATGTGTCTTCTAGAGCCTGATATTTACAGAAATGAAACGTGGTGGAGGGAACAGGCGTGCCAGGCAGAGTAGAGGCAGCATCCAGTCGTGGGTGCAGCAGCCCAGCTGGCTGTGCTGCCTGCACCGCCTCGTTCCAGTCCTGTGTCCCCTGGGGGGACGTGTCAACCCTTGGAGCACTCAATAGACGAGCATTAGTCACCTATAGACGAAGCTTATTAAACGTGTCTGGAAATAAAAAGTGTAGTCAAAATGAATGAGGTAGGAAAGGGTGTAGCTGGGCAAGTTTTTGTTGTTTGTTCTTGTCAATGCCTACTTCTAAACAAAAAACAGCAGGAAAACCTTTTTAAAAAATCTGACTTTTCTTGCTGTTGAAAATGCCGGGTCTTCCCAGCTGTCAAGAAACACAGGACACCTGCTTTATGCTGAATTAAAACATTTAGTATGCTTTGGTGTCGAACTTGTGTTGAGTGTCAACTGTAACATCTTTTTGAAAGCATCTACTCATGGTTGATGTGAGTTTTATCTGTCGAATGCTGAAAGAAAATATTTTGGTGTGAGTTTAACTCCCTGCATAGCAAACCGCAATGCCGTGCGGGTTGATTATCTGTAGATGGTTAAAAGAAGTGCAATAGTACTTGTCTTCTAGTTGGATATGCTGTGTGTTTTTCTCAGTAGGAAATGCTTTTGTG
Organism: Oxyura jamaicensis; assembly: GCF_011077185.1. Lineage (NCBI taxonomy): Eukaryota > Metazoa > Chordata > Aves > Anseriformes > Anatidae > Oxyura > Oxyura jamaicensis. Next base: position 4,204,492 of record NC_048914.1, read on the forward strand.
GATCTGAAACTTTTCTTCTGTGATCATTTCTGCATGTGAAATTAAATTGCTCGAGTCCTGGCAGACAATGAACATAAAAAGAGCAAACATGGAGATTTCTTATAAATTGTGAACAGTTACTCACAAAATTGCTTCTATGCTTACACCATTCCTAATAATAAATTGCATTACAGAAAAACAAATTTGCTCTATTAATTGAATTCACCTGTCATATAAAACCAGATCTGATTTGTAGTTCAACAGATGTGTCTGTGACTTTTATGGTGACAAATGCTTCAGGTTAGCCGTGTTCTAGGCCAGATTTAAAACCACTAAAGATCTGTGGTAAGCCATTACCCTTTGAAATATTAATTTCAGCTTCCAATTCAGGAGGTATTTGCTGCTGCTGCTGTATTGCAAGGTATTTACTGAGCTGGAACTTTTTCTTCTACTTTGGCTGTAGAGAACACGGACTGTTTGCTTAGAGTAAAATAGTAATGCTGGGGAGCAGTTAGCAGCACTTTGCCTGTCAAAGGCACGTTCTGCAGATCAATAATGAATGCCATGGACGCACTGGAAGATGCTAGGCGGTGCGTATATTTAACATGTGTCACTCCTCCTTAGCTCTGTGTCCTAACTGAAGGCTTCCAGATCAAGTCCTGGGTGTTATGCACATCATGTAATTCTCAGAGCGAACTAATCCCAAAAAAATACAGGCTCATTAAAAGAGCTTTCTAATTCTGAAATTTAATTATTTTTCCTAGATAATTATGCATTTTTAAAGACTTCATGAGCTTTCCTGTATGGTTCATAGGCAAATGATCAGTAATTTCCTTTTTGTAAGAGGGAAAGTAGCTGAAAATATTTGAGGGATAAACACAGTAGTGGGAAACAAACAAACAACCCCCTTACCATTATAAATTATGGAGCCTTGTTAGAGTCAGTGGGTCAAATCTGTACATCCAGAATTGAATTAACTTGGCATAACTTAGGCTAAGGTGGAGTCACATGAGGCGAGATGCTGGAGATTTGTCTTATTTTTCTGTGTACCGCGTCCATTCCAATTCTTGTTGGGTTTTGGAGACCTGTAATCAGCTGGAATAATGGATGATACAAGGCCTGACATATATTATTTATTTCCTAGAGAAAGCAAGTATCTCATTGCAAAGGGCTGTGTAGTAAATAACTTTGTGTAACAAAAAGTTTCCAGGTCTCAGCATGAAACTAACCATGGGAAAGGCTTTATACATGAAACGCCAGGGACTAGAACAACCTTGGAGCCAGGATTTTCACGTAGCACACAGAGGGTCAGAGCGGGAGTTTGGGTTTTGGTGAGTCTGGCTGGCAGTTGTTTCGGGGGCTGTGAAATGTTGCTGTGAGACGTTCTGCTCTTGCTGCCACGTGGTGGGTTGTTGGAGGAGAAAGGAGGAGGGATTCCTCCTGCAGGAGCTTCCAGGCTGCTCCATCACTGGAGATCTGCCAGCCTGGCACCAGGAGCAGAAGGTTGGCAGCGATGTAACCCTATATCGGTTAACCTCCTACTATAGGGAAATCGTATTTATTCATGCATTTTTCCTTTTATCAGTCCCGCTTCTTGGATGCCTTTTTTCCTAAATAGACAAAAATTCAGTAATGTTAATTTAGTTTCTGGTAAACAGGGGTACTGGAAGAGGAAATGAGTTAGTCTTTTCCAGTTGTCATTTGGTAACACTGTGTAGTTCTCCTGAATAGGCAGAGGCACTCCATTAATACCAAGTTTGCCACAGTAACAGCAAAACTCCCTCTACTCCCACTATAATACAAAAAAATGTAGGGCTTATTTTGTGTCAAATGAGCTAACAAAATAAAAGATGAATTTGAAGTATTTAATCTGTCAGCATCAATGAATCTGAGAGGATTATCATCCCATTACCACTAATAGATTTTTTTCAAAGATAACTTTGCTACTCGACTATTTCTACGAAGATTGTTATGGATCTAATTTAGGCTACAATTTAAATACTCCTGCTCTATTTTGATTGAATCTGGGAGTTAGGAATGTGTTACCTGGCTTATGTTGAGCTTGATAACTTTCCTTCAATCACTTGAATCCAGGCTCTTATTATTGCATCTTTAATTCTTCACAGAGATTCTGTCATGTTTTCTGGTGTGAGTTGTACCAAACATGACTTAACAATACGTGCTTGAGAGCTGTATTTTCACAAATTACATGCCAACCTCCCCATCCTTCCTTCCTGAGGAATTAGTGAGAGGTTGGAATGGCAAAAATAAAAATTAGCAATACCCTTATGATGGATATCCCCCTCCTCCTTACAATGAGTAGCAGCATTCCTGGAGAGTTACTCTAGTACAAGGAGGCTGAAGATGGGGATTCTCATCTTCTGAGTCATGAAACTTCATGTAGGCCTGCCAGCGATGCAAGTTTTTTTTGGAGATAAATGGGTATAACTTCATTCTTTGCCTTAAAGAAGTAGAAAGGGAACAACTGTATCTTCCTTCTGTCTATCATCCACCAACTCTGTGGGGAAGAGGGAGAAGAGGACACAGGCAGAGAAACTTCTGAATTCCCGACGGAGCCCAAGCTGTAGGATTTGACATAAGAAACTGCAATAACCCCCTCCCAGAGGTCTCTGTTCAACAATTAGAAGTTCTGCAGCAAAAGGAGACCATGGGATGATTGGTATTGGTCAAAAGGACATCACAAGACCTTGCAGCACGTGTGATGTGTCACGAAGTTGTGTGTGAAGGTTAAAAGTTTGCATGAGTTGTAGTGCGACGCTTCTGCTGCTTGATCAGTGGGATCATCCTAACCAGAGCTGGGCGGACTGGTGCTCCCGTTGCACGTGGAATGTAGCAGATCCGTAGTCCTTTCAGAAGGCAAACCAGAGATTACATGTAAATGAAGGCTGCATCAACCTCTTGGAGCTGTAATCATCACCACAATTAGCATTGCAGCACTGTAGCTCGTGATGTCAGACTGAATTACATGGCTATCGAAATTCTGCCGTGTACTTCCAGAACTGTTTGAATTCTGTGCATAATTAAAGGATTTTCAGTCTCCAGTATTGTTCAGTGCCTTTCTCCAGTTTGCCATGTCTAAGCATCATTTCTTACATGAATGCATGAAGTACAGAAGAGGTGGCAAACAGGATTAGCAGTGGTGGGATACCACTGTAGGAGGGGGAAGATTTGCAAAACAAAGCAAATGGTGGCCACCGTGTTCTTGGCTCTCATCACTTACAGCTTCGCTAGGAAGTTGTGTGTGTAACTAAGTGACATCTCTAGCTGGTTTTACCATTTCCAGCAGAACAGCTTCAGCCGACAGGAGCCGATTGCGTGTTTCTGTTTGAAATCCAGCCGTGCTCTTTAGCACTTTTACCCCTTGAAGATATGAAAGCAGTCGAGAGATTTCATATTTTTTCAAAGGGCATGAGCAATGTTAGTGAAAGAGGGGGTGTGCAGAAAACTGACTGCTCTACCCGCACAGCTATAGAAAGCTCTGTCACTGACATGCTCTACAAATGTTCTCCAGCATCTTCTGGGTGAGCCAAGGGGCAGTGTGGGAGAAGGTGAGGGAGCTTCTTTCTGCTGACCAAACATCATTACTTGTCTGAAAATGCACTGCGTATACTATTTGCTGTTCTCCTTTCTCTTAAAGAACCACCTCATGTAAGAGATAAAAGAATAAATGTTTTGGAGCTAAATTCAGAGCCTGCTGCTGCACATTGTGGTGGTAGTTAGCCAACCTGCAGCCCTGTGAATGAAATCCTAGCCAGTAAGGACTTGGCGGAACTGGTCTTGAGAGATTTTTGTGCCATGGGAGTGTCAGTTGTAGTTAGAGCCTCCTCAGTCCTGCGGGGACAGAAGGTACACCTCTCATGATGGGAACAAATAACCACTCTGTGGTCCCGTTGTATTTGGCTGCACCACCATGCAGCCTGCAGTACTCCATCATCCCAGCCTGTCCCGCTTAACCTCCAAAGCACTTAACCATGGGAGGGCAGAGGAAGCTGCTAGTGGAAGTGGGACTTGGCGTGGTACTGGTTCACGTGTTTAACCCTGGCTTTCTTTGCAAGCATACACCGTCCAAAAAAAATGCTAACAGCTCACACAAAGGTGGTTTTTAACCCTTTGAAACATCTGTATTGAAAATTATTTATTAACGGTAGAAGATATTTTCTGGCATGTCTAAGCTATTTTTCGTACGGGATAGACATAGATAGGAAGAAATTTCATCCATCCAGAAGATGATGGGGGAAGTGGGGGAGAGTGACTGCTTCGTTTTTCAGTGCAGTTTCTCTCACAGCTGGAGATAAAAACAAACAAAAATAACAGGTGTTCTTGCTTTTTGTTATTGTTGTTCTTGTGTGTTTTTTTTTAAGCCAGACAGTCACAGAGCGACATGCAGCACGTCCAGACGACACTGGCTTGTACGCATAGGACTACAGTTCATTGTCCAGTGTTGGTTTTTCGTCATATCGTGCAGAAAGAAAACAGAAGGGAAGCAACAACATTTGACTCAACCCCAAAGGAGACATGTAGGAACCAGCTTTGGCCAAAAAATGGGGCCCTTGTGCTCTATGTTGGCTTCTGCTGCCTTCAGACAGGGCTGATCTTTGCAGGGGTACTTGGATAAAAGGCATTCCTCCTGAAAGAACATCTGAAAGTTTGGGAGAGCAAAAAGCGCTGCTGTTTCTAGAGCAACATAGGAATTATGTTTAGATTTAGACTCCAGGGTTGTGTGAGCAAGCTGTATTTCTCTGTGTTGAAGGCTCTCTATTAGCTGGTGATGATACACGGTAATGGCTCATGATGCTTCTCATGAGCTAGCCTGACCCCGTGGGCTACTTAAAATTCACGTTCAGTGTCAGCTGTGAAGCAATGTCTGAAAGCCATAAAGAGGGCTGCAGTACTCTAATTAATTGCCAGTACCTTTTTAATGCCAATTGAACTGTTCAGATCCTTCCACAGGTGATTATTTTCTGCAGTTGTGATGTGAGACAAAAGGATCACTTAATATTAAGGTACATATACTCAAATGTACGTGGAATAAATAACTTGTGAATTCTAAACAATAATTCATTATGCTGAGGTCTGTCATAGCTGAGGGCAGTTTGCTTCCATTTTTATTCCGGTATCTTAGCTTAGTAGTGCTAGAGCGTGTTCTTGAAAATCTTTATATCGGGCTGGTATTTTGTTGGGAAAGGAAAGCGGTATGCTATATGTCAAAATGCTTCAGCGTATATTATCTATATATTTTCTTATTTAACGAACCTTTGGGAAATAATTACCTGTTGCAACAGGGTTCATATTTGCAAGCCATGCTTAACTTCACGCAGTTCCTAGTAGCACCTATGACTTTCAAATTTCCATATATTTTCAAGGAATAGTTGACATCTGAAAACCTCCAGGTGGAAACGTAGTTTCATGATCTGTTAGCTGCTTTTTTGCTTGTCTTCTAGTGACTGTCTCTTGGCTTAGGCTCAAGATTTTTTTCTTTGCTTCTGTGGGATTAAGTTGGATCTGAGTTTGAAAAGAGACAGCGGTTAGGGAACAAGAGGGAAGCAATAAAATCTATTTAAATAAAATAGTTTCTCTTCCTAGGAACAAACAGAACTTGTTTGAAGCCCAGGCTGTTCTTCTTGCACTTCTGTTTATTTTAAATCTCCTACCACTGTGGCAGGCAGTAGGAGAAATCCTCTTCGTGGCTATTTAAAATATTTTCTCAGTGTTTTAATAACAAGAACTCATGAAATTCTGTTTGAGCATCTGATGCCACCAGTCTTGCAGCAGTAATACCCAGCGACTCCGTTTGCTCCTGGTAGCGATGTGTGCCTCAGAAGAGGTGTTACAGCGTGCTAATTGTGTGTTAGCACAGAGGGCTCTGTTGGAATTCCTTGCCCTTGTTCTTTTTTAAAAGGGGGATACCTTATGTGGAGTATTTGAGTCATCCCCCAGCCAGCCTAGAGATACTGATGTAGAATACGTGCAGCGTTACAAGCGGGTTGCTGTTGTACAAGCCACTGGTGAGCAAGCCGGGGTTTGGCCAGGGCAGCGAGGTTCTGCTGCTGCTGTTGCTGATATGTCCGTGGTTTCTAGCTTGGTAATAGCATCGGGTCGTTGTTATGCAGATTACAAACTGTCACTTTTACAGCTTTTTTATTTTATTTTTTTCAGGTTACTGTCATGTTATTTGTTGCTATGTAGCTGCCATGGGCGGTGCATGTGGATAGTTTTTAATGCGCTTGAAAACAAGGGTTTGTGTTTTGCTTTAGTGCGTTGCCTGGAAGAACTTGCTCAAAGACTGTACAGCAAATAGGGTTGATCAACGGATTGTAGCCTTATTTTTTCGGTGAGAAAATTATATTGGTTACGAGTGGCTTTCCAGTAAAACAGCCCCATCTCTGGCAAGTGTTAAGAGATCTAGACTGTCCCACGAACAGGCTTCTGTTCAGAGCACGGAGATGATGTGCTGCATTTATGAAAACAGATTTTAACCTCTAGGTTGTCATTAAACAATTTCTGCTGGAGATCAGCAAATCTCTAGTGGTTATTACTGTCTTGGTAACCTCTTGCACTGATTTGGCACTACAGATTTGTCAGTAACACCACAAAGTAAATTGTTTTAATAAAGAGAAGACTATGACAAGGTGACTACGAGAATGCCGCTTTATCATGTCAAGGATCTTCAAGACCAATTCAGAAAGTTAGGTGCCCCTGTTAGTGCTCCTGCAGGCACACGTCATGGCAAATTTGTGCGCGGTTTTTGTGGGACTGATTGGAGCACAAGAGGCTGTCAGGTTGGCAGTTAAAAGGTATGCTGCTAGGGAGCTTATGGTAGTTGCTTACGTTTCCTACATTCAGCTTAGCAGTCAGAGGAGAACATGGGGATATTTCAGGAATTCTTCAGTTGCTGTACTGAGATGCTTCCAAAGAGGTTTAATTTTCATCACTGACATTTGAGGGAAGGCATGTAATTAAAGTAATTTAATTTACAGTACAGTTACTTGCAATACAGTCTCGCTTCTCTTGATCTTCTTGTTTGTTTTCCACACGATAGCCATGCTTCTTGGTGGATGGAAATGGAAGTTTCGTGACTTAAACGTAGTCAGTACCTCCCGGGTAAATTCAGGCTCTACCAAAAATCAGTTTCATAATTGGATGAAAACCGAGTGATGTAGAAAGGACTTCACCTAGTTGTACAATGAATTAAAACTAAAGAAACCTCCAGTCTTGTGTTCCAGCTGCTGGAGTATGACACCCAGCTGCACACCTACAGAGAGTTCAGCAAGGTTACACCTCTGCGTTTGAAAAGCTGGGGTGCAGCTTTTCTGTTCTGTTCTGAAGTTCTGTTACTTCGTTGTTCTGTGCAGTGTCTGCTGAAATGGCCACATTGCATTTTTAAAGCATCTTTTGACTCCCTTCCCTTTGTGTAAGATGAGTCAATAAGTCCACGTTATGACTGTGCCAGTTGTAATATTCCTTCTTACAGACTGCTCATTGTGAACGTGGAAGTTAAATTTAGTGTGTCTGCTACAGTGAGAAACCCCGAGTTTATAATCAGTAGCTGCTATCCCTAACTCTGTGTCTACTTCCCGTGCTTGAAGTGATAACTGAGATGCTACTGTGAGAATACACAATCTGCTTAGTCGCATAATGAAATCAGCATTTGAGCTGCAATCCCATTTAGCCTGCTCTTAAAAGCTTTCTGTCTTGTAACCTAACACTCAGAAAAGCCACATCAGAGCAGATCGAGGTTAGGCTTGGCCAGTGAATGAATCTTGAAACCACCTTTATGGCTTGCCTTTCCCTTGGTACGTAGCTATGGTCTAGACTGAGCTTTAAGAAAGTCAAATTACATCTTTGTGCCTTGGCTCCTCCTCCATGGGTCTCCCCAGTTTATTAGTAGTGTAGGGATACAAAGAACCGATCTGATTCTGCAGTAGTTCGGCAAGCTGTGCACTTGTTGGGTCAATCCTCAATTTTCAAAGAAAAGCGAGCAGCGAAATCCTTATGTTTATAAACAAATGTGTGTTGTTGTCCCACTCCTGACTGAGCTAGGAAGCCGTGGTATTGGTGAAACCCTGCGTGTGCGTGTGGTGTAGCTGTTCTCTTGGTTTCTCCTTTGCACCATTCCTCTTACAGTAGATGCCCGTGAACTACTTGACTTAGCTTTCATTTCAAGCACAGCAGAAACTGAAGGGAGAGGGAAAGTTATTTCAGCAAGTATTGACTTGTATTCTCTCCCTTTTTTGTTTGTGTTTATTTTATGGAAACATTTGTGCAGCGTATTCCACATGACATTCAGAGAGGAGGCTCAGGAGTCGGTTCCCTGGGTAGCCATTGATGGGAAAATGGAAAGCAAGTGTCAAGTAAAAGCAATAGGCACTTATTTATAGCGGGAGGAGACGCTGCACATTGCTCATCTGCTCTAAAAGGGGGAAACGGGAAGAAACACCACTGTGTTCTTGTAGACCTGTACTTGTAATACAACACGGGAGCATAAAAAAACGCAATTTCTGATGGTCTGTGAATTGCACCTAGCGTCACACCTTGCCAGACAAAGAACAGTTGCCAGTACGGGGTTGTAGCTGTATGCCACAGCAATGACTAATGAGCAAAGGTGCGGATTGTGAATGGTATCGCCTCCTTGCTGTCATCTTATGCTCGTTAATAACCTGGAATGTCTCATTGTGCAATGGTCTCTCCTCCCCTCTCCCCCCCTCCATTTATTTGCATCTTTTAAAAATGACCTTGTTATACTTTCAAAAGACAAATCCTCTTGAAGGCAGGCTGCAGTAGCTGCTGGCTTCCCCATAGGCAGAGTTCTCCAGCTTCCAATTAGTTGCAGAAGAAATCCAGCTGACAAAGAAATAAAAGATGGAATTGGTACACTCAGCTGTATGTAATCAAGGCATAAACAACTCCAGAACATACATCAACAGGGCCTGCAACAGCGGTGGGAACTGTTTGATATTCTGCAGGCAAAGGGAATGGAAATGCAGGAAACGGCCGTGCAGTCTCAGTTTTACGCGTGACCCGCGGTGTAAATTGCTCCATGTTGTAGCGCATCCCCTCTCTTCTACTCCTTTATGGTTTGTAAACACGGGCATGGGCACGTCCCTGTGTGTGCGAATCCTCGTGTTGGTGTTGTGAATGCGCAGTGAGCTGTTCGCAGGTGCTGCGAATCGCAGGATTCTCTCCTAGATGAAATCCAGGCTGGTGATGAGTAGGCAGGTGAGAACAATTTTTATTTTAGGCTATGATCTGAACACCGTTATCTATAAGAATCTACCAAGTTACCACTTTGTCTTCCTAAGAATAATTACCTTAGGCAAAAGACTAACAAACCCTTAGAAATGGTTAAACTCCCAGCGTGCTGTGACAGCCATCGTGTCGCGGTCAGGGAGGTTCGTTTATGGTCTGTATTTATGTAGCTGCTGTCTTACAGCAGTGAAGAAGGCTGTAAACCTGCCCTGAGCTCTGTCCTGCCAGCTCCCAGCTACCTGGAGGCTCTTTGCAGACAGCCACACTCGCCTGTGGGAAGCACCGAGACATTTGGAGAATTTTCCACATCCGAAAGGGCGCTCCGAGGCCACGGAGCCACACGTGGCGGGTCTCTGCCTGCCTAACATTTGTCTGCCTGGACAGACACCTTGCGGTTGCTGACTGTAAACATACCCAGAGTGTCTTTTGTCCCCTTTGGAATTAAGTTTAGCCCCAGAGACGCTATGGTCGGGCTGGATTTACTTTCTTATGTTACCAAGCATAATAACAAGGCCTCCGTGACACGCTGATAAACTAAATAGTATTTTACCCAAAATAATTCTGCACTTGAAGGCAAGCAGGATAGATGACCTAAATAGATTGATGCCTTTCACCTATGAATATCCATATCAGACGGTTCTTTGTATCAGTCTGGCTGTGAGAGAGAAAAATACAAAGCCGTGCCGGCTCTTACAAAGTTAGAGAAATTCTTAGTAACGCTAGGAGCTAATAAATTATTGCTTATCAGAAATCCGAACGTCATGTCTCAATGCCTGCACTTTTAAAATAAACTTCAAAAGAATATCTTTGTCTTACGGATTCCCTAGTTTTTCATAAAAGGCTGAAAAATACTCTTTGGACTCTTAAACTGCCGTCTGCTCTCAAATCTGTCTTGACAACTGTTTAATGGTATTACCATCACGAATGGACTTCACCAGTGTTGGAGATGTCGGAGCAATTTTAAACGACAGTGGAGTTGGTGTAGGCTGGCTACCTAGAAGGGAGCTAGATTAAAGGCTAAACTCATCTCGTCTGCTGCGAGCTGTGACACATCCCTATGGCAAAGGGGAGTGTTACAGTCCGGTGAGGTGGGAAGGGAACAGTACTGCAGACCAGCAAACGGTTGTGTGGGTACGTCAGGCATTAAAGTACTGCCCAGAAGAATGGGTGCCATTTCTGATGAATTATTTTCTGATCAGCATGATTGCTGTGACTGCAGAGCAAGCCACTGGCTTCTCCTTTTCAGGCTCTTAACTTCGCTTTGTGTGGTTTTGTTTTTTTTCCAGCCAAAGCTTTTGGGGCAAGATTTGAATGTTTGAGGGGGAAAAAGGAAGCATGTATCTCACTAAAATGTTATTCTTGAAATGACTCCGTCTCTTGGATGCCTGCTTTAGATCTGTCTTGGAGTGGGCTGTGGATGATGCCTGTGAGGACTGGTTGGCTGTCATACGGACCGCAGTGTGTGAGGACGAGATGCTGGGAAGGGAGCAGGCGCCCACGTGCTTTGCGGGGCTGAGTGGCAGTGAGCGGGTTCTGTTGCAGAGGTTTTTCTCCAAACCAGTTTCATTTTCAGATGACTGTATGAGCTTTAGGCCTGACGTGTTCTAGAAAAGACAAATGTGAAAAGTTTTAGGCTCTTTCTTAGCTGTCCTGATCAGATCTTTTTTATAGTACTTCTAAGAATTTTATGAAATAACCTTACATCGCCAAGCAATTCTGTACCTGTAAGTGGCTGTCACCTGCTTTAAAGCACTAAAAAAAATGAGAACCTGGATAAAGTGATCATAGGGGTCATAAGATAATGATAGGGATCATAGGGATCATAAGATAATGTAATGATAGGGATCATAGGGATCGGGTGCTCTGGGCTACCCGTGCATCGTCACTCCTGCGACAAACCCTGTGCTCAGATAGGTGCTGGGAAGCCTGGCCACGCTGCGGGGACGGCAGTTGCCTGAAGTCTTACTGGGGACTCCAGTGCACAGGACTCAGGCTACAGATATATATAGATGTTTTTTTTTTTTTTTCCTGGAGGGTGAAGGTAGCTTAGTGGATGCCTTTGTTAATCGTTGATATCAAGGACTGTGTACCGGTAACAGCAAATTGCAGTGTACTGACACTTCGGATGTGAATTATATGCCTTCACAGGATCCAGAGTCATGTCTCCTGACTGCCTTGTTTGTCGGCACTGTAGATAATATTTTTTCAGAAGTAAAACTGCTCCCAGTTGCTAAAATACAGAGGAAAGCCAAGTGGTCAGCTAAATGACCTTTTTTTTTTTTTTTTTAATAAAATGTATGCTAGCATAGTTTTTAACAGTATGTGATGTTTGTCCTTGCCATGGTTCTCTTTGTCTTTCTCACACTAAAACAAAGGATATTAGTTTGCCTTTCTCAAGGGAGGAGCATTGATCTACTCATGAGGAGGTCTGGCTTGCAAAGCTTGTGAAATCCAGAGGAAATCCTTTGATTGGCAGCGAGAATTGCCACAGACTTGACTTTGCATGCTGCACCCTCACCAGAGATTTGCTTTGATGCTACCTTGTTTCCTGCTAATACAGAGACAAAAGTTGCTGCATTCCCAATTAGTACTTCAGCTGCTGTAAACACGGTCCCTTGGGAAGGTGCTTACTTGGAGCTGATTTGCGTGTTTGACGGCACGTTCTGCTCCCCGTGTTAAAAATGTAGGGCAGTAGCTGTCAGAAGGAGAGACCCTCTCTTCGTTTCTCCTTCTCTGCTGTGGGTGGATAATTATATTTACAGGCACAAAGAAAAAATCTGCTGTCATGCAGACAATTTTCATTAATTTTGTAATAACTTAATCTGTGTCAAGAAACATAACATGGATCAAAACCTAAATGAGAATGACTTTAAATAATAAAATCGTGGCACATAGCTAAGCTTCAGTGCATTATGATTCAGACTTGGGAAGCTGTTAAAGTTTGAATGTTGTGGTGGATCTCGGAGGAACCATTTTTTTTTTTTAGTTTAATATGTTAAATTGCATTAAAATTAAAGTATAAAAATAGCCTCTCCTAAATTACATCTGCAGCCTGTGGCTTCTCAGGCCTATTTACTTCCCTTTTTTTTTTTTTTAAATCCTGCTAAAATTATGACAGAGAGTGTTATAAGCTTTTCTATTATATACAGGGTAAAAACCAATTAGTCTTGCAGTGCTGGGCCTCGAAGCCGGCTGCTGTAATGTACTCGGTCATGAACAAAAGGAAGTTAGCGGAATCGTTTGCAGCACGCCGCTCTGGAAGCCACCTCAACATCTGCCCAGCAGTGCCAGAGCCGCCCGCCAGGCTCTCCTCGTGTGCCTGGGGAGCTGGAAACCACCAGCGCTGGTGAATTGGTGGCGTCAGCTTGCATGAGAGAGGAGCGTGGTGAGATGAAGGGCTCTCGTCAAAGCTGGGGGGGCATCCCCACGCAGCGCAACCCAAACCTCGCCGGGGCAGGCAGCGAGTCTGAAGAAGTGCTGATGGAGGGTTAAAAAGAGCAGGTCATGGATTATAAATCACAGGCTGGATGTAGCACAGAAAATGGCAAATCAACTATTAAGTGTATACATTAAAAAATAAATCCCTGCTTTCTTAAGGGAACCTCTATTTAGGGAAAGAGCCTCTTGCAACAGTGTGCGTTGTGTTAAGCCTCCTTTGTTACACCTTTTTCTTGAGTGGATATTCGTGGATATTCCCTTTTTTTAATATCCAGCTCACTGCTGAAGGGCAGTGGCTTTGTGCAGTGTTAGGTACTGGCAAGTGGAAGGGTTCAGCACAGCACATCAGGGTTCAAAACCAAGATTCTGCCACTGGTGGATGGTTACGGGTCACCCTGCGGGCCAGGAAAAGTGGAAGGATGAGAGCATTTAGCCCCAGCAGTGAATTACAGAAGCATTTGTGGAAAGAGCTTTCTTCTGCTGTTTTCCATTTAAAAATGATTTAATTGTAGGCGAATTAAGGTGTTTTTTTTTTAGATGGATTACTGCCATCGATGAATTTCATAAACCTTGACCTCTACCCTGCAACCTCCTCTCAGAGGCTTGCAGAAATATCCAAGCTGCTTAACCACGATGACATAATTGTCAAATATGAAATTGTGCTTTGACTGCCTGTAGCACTTGCTGTCACTTGAAAATGTCAGAAGCTACTACTCTGGGCGATGCAGGCATTTAAATATCTGTCCACAGCATGTTCTTTGCTTGATCAAAACCTTCAGTCGTCAGTGAGTGCTGTCTGATGTCTAGGGATCATTTTAGGTTTCGTTAAGCATCCCCAAACCCTCTGAATCGCTGCATGGAATTGGTTCAGTTTTTACCATTACAAACAGTAATTACAAACAGTTCTTACCATTACAGATAGGAGACACACCTAAGCACATCACCAGTGCTTAGAAATAAATGGAAAGGTTTTAGAGTGTCCTCGCCACGTCCCTTGTATTGTCAGTGCACTCAAATCTCCGGAGCAACTTGTTTGCTTTGCAAGTTCCAGCCAAGAATCTTCTGCTAGCGGGGTGCAGGGCAGGAAAATGAGAGCCAGAGGGGATGTGCTTATTGAATGATTGGAGAGGGAGGCTACTTTGTGTTCTGCAGAGGAAAAAACAAAAAAACCTTCTTAGAATATTAGGTTTTCCCCTGTAAATATTTTTCTTGTGAGCCCTGAGACCTGTATCTCTTTGTAGCTTGGTGCTTTGCCACTTCTCGCTTGACAGTTGCACTTCTGAGAGTCCGTCTGCTTGAGGAAGATTTTAGTGGTTCACGACAACTACTATGTTTTGAATGTCGTAGCCGTAAATTTATATAAGCTAATGTTGAAGAGACCTTTCCAAAAGTTTATGTTTTGGCAAGTAGCCAAAAATGATCTCTAGCACCCCTCTGCTGCCCTCTGCCTACACGTTGTAAGGCAGCGAACGTTTCCCTGTTGCTTGAAGCCTTGCTGTTTCTCTCCCTCAGCTCAGGCTGAGCCCTGAAGCAAACTCTGGTAGGAGGGGAGGAAATGGCAATAGGGGAGGTTAGCATGCGCTGCTGGAAGCAATAAGTCCAGAAGAAGGCCATCTCTTTCAACTCCGGCAGTCCTGTGCCTACATTCTGTCTTCAGGAGCTTGCCCTTCCAAGCCTGCGAACATCCCCAGGTGCTAAAATACGTGCTATAGCTCCGTCTGGGATGCTGTAAGACAGCGTGTTTGCCAGTTCCAAATTGGTGAAAACCTAAGTCTGTTGACAGCTGTGCTGTTCAGTTCTGTCTCTCAAAAATATATTTTCAGAGCACTGCTCTTTCCTCCTGAAAGCAGAAATGCTGATGTGAGACAAAAGAGCTGTAAATAGCAGGTTAAGAAATACCTGAGCCCCTGTCTGGGCTCTGACAGTCTTCATAATCTAGTCAAGTGAAAAGGAGTAGCTATACTTAGCAGCACCTTTTTTTCTTTCTTTCTTCTGGTTTTTATTCCATCCCTCTCCCGTTCCCCCAATCAAGTTCTTGGTTTAGTTGATGGAGGAGTTTTTCTAAGTAGGTTTTCCTTCTTCTGGTATTTTTATCTAGAGATAAGAGTGGTTTCCCTCCTGGCTAGGGGAGGGACGTTCTTGGCTCAGCAGCTTTTAAAATCTGTATTAAGTTTGAGTTATTGAAAGTGAAAAAGTGCTGCTCTGTTGGGGTGATTTCACGTGGTGCGGCACTTCCAGGTGCTCCCTGCCACATGGCACACATTGAGTGTGTGGACACCTATTTTCCTCTGCTGAAAGCAGGTGTCCACACCCTTCCTTTTTTTGGTAACGCACCTTCTCCTTTTAGCAACATGCCGCCTTTCTCCTTTTAGTAGCGTACGCATGGCATTTTCAGATAATCCCTAACAATAATCTTTGCAGTAAGGCTACTTTGCAGCGTAGCTTTGATTTATAGACGTAGGAAGAGCAATTGTCACTTGGTTCAAACATGGTCTGAAAAGCTGGAGATTTGGATCTGCTTTTGTAGATTTTGACGAAGACCTTACGCAAGAAGCTTTCCTGATCTGGGACTCAATTAATCTAAAATAGGTAAATCTTCCTGGCATGTGCTGTTACTCAACTCAGTGACAAATCTGACTTCAAAAGCAGCATGGCAGTGAGTTGGGTGTAAAACTGCTTGTTGCCAAAGGTTTTGTTTTATTTAGTGTTCAGTGAAAGTGTTTTATAGATGATGACAATGACTGTGTTTTTGCAAGCTCTTGCAAGTGCACATAACGTTTTCACTCTATTTAAGCTTAAGCTCTGGGAAGCTGTCCTGAAGAACGCCTATGGTCAGCTTCTCAGGACAGCTATGGCAGCAAAATGTTCAGAAAGCTGAAAACGTGGCAATTTCTGGCAATCATTTCAAAGAGTATTGGTCTGCAGTAGCAATTATTTATGATATCAGCAATAATAATAATCATCACCTAGGCTATTTGAAGTAGCATAGGGGGATCAGAGGAAAAAAAAATATCTTACCTATTCGACCTTGCTGTGTCTGTTCTGTTCGGAACGACATTGGGATCTGCTTCCAGGCCACGCTTACACAAGTGAATCCTGCTGTAAGAACAGCTGGCTTTCCTGAAAAAAACCTGAGAACTCCAGGGCTATTTTTAAGTATCAATGCAATAAATGTTAGCTTGGGTAAAAACCCCTCTTAGCTAGAGCTGCTTCTCTTTCATGTGGGAGAATACATTATATTATCTCTCATTGTGCAGTTCTAAGGAAAAGAGTAAGTGCAGCTGCAACCTTTGGTGGATACACGGTAATTGAGAGTATCTCAACGTGGCACAGAACTTGGCGAGCTTGACTTAAATTGTTCGGAAGGAACCTGGAGGCTTTTAACACTGGCAGTATGCAAATGACAGCCCCGTCGTTTGCACAGCAGCCACTGGGTGCAGAGATGCTGCCCAGGATTACTGCGTTTATCGCTTCAGCGGTAGCTACAGCGCTCTAATTCCATTAAGATCTAATCTGAAATTGTTTTTCAAGCTCTGTGCATTGTGTCGAAAAAAATGCAAATGAATTACACGTCTAGATTTCTAACCTGTGTTTTGAAGACTTGAAATATGCTTGGGAGGAAGGATCGTTCCAGCGTTTTGATGACCACAGAGTGATAGTGCTTGAGGCTCTAATATAAAAGCCTATGAAATTGAACTTGATGTGAACCATGACAGGCCTGTCTAATGTGCTGATGCTTGTGCTTTCCAGTTTTTTTCTTCCACTGTATTATACAGAATGGGGATAAAGTGATAAGTGTGCTTAAAAATTATTGCGTAAGTACAGCACACTGTCATACAATGAAGCATTTACCCTGGGGGGACCAGAATGTAGGTTGCTGTGTGGTGTTCTGTCACTTGGAAGTGCCTGCTTTTTGCAGCTGCAGTTTTCTTGGAGTATTTCTTGTTTTCTTTCTTTCTCTCAAGCTTGCTGTTCAAAACAGCGTTACACCGTGAGCTGCAAGGGGGAAGATAAAACTCAACTCCAAATTTAAAATAATAATTGTCCTTAAAGATTAAAGGTTAAGCTGAGTATTTAGAAATTGAGTGCTTATACATACATCTGTGGGATGAACCAATTACTCAGTCCAACATCAGGTGATGAATTTGACTCTGGGTGCTATCAAAGTAGTGGAGACCGGACCTGGCAACGGCTGTTCTTGAGACTTTACCTCTGTACCTGTCTGTGTTCTTGTCGTTATTCTCAGAAGATGTTGAGCATGTACAAATCTTGTTAATCTCTTAAATTATTATTTATTTAAAGCAATTTAAATTATAGTTAAAAGCTTGAAATATAAATCTTAGTAATCCTACAGTAAGTTGCATGAAACAGTGGCTTCGTTGGTAAAAGTCCATCAGTGCTAATCAAGGACTGGATTTTAGAGCTCTGTTAACTGACAGTGATATTAAAACCAAACCAAAACCCCCCCCCCCCCCCAATTGAAGCAGTAAGATTTCACGCCGGTATGAAATGCACTACGTACAGCACTGTCAGGGGTTTGCATGAAGCCTAGAAACAAAGTCTGTGACTTAACATCTTTGAAGCACAAAACATCTTTAGTATTGGAGGATCAAAAAGGAAAAAATTGCAGTGTCTGTGGAAAAGAATTTGCTGATGAAAATGTATCTCATTGAAGGTTTGCATTTTTAATCTTGTGTGGATTTAGATGCAGCATCCTCTGTAAGATCCACAGTCTCAGGATGAGCTCGGATGATGTAGCATGGGTGGGACGGATTGGTAGGGAATGGCAGAAAGAATACCAAGATCTAATCTGGTTTTGATAGAAATAACATCTTAGCAGTGTGCTCTGTTTTGAAGGAACACCCACATCCAGTAGTTGTTACTGTAATTTTCGGTATTTCATTATGCTCTGTTCTTCCAACTGGGCTTTAGTAGTTGTAGCTTCTTACCATGAGATGAGTGACAGCTCCCTACTGGTCTGCTTATTAAAACATGACCTTCAATAAGGTGTGCAAGATCAAATAAGTAATGAATTGGATTCTCAGTATCTGCAATTTCTCACTGTTTTGCTAAAATTGATGAAGTTGCATGGGCTTGTACCACCAAAGGCTGTGACCTCCATTGACTAATACACTAATAATTAAAAATAGGTTTTAGGACACCTAGGTCCTCCTCTGGCTTCTTTTGTATATTTTTTTGCTTACTTTGGTTAAGTCTTCTGACATTTATTCAGAAGTTGGATTCTTTTTTCCCTGTTCCAGGTGGATTTTGAGAAGGGAAAACGAGAGGTGATAGAATCAATAAATGCATCACTGTAAGTGATTTTGAATAAGACAAGTGCTGTCAGCCAGATTTTTTCAAGATCTATTAAGCATCCAGCAGCTCCTGTTAAGAACAAACGAGAGCTTGTGAGAACACTTAAAAGTTTGACCCATCCTATTTCGGGTAACTAATCGGGAGTCAAGGTTTCCTAAGAACCACTGGGTGATGATTGCAGGTCAGTTGTGAAAACCTGGTATCTGCATAAGGGAGGTTTGTAGAAAACAATTCCACATCTTCCAAAGAACGTAAACGTCAGCCCTTGCCCAGTG
The DNA here is from genome assembly GCF_011077185.1 of Oxyura jamaicensis. Taxonomy (NCBI): domain Eukaryota; kingdom Metazoa; phylum Chordata; class Aves; order Anseriformes; family Anatidae; genus Oxyura; species Oxyura jamaicensis. The sequence continues at coordinate 4,222,767 of NC_048914.1, forward strand.
CCACCCAGGTGTTACCTTCTCTCTGTGTGGAGGGGCACACCAGATGCTGCGTGGTTTCCTTGGTGCACAGCCCGAGAGGCCTGGTACTTGTTCCTGTGGGTAGTACCGGGGGCAGCCCTGCTGCTGCGTCCCCGCTGTGCCTGCCCGCACCTCAGGGACCGGGCAGGGAGGCTGAGTGCCCTGCCTTTGGGGTCGGCACTGTTGGGTACTCATTTGCTTGGTTTGGGATTGTTTTAATATGTGGAACAGCAAAATAACCTTCTGGAAGGTACACGTCACTCCCTGCTACCAAAAACAAGTCTTAGGAGCGGTTGCGTGTCTTCAGAACCATTTGTATGCATAACTCATTTATAGCTTTGGATGTACCCAAGTTCAGCTTCGTAAAACGATGCTTTCTTATAATTATGTTGGCTCTTCTGAGCCTTCTGTGTGTTTGTTCTACCAATCTGCTTCTGTGTTATTTAAAAAAAATAATATAATATATATATATAATATATACATATAATTACCTTCATTGATTTCATGAATGAGCCACACTACTCCTTCCTGTAGAGCCGGGATCCGAACCAGGCTATTCCTAAGCTGTAGCTGTACAGAGAAATAGGGCAAGAATTCCTGTGAAGCCCTTGGGGCTGAGGGCAGCTGTGTGGTGAGGTAGAAAACCAAGCTAAGCAGATGGGCAGGAGGAAGACCTGTGTAGAAGGCTCACCCCCTAAACTCAGCAGCGCACAGGAATTTGCATCAGGGATGCAGTGAAACAAAGCTCGGGATCGTAACAGTTTAATTGTAGATTGGAACTGCCTTGGGACATCACTGCAATCGAGCTCCTCTGCAGATTCACGGGGCTTGAATCGCTGCAGCTCTGCCAAACGACACAAGCTGCACATCTGTGCAGAAAGATGGGTTTCTCCCCTTGTGTAAACATATAAACATATAAAATTGCTGCGTTTCTTTTTGATGTCTTCTTGCAAAGAAATAAAATGAGATGGATTTCTTTGTTTTTCTGTAGCTGCTTACCAGGCTGGTTCTGCTCCTGACTTCTCTCGCTTCCCTGCAGATGCGGTGTGTGGACGTAGGACTTTGGCGTTCCTTCAGATTTAGCTGGTTTTTTGTCACCCTGTGCAAGTGAATTATCAGGTCAGCAGTGTAGTTTGTGAAAAAAAGGCTTGTAAAACAACCAAGATAGCAGATCATCTATCCTTATTTGATGCACGCAGATTCCTTAATACATTCTGGAGGAATTTGTCTTTCCTGTGTCAAGATTTTCTCAGCAAACAGCCATTTCCTCCGCATAACAGTGTACATAAAGCATATTTTCTGCTTTTTATAGTATTCATTTGCTTATACTGAGAAGATGAGTGTCTGCTTGCAGGGGCCTCTCAATTTATGTGCCAGAGCCAGCCCTTTTCTGGCTGTCTGCTGCTGCCCTTGCCTCCTGTGCCAGTTGTGCAGACGAAGGGCAGAACAAAAATTGAGTCGGGCAGTGCTGTGCACACGGGGGTCGGGAAGTCTGCTTCCTTGGCATATGGGGCTGGTAGAGATGTGTGCGCCAGATAAAGCTTTGCCCTGTAACTGGAGCGTATAACTGAAGTCCTTCTCCTACGCTCAGACTGTCAGGTCACAAGTAAAGCATTAATTTTTACTCCAGAGCTCCTACAGACAGACAGCGATGCTGTGGGACGGGGATTTCAGCTTCCGCCTTGCCCATGGGCCAATGCGTGTAGATGCAGCAGTCGTTGGCGGGTTCTCGCATGATGCACAGAGACCAAAACAATCTTCTGATGCTAAGTTTGATAGCAAACACTGCTCAGCACTACCGTGATCAAGTAAAGATGGTGCTAGTTTAGTTGTTTTTCAGCAAATTTCAGCAGAATTTCTAGAAAGGCCCAGAACACCCAACACACAGTGCTGGCCATCCACCCAAGCATGTGGAACCCTGACGTGTACACGACGAGGAGCTGCAAGCACAGCGACCCAAGGACTCGAGCATTTTCACATTTCCTGCACGTTGAGAAGTTTTTCTCTGCTTATAAAACGCAAGCAAACCGCAGTACACGACTTAATGCTGCCTTAGTTATTAAACCTCTTAAACAGCCGTGGCCTTTTGTTTTCTCATTATTTAAGTCAGGTAGGGCTGGATCTGTTCAGGTAATCGGGCTGTGTAACTACAGAGAAATGTAAATGGTATTTCTTGATACACCGAATAGCATCCTCGGAATATAAATGATATTTATGAGGGAGTTGGGAGTGCTTTAAATATTGTGAAACCGCTTAGTTTGACACATTGGGGATAATGATGCTGAAACACTAGGCGCTTTGTAAACTGTTTAATGGCAACAATTTTCTAAATCAAAGCAATCTACACTTCCCTATTTACAATTTCATTTCTAAGTGCTAAAGTCTCATAAAGGGGTTTACGACATCAAATCCTTAGCTTCTGTGAATAGTTATCTAGCGCTGATGTAATAGCGTTATCTTCAAACCATTTTAATATTTTATCTTCAAAATTATAAGGATTCTTTCTGCTATCTTTCATGCAGAAGTGGAATACCAACAGATGCAAATATATTTTTAAACTGTGTTGGGGGCTGAAATTGTGGAGGTGTCATTTGATGCACTTAACGTATTTCAGGCTTTAATAGTAATATGTTTTTAAAAATACACATTTTAAAAACAATCTATAAAAATTATACTGCTCATCTTTTTCATACTAGAAAATCAGGTGGATGCAATTGGACAAAAAACTTGGTGGTGCATCTGCTTTTAACGTCGTGCTGCCATCAGCTCCGCCGGCGTGTTCCCTGCTGTTGCTGACATTTCCTGACTGTTTTTGGAGAAGCAGGTTCAGCGTTTGTACTTTGGTAATTAACACAAATTATGTGAGTTTCATAAACCTTGCGCCGCTTCGTGCCTTCCTTGGATGATCTTTTCTCGACACCTGCAATGGTGTGTGATGTACAGGTAATTTTGAGCAGGAAAGAAGTTTTAGTCTGTGAGTCACCTGAACTCCTGCTGTCTGTCAGCACAGAATTGTTCCCTACAGAACAATTTCTAATATTGTATCTTGACTACTTATAAATGTCTCAGGTGATGTTTCCACCACTTTTCCCTAGAGAAACTCTTCCACAGTCTCATAGATCTCACTGTCAAGAGAGTTTTTGCTCCTGTTCAACTGAAATCTCCCTCTTTAAAAAAAAGGCTTCTTTCCATTGGAGAGGTGCTACATTATTTGCTAAATCTTCAGTCGTCTGCTGTCTGCTGGCATGACAAACACAGCAAATTCGTTTTAAACTTTGGTTAGACATCTAGCAAAACAGTAGGGCCTTTTATGTTGTTGGCTTTGCCTGGGGTTTTTTATGCTGTTGGCTTTGCCCTGTGAAGCTTATTTTGATGTTCTCCTGAATAGAAACAAATATATATAAAATATATCAGGGAATATAAAATATGCATCATCTTTATCAGTGTAAGACAATTTGAGCGCAAGGTCTAATACAAGCGTTGCAATAACCTTTAGAAGTGCAGAATTAGGTCTCTAGCTCGCCTTTGCCCTGTCTGCTTTCTTCCTTCCCGTGCTGTCAGCTGGTTGTTAAATTGCATGGTCAGTATTTGTGGGTACCTCTGACGAGCACAAACAGAACCTAACTGAAGCCGGTGTGTTTAATATCACCGTTAATACGATAGAAAAATGTGTCCAACCACGGAAATACCTTGCTCCAAATAATCCCTTTCTCTGAAGGGCAGTCAGGCGGTTGCCTTAAACGTTGCTCCCCTCCAAGAGGGATTCCAGCTGCCCTGCCCTTGCAGCGGGAGCAGGGATGCGTCTCTCGGCTCTGCAGTCCGCGTTTTCCCTGGTGAGAAGTATTAAATCTTAATTTGGACTTTTGAGTACAAAGTCATGAGTATGCAGGTGTGGCAGGACTGTTGTTTAAGCTAACAAGAATGGATGGGGACCTCTGTGGGGATGACCTTGTGTTGGTTTTCATTCATACTTGGAAGTCAAATGCAGGGCATTCGGCTTCAGGGGCTGCGTGTAAACGGGGGATTTAAAAGCGCTGCCACGTCTCAGCGTGCTGAATGAAAGGAAGAAAGTTTTCTGAGGGGTTTCTCTGGGTTGATGGGTTGTGTTTTCTTGGGACGGTTGTTTGCTGAGCTTTATTTTCTTCCTTCCATGTTATTGGTGGCATTAAGGCTGGAAATGTCATGTTTTCAGGTAAATAGTGAATTAAAATTGGACAGGAGAGATAACTGGTTCATGGCAAGTGGCAAAGTGGCTCACAGACCACACAAGGACAAGTGCTGTGTCCCACTTCCAGTGGTTTTCAGGGTACGTAACATCAGTTGTTGTGGCCCTGGCTAAGCAGGGGAGCGGCCACGTGGGATCACCCGGCCTTACTGGGACAGAACAACAGAAATCTTGATGGAAAGCTAACGGAGAGGAGCAAGACATTGCTTCTGTCCTTACTGACCCTTCAGTGGCTTGGTTTAAAGCCATTGGGATTCAAATACGTCCTTAAGGAGTGAAAAGGTGAATCCGTTTGTACTCAAACTCATCTTTTTCTTGTTCAAGAACTTCCACGTGGCATTGTAGTTAGAAAATCAGCAGAGCAGGCAGTTTGTTAAACTCCTGGTTTTCTTTTTTTATTGCATTTCTTAAAAACAAAACAAAAACTTTTTTTTTTTATGTTATTTCTGGAACGTGTGCTGTGGAAGCCATGGCATGTGGTTTGTACTTGGCCACAATTACCGCCGAGCTGGATGTGTCAGTTCTTCAGGAGTGCTGTCAGTGCCCAAAGCTCCGGTTTGTCTCGCTTAGTGCAGTGGCTGTGCCCTTCGAGGCATGGCTAGGCACGGCGATTGTCCTGGCTGTGTGTCTGCGCTGGGGGCAGAGGCAGCCTCTGAAGTCAGGTTTGCACTATTCAGCTTCATCCAAAGGGAATCGGGATCAATTAAATTTCGGTTACTTGGGAAAACAGCACGTGGGTGTACGTGAACTTTCACAGCACCATTAAAACAAAGAGAAGTGAGCACACATTTATTAAAGGATGTTACAGAAACTTCAGACGCATTATATATTCTTCCATGGTGTGTGGCAGACAGAAGCAAAATGAACTTTAATCACTTCAGATTAATGGAAATTATTTTCTCAGCTCATGTCATAACAGAGCACATTAGCAATCATGCATACTTTATCACATTCCAAGGATAACTGTAGGAAAATAACGTAAGGTTCAGATTGCTCTGCGCTCCAGTAACAGTGCCTTACACCGTAATGAAGTAGAGAATCTTCTTGTGAAATGCAGTAATATTTTTTATTTTTCTATTGACATTTTAAAAAGAGTGGTAAACATAAGTGATGGAGTAGTAGTAGTGCCTTGCTAGGAACGGGTAGTTCATGAGCGTTTTTTATTGTTTTGACCCTGATTACCTTTGCTGTGCGTATCCCTTTTAAATCTTTGCAGGTTTTGCACAATCATGACATATAGATCTTGTAAAGAGTTTTTTCTGATGTCCCTTTAAAGAGTTAAAGCTTTAGAGCTGTGGAAGCCTGGCAGAGTCTATCTATTGACTCGTATCCCTTCCCTGCTGTACCTACTGCAAGCTTCTGGTGGTCCGAAGATTGAATTTCTGTCTTCCCGTGTTCTCTGTAGACTGATGATGAACTCCTCCCCAGCCATAGTCTTGTCACAAGATGATCCTGAGGCTTCCATCATAGAACTTGTAACAAAATGCAGAACGTGTGTTGACTGTGCTAAAGTTCAATATTAACGAAGGATGCTCCAATCCTGAACAGAGATTGGAAGAGGGTGCCCGAATGTGGGTTACTACCCCATGGCATATGGCTACATTAAGGTAAAGGGAAAAAAAAAGGTAATTCATAGTAACAGATGGTTTTGAACTCTTCTTGGAGCTGTTGAGTACTTTTCAATTTTTAATTTACAATGAATCTTTCATACAACATTTAACTAACGCTTCTGTCATATTCTTTTAAAATATACGATGCCTTTTCAATACAATTGTCTGGGAAATTTCATATGAATACCATGTGGTTAAAATTAAACAGTCATGAGATTGTGACGAAAAGTAATTTCACTGAAGTTTTGATGCTTGATTGTTGCTGTTCAGGATTTTGCATTTAAGGAATTATTTTTCATTTTTTTTCATGGCTGCCAGTAAGTAACAGGCAAGTGGAAACAACCCATGTGAACAAACAAACAGTACGAAACAGAGCACGTGAAGTAGCTTGAGATACTTAGTTTCTTGGCTCTGAGTTAAATTTGATATTCCATCGCTGGTTTCATGAAAATTATACTTCTGCCAGTCTGGAAAATGTATGAAGGTTCTTGCAAATGTCCAGTGTTGAGGATCACAAATGTTTTCAAATGAAGTTCATTAGAGTTTGAAAGTTTTCCTTGCAAGGAAAGTGTCCTGCAAACATTTCCTTCCGTAATTTTTACTTGGATATTAGAGAATTCTAAAACTTCTGGGAAAGCAATTGCCAGTGACAGAAGAAGCTAAAAACTAGAGAGAGAATTAGAAATCCTCTTTTTGGATTTTATCCTGGTAGTGACCACGAGAAGCTCCCAGGGTGCAGTACTGGACAACATTTGTGGAAAGCGTGGTTTGGTGATGGCTCTTTTGAATCTGCTGGATTCAAAACACATCTCTAAGAGAAATGGGGAAAAAAATCTCGTAGCCACTGTAGAGCAGAGCATTGTTAGTGCTGCTGGAGCTGCTCTCTCCTTTTCTTCCCCTTTTCACGATTCTGAGAAGCCCAGTGACTAATGTCTTCTGCTCGTTTTCAATCGTACAAATTCTCTCAGGAGTTTATGCTAACTAGTTCTAGAGTTACTATTGCTGCCTCTAGGGTTTTTTAGGGCTTTTAATTCTCGGTTATTTATTTATTTATTTATAACGTTTCTACTTTGAATTTCCCAGTGGAAATTCTTGTTCTGGTGTGATCTGCCTGGAAGAGCCATGGGCTTTATACAACAACGCTGACCGCTTAATCTCTTGCTTTTAAGGACAAAGCTGAATTCCAAAGAGAGCTGGGAGCAGGTTGCTGAGACTACAGTAGCTTTTTTTTTTTTCTTTTTTCCCTAGAAACATGTTCTTTGCTTCATCTAGTTGAATCTGTAGGGTCATTGTTGACCATCCAGTTGGTAGGAGCCAGTTTCATAAATCTGAGTGCACTGACTCTAAGCATGCAAATTCTGTTCCTTCTGCCAGATAAACCTGGCTGTCAAAGACAATGTGTCGGAGACAATGGAATTACAAGGGTATTAATATACAATAATAATTTAAGGTACGTAGAAGTGTTAATGGTTTGTGAAATACGAATGCCTCAAGGGAACGAACAAAAGCCCAGTGTTGTTTAAGTATGTGACAGTCAAATGTACTGCTTCTCACCTGTGGAGGTGATGCAAACTCTGTGAAAGTCGATTATTTTACTCTGTGTGGATTTTGGTTTAGGGAACAAATACATGCAGTTTACTTCAGAATATCTGTTCTGAAGTACTGGGAAGCTCATCTGGGCGGTGCCGTGTCGGGGTGATTTAAGGCAGCTCACCAAGCTCAAGTCTAAATCATAACTTGGCATCGGTTATCCATGAAGTAGTATGAAATGGGGCACATAACACCATAAAAAATCCCCCTCTGTTGGTACATCACCCTTCAGACGTATAGATTAAAAAAAAAAAAGTCAATATTGAGAATGACATTTACCACTGTGGATAACGTATGTGCTGTTTAAATGTGTACATGTTAGCAAGAAATCAGAGGTGTAGCACTTGTGTGTGACAGCAGCAGGATGGCTCCGGTGTGCCCCCGGTTTGCGTCTTGGGGCAGCGCAAGGGCTGCAGAACAGTGTTGGTGCTGCATAAGGCTTCGGACCTGGCTTGGCAGGGAGCGTGTAAGCTTGTAAATCTGGCTGCTGACTTAGGCTGACATGTGCAGTGACAAGGGCCGAAACAGTTACTGGGCAGATCGTGTCCGTGACATGCAGCTTCCTAGCGTGTGTTACCAAGCTTTGCCAGGGTTCTAGAGCGGACACTTAGACGTGTGTTTGGCGTGGGTGTATTTTGTTTAAATCACAAATGAATGCATTGCAGAAGGATCTTGCTGTCATAAAAATAGGGGGAAGTTCACACGACTCCCTGAGACCTCTCCCTATCCCAATTACTTGTTGTTCAATGCAGTCCGAAATGTAAGCACTTGTTTAGGAGAAACGTGGGGGTGCAGGGAACAGTAACGCGCCACAGCAGGAGCATTGCACCTTCAGTTGAACTTGCTTAACACAGCACTAAGTGTTGAGCTGCTTATCCGTCTGGGATGGTGTCTGGGATAATCAGAACAGAAGGAACCCAGGAAGATAAAACAGCAGCAGGTCTACCAGCCCTCCTTTTCTGGAAGACGTTTTAATAAGATTTGTCTGAGCAGTGTGCTGCAGCAGGGCACAACAGGAGATAGAACCATTGAAACCAAAGAGTTCTGAGCACACAAACACCACAGAAAAGTAAAATCCTCTTGGTACGGAAGCTGCAATAAGCACAATATGAATTAGGAAAGAACAGAGGGACGGGCAGCTATGTAGTGCTTTCTGTATAGTAAAGAAAACCGGAGAGAAAAGCTTTCTGTGTATTCATGAAGTTGTGACAGGTCATTAATTCCAGATAAATTACTCCAAAGCTGCTGATGTGTGGATGCCACTTCCAGATATCTCATTAAGTACTGGCTGGCTGAAGTGCTGATGTTTACTAGTGGAAATCCAGCTCTACAGCTGCTGGATATAATTGGTTTGTAGTGCATTTTAGCTGGTCCGTTAGTCTGGAGCGGAAAAAAAAGAATGATTTTCAATGATTTTCAATGACACAATTGTCACTTTCTGTATCGCGTTCTGAAATATAATTAGAAGAGGAGGACAATGACCTAGCCAGCCAGCAGAGGCACACTGCTCAGGTATGCTCATGGACTGCTTTAGCAAAAGTTCATGGGACATTAAATGGTTGAGAGCATCTGAAAACCTAGGCTGTTTATTTCCTCCCTGCTTTGGCCTGTTTTCCTGTGGAATTCGTTAGAGGAACCACTAGCAATTCACAATAAAAAATCAAAAGGAAAATGCTTGAGATAAGAGCTCTTTGCTAAGCTACTCTCAGGGAGAGATTTATCCACAAAGGATTTATCCACAAAGGATTCATCTTGCTAAAATAACAGATGGGGCAGTCTGGTCGTGATACGTTGACTTGCACACACCAGGAAATCACTTATTTGCACGTTGAGTATTTGCAGCACATTTGCTGCATGTCTGTGGCAAAAGTAACATCCTCTCTTCAGGTCCATTTTTCCTCCCCCTCCTACTCCTCCTTTTCTGTTCCTGGGCTTCTCCTGCTCAGCAGCTTTCAATTTGATGCTCACTGTGGTGGTCTCGGAACCTGTAGGTGCTACTGCAGTTCAAAATAGCAGTAGCTGTAAGCACAGATGAAGAGATCTGAGCCTTTAGCATGAACGGATAGGAGAAATGGCTAGGCTTTTGTTAATGAAAATCATCCTGGTTGTATTTCACAATGCAGAAGGAGTCATGAATTTAATGTATGGCAATGTGTGTATAAATGCTGTTCACTTACTGCTTCCTTTTTTTCCAGTTCTCTGTAAAGGGAGGGAAATGTGGGGCACCTTGTCCCCGTGGCAGAGAATAAGGGGTAAATCCCGTGACTCAAGTAGTACATAAATAAAGAAACGTGCAACATCAGGGTGCCAAAATGGCCTCGCACAAGATGCATCTGCTTAGTTGCCAGCTTTTACCGTATCTTTTGTTAGTTGTAAGCAGCAACAGAATCTGGGAGCGCGCTGCTTTCTGGGATAAGAACTGCTGCTCTCTTTGCAAGGCCAGAAAAAAAAAAAAGAAAAAAAAAAGTGTTGATAGCATGAAAAATAATAGAAAGTTTCTAAACTGTTGTTCAATTCATTGTGTGCTAGTTGGGCCCAAGAGAACATCCGCTATCTCCTTCAGTTGATTATGCAAATATGAATAAATATGTGAATACCTATTCCAACTTTTATCCTCTGTAATCTAATGTCTCCCCTGACACAATGCTCTCAAATTATCTTCAGTGAGTAATGACTTGCAGTTAGTATTTTATACCAAATTGTCATATAGATCATTTTTCTGTAATACTTTACATAAATTAGGAAACCTCCCCCATGGCATGCATATGGCTGCCAGAGAGTCTTTACAAGATTAAAAGTGCAAACAACACGATTCAGGGGGAATTTGGCCATGAACAGAATCAAATGATGAACTTGCAGGTTGTAGTGAATTACAGCGTCATTAGTCAAAGCCGTTCGGGGAGGCATTTGGCCTTCCCAAAATACAATTATTTGCTTTGGTGTAAAATGCGAACTCTGAGCCTTTGGCCTATTTTTGGCTGTTCGGTAGCTTTGTAGGTCTCAGTCTGGAACCTTGTAGCTGGGTGAGCTCATCCCCGAAATGCAGAGGTCAGCCCTGCCCTGCCTGGAGGCAGACTCAGCAGTGAGGTGGGACGGGAGGGCTGTGATCGCCACTGCAGCTACACCGAGCAAAAAGTGCTGGCTGCATTCCAGGTGCAGTGCCTACCAACACGGGCATTTTCTGGAGATGGCAGAACAGGGATACAGGCAGATGTGGCCAGATCAGGAGTTTCTCTGGGAGTGAATCGGGATTTCTGTTTTCTGCAATTATCATTTAAGCAGTACCAGGCTAAAGTTTCATCCGGTTTCTCAGGTGGAAGCAGTGAGTGGCACCTTAATACCTGCGGGGAGGAACAACAGGAGAACATGGATTTGTCGAGGTGGGTTCTCCTGCTTTCTTGTTTGCAACAAGCGCTGGTTTTGCAGGAGGCATGAGGGGCCGAGTGGTTGTGTGTGGCGCTCAGAGCATCGGTGCCAATTGCAGAGAGGTCAGTTGCTAACACCACGCGTTCTGTCATCGGCGGGTCAGGCTGTTCACCAAAGGCAGGTACCGAAACCGACACACAAAATGGTTGTGGGATAGGAGGCTTCGTCAGTGTGTGAAGGTGGTAAGCCTAAGTGCATTCAGCTAATTGCTTCGCAGTGATGACCCATTTATTTTCACCATCTTGATCAAACTTCCAAATAACCCCCTCCAGTCCTTCCAGGTGCTGCATAAATTCATCCTCAGTGAATAAAGAACCGTTCATTTGATTATACGTTAATTAGATGGAGATGAAATACGGGACATTAAGAAAGCACAAGTTGCAGATTTATGGTTGTATTTCATTTCCCTGGGACGTTTGGTTATTTTTTTGTAATACAATGCTCGTTGCAATTGTAGGCAACTGTAGCTATAGCAAAAAATTACAGAAAATTCCTAATGTTTGCATGCCAGAACTGTTGGAAGATAAGTCTTCTAGAAGTTGTTTCTGGTAGGAACTTGGGGGGTTGTTGTTTGGTTTTATTTATTTATTTATCTTTTGTATGAGAACTTTATTACAGCTTGACCAGGTAAACTGCTTTGAATGGTCTGCACGAAAGGATAAAACGGCTGTCTCAGCAGATGAGCAGTTGCTCAAGTGGTTAGTTTATTCGTAATACTAAAGGTTTGCATTTGTGAAAATACGTGGGGCTGGATTCTTTGCAAGGGTCAATCTGAGAATTCTTCTTCCTTTGTACTACAGCTGTATGCGATACAGCTCGTCTCCACCACAGTATTTTCGCTAGCCTTGGCCATGAACCTCTACCTCGGTATTTCTCAGACCTTCAAATCTACGAAGTATTATGAGTTAATTTTCTTCTGTATTCTCTACCATTCCTGAGACCCATTTTCACTGCACAAATAGAATTGTTTGGGTTGGTTTTTTTTTGTACTTAACTGTAGAATAAATAATCTAATTGATTGTCATGTCCTGGATTAGGAAAACTAAACGAAATCTTGAAGTGTCCAGAGTATTTCATTCAAAAGGCTGCTATTTACAGTAGACGTGAACAGGAAATATCCTAGAATATGTTGCCTGTAGATACTTTATTCCTGTGAATGCCAGGCTGATGATAAATGCTGGAAACTGAGCAAATTTCTTGTTAGAATAAACTTTCAGTAGCAGGAGATCAGTGCTTTTCATTCCTAAGGAACTGCAAAGGCAGTTTTGATGTCTTCATTTTTGAGTCTTGATGAAGCGACAGACTGCAAGGTACCAAGTACGGGGTTCTTAAACCCATGAGAAAACGCTAATTTTTCTTCAACCATAAACAAAGGAGTAAAGAAATCGTATTTCCTACCTTGATATCTGGAGTTCGGCCTTTGCCAAGTGCCTGGTGATGGATTACAGCAGAAGGGTCTGTACCTTCCTCCCATCCTTCTGCCAGATGTTGCATCTGCAGCTGGGAAAATCTGCTTTCTTGATGGACAAGTCCTTTGACACACGTGGGAGAACATTGCTTCTGAGCCAGCTATGGGGATGTGAAACGGCCCGTGAAATCAAAGACGTGAGTAAGAGGCGTAGAGAGCATTTTACAACACTGATATTTTAGAAATGGGGTATAATAAGGAAAGGGGAAAAAAAAAAAGGCAAAAGCAATTAGGATGAACTTTTGTGAGCTACAAAGAGAATAATTATTCTTGTCTTGGAAAGGAAACCGGTATAAAGTGGGGAGAAATCCTGCTGATAGGTAAGCAGCAGCTATCAGAAGCCGCTTGAAAACATGTAGCAGTTTTATGTGCAAGAGAACAAAATGCAATTTCAAATTAGGTGTTTCCTTTTACGAAACTCTTTTATTCAGGGGAGAGAATTCAGTTTTTCATCTAGCATTAAATGTCAGGTTTCAAAATTCTAATCGAGCACACGGACTCCAGGAGAAAATACTGCTCCAGGCAGTAGATTCAGATGGAGATACAGAAGCTGAGCATTGTGTTGGCCTTTCCTCCTAATCCCGGTGTAATAAAGTTCTGACCAGTTGCATCTGGGGTCTCTCAGTCCTGGGAGAAATAAGACCAGGAGATTTCTGATAGCATCTTTACAAAAGCAGCCTCAGACAGGTAGGCTTTGGGGTACCTGGCACTCCCAAGGAAGAGCATATAAGGAGGAGGCTCTAGCAAGCTATGCTGCTGTCAGCTCCTCCTATTCATTACATTGCTTTTCTTTTCCCTTCCATTATTTCTGGCCTGTTTTCTCCTGCTCAGTGCCTCTACCAGGCCGTTCAAAAGCAGCCTCAGATTTTGGTGAGGCACTCCTGTACACGCAGTTTGCCTACCGGCTCCCTGCCCCACAGGGAACAGTTGCTCCCATGGACTGTACCTGTTGCTGGCAGCAGTTTGGCCGCTCTGTGGCTTATCTCATTCGGGATGTATCATAGGTTGTGGGAAGTATTTATGAAGTTTGAAAAACACCTTTTCTTGTCTCAATTTTATACTAATGAATACCACAAGGCAGCAGTTCTTGGGTGGTTTTTTAACCTCTTGCACTCCCATCCTTTTTCTGTCCCATTTCTAATAGCTCTCCCCGGTTATCCTGGCACTAGGAGGGGGTTGCTGACCTGCGGTGCCCTTACCAGGAGGTGATATTTCACAGTGCTGATACAGTTGCCATAAAATGTGGCTTTTAGGAAACAAACCAGGCCAGGCCATCTGACTTCAAAGAGCATCCACGTTGAGCTTTTCCTCCTTAAATCACTACAGAGGAAGACATACTAAAAATTTATATTGCTTTTTAAAAGAGGTGAAAAGTTCTGTGAGTGTGATGGCTTTCCTGGGGACAGGGAGGGGGAACAGCAAGAGTTTTAGCTGATGAAAGTACAAACAGAAGGCAAAGAGGAAGTTCTGTGGAACAGCAGGAGAGGAGGGCTGGTTCCAGGGAGCATCAGGAGAGGAGGTGTTGAGGGAGGGGGAGAACTTCTCGTGTGTATGGGAATCTGTCATCCAACTGCATGCGTAGATGCTGAGTCTGAATTCCTGAATTAAGTCTATGCATTTTCCCAGAGCTGTTTCCCTTGGTGTAGAATATGAAGCAAAGAATCCTGTTATAAGTGCAAGAAGTATTTGATGACTCTGTCTGCTCCCTTGTGCTTGGCCTGAGCTGCCCAGCATTTGGCAGGTCCCAGCGGTGTCTGGAGGGCTCTGTCTGAGGTTGTATTACAAGCCAGTAGCAGAAAGAGTTCCTCACGGTCACTGCAAGATGAGGTCAGGGGTTGGGACATTGACTTGCAGCGTGAAGTCAAATCTATCTCCTGATTGCCTCACCTGGAACAGCCTCCTCTTTCTCTTGTTAATTCCTATTTCATTGACCCTTTGATACAAAATGGGTTCAGCTGGAATAAATCCAACAGGCGAGAGGAAGGCAAGGCAATTCCTGACCCAACAATTGCCGCTTCAACAGATTAGCATTTTCAGACAAATTCCCCAACAACCTAACATGTACTTTATGGTCACTGGTCCCCAGTGACTCAAGAGACAGGGGTGCATCTTATGTTTTTTGACCTGATCTTTTGAATTAGGTTTTGTAGCCTGAGCTGTCCTCTTGGCTTAGGTATTGAAGTCCTTTAAAAAGCAGAGTTAGTGCCGGCTCTGTAGCTTCACGGGCAAGGTTATAAAGATCCAGAAGCTTACTCAGCCGGGAGCCTGGGATTGCTCCTTTTTATTCTCGTGTCTTCAAAATAGACGTTTCTCACTCCCTAGAAGATGCCACTGCCAGATAGAAAGAGGTTGTACTCAGGTGAAAATCCAAAGTGTTGAAGATTGATTTAGAATTCAGGATTTCAAACTGCAAAGCAATAAAAATGAGAAGGATGAGACTTGATAGTCTTCCATACAAAAATCACCCACAAAAGGCACTGTATGTTGTTATCCTGACAAAATATTTTTTATCTGATGATTTCAAAAAAATTTTTTTGAAGTTATTTGAAATTTCACTGCCTTGCTCTTAGAGATTCTGGCCAGAGACCAGAAGGACCTCATTAGAGATTGCTGAACACCTTTTTCTCATTTTGCTACTTCCCTACTGATACTTTTATTACTTTTCCCTGTGGTGCTTGACAATGCATGCGTTTTGTGTAGTGCATTACTAAGCATAATAGCAAAGCATGCGGGGAATAGAAAGAAGTTTTTCTTGAAGCATCCATAACATCATCTAATTTATGTATGAGATCTGCCAGCAGTATAAAGAAACTAAGCAGTTGTGTGTTTTCAAAGACTTCTGTGTTTTGGTGATGCAATTCAAGGAAGAAATCTTTATCTCATTGCTTGGCAGGGCCAGAAGCAGCTGCAGTGTGATGGGGAGGAGGACAGGAAGATCGCTTACACTGTGGTGGGCGATGCTACTCAACGGCAGGAATCTCTCAGATAAATCTGTATCTTGATAGCGTTGCTGTTTCCCACTTGGGTCTGTTTCTTTGGCATTCTGTCTTGTGCTGTGTTAAATGCCCTCTGCTCTTGTACAAATGCTTGTATGCTCTCCTAGGGTGTTAGCTGTTGGCTGAGGCTAAACGCCGTGATGAATCGCCACCTCCTTTGACAATTAAAATACAATTTTGCAAGCAAAACCATATTTATCCTAGGAATAAGTTATAGTTCTGTTTAATAACGCGAGAGAACGGTGGCTTTATCTACTCTTACGTCCAGTCTTTGCAGCCAAATTCAAAAGTTTACTTCTCATTTCTGTAATACTCCTCATTTAATAAGTGGCTGAGCAAATGGACTTCATGCCTAGAGACAAAGGACAGTGGTGCGTTCTGTCCTCCTCTGTCCAAGCCGTATCATTGTCCCCCTTGCAGTAGCCTGTACCTGTGGTCTTCAAGGAACCCACCTTTAGCCTCCCCTCCTGAACACGCAGCGTGGTGTGTCCTGGCACTCAAATACCCTTTGCACAGACTCCAGGCGCTGTGATTGATAATTCAGCGTTATGCCAGACATGGATTCCAGGCAAACATTCGTAAAAAGAAGTAAAGGTCATTTAAACGGCAGGAAGCAAGATTCTACAAATAGCGTCTGTCTGGCAGCTTTGGGAGGCCTCATCTTGGAATAAATTGGTGTTAAAAGCCTGCAGGACGTCCATCAAAATCTGTGAATTCACCGCAAAAATCCCTCGTTGACTAGGTATGTATAGTCACCACGTGTTACCTTCTTTGCATGATTGCCTCTATTTCTTCTGAAGTGCAAAATTACATTTGAAACAATCACACGCATCTATTAAAAGAGATGCTTTCACTGTCAGGATCTTCCCTTTATTCATACTTACTGAATTTGAGTTTAAATAGAACTGCATTATTTGTCCTTTACCATCCTGCCTCCCCATCATGTCTTTACTCAAAGAAATCATTTTATTTGAGAGATTGTGGTTGCTGTAATGTTTTGATTGACAGAAGCTAAAGTGATTTCTTTCTTTACTATTTTGCGTTTTAATTGCAACCTTGCAGCCAAGATTTCATTTACCAGCCCAAATATCTGGAGTTCTAGTTGTTTATTGCGAGGCTCTTGGCTGATTTGCTCCAAATAGGATGTTTACCTGGTATACCCAAATGTTGGTGTGGTTTTTTGGTTGTTTTTAAGTTGGTACTGAGCTCTTCTAAAATCAACCGGGTTCCGTAGATGCTGAGCACTTTTGAAAATCAATTATTTGCGCATCCTTTTTCCTCTTTCACTTTGTTTTATGGACAAACAGTTTCAATATAACAAAAACTTACTAATAGAATGCATTACTTTTAAAAAGTCAATAAAAAGATGACTCAAATGAAAAATACAGTAATACAAGAACTCTTGCAATAGAGCGTCCCTTTTCTTGCCCACACTGCTTAAATCATACGTGGTGATTTCATGGTGATTTTTTTCCCCTGATGTTAGTCTTAATTAAGCCTCAAAAAAAGAGACAGAACATGCCTTTTGGGGCTAAACTCAATTTAATTAACAATATATTCTACCAGAATTCTTCGATATTATTACGCTTTTGCTTCTTGCCTGCAAGACACATGTTTCTTGTTTGCATAGTTAAGAGATTAAATAAAACCATAAAAAGGGTTATATTTTTAACTCCCGAGTTTTCTTACCCCCACATGCACCTTTTAATGTTTGAAATTAAGCAGCGGGGAGATTTAAGCTGAATGTTTCAAGGCCATTATAGTTAGCTATACCTCTGAGATCAATTCAGCAATGCAATGCTAACAAAGCACTTAATCTACGTCATGGCAAAGACTCTGGGGTGCGTGCCCAATGGAAGGCATTTATTTACCAAATTAAAAGCACAGCAAGTAAGGGCCTGGGTGGTATTTAAGCATATTTTATCGACTCCTATTCTGCTTCTATTTACTAAAGTTCTTACTGATGGAAGATGATGGATGAGCTGATTGCTTGGCTTTCTAAGAGGTGAAATACGTCTTCTCTGATTTATTCCTCTCGCATTGACAAAACACCTTTTGGTGTAATTGGAGAATATCCAAGTGCAGCTAGATACGCAGAGTCCTGGCAGCTCCTCTCGCTGCTGCATTGCACTCAGGCTTGTGTAAGTCACATAATGGAGATTCTGACAGATTGCAGATTTAATGTCAAGTCCAGTGTTAAAGCCAATTATAGACATATATAAATCTATAAGCGTGTCTGTGGATAATGAAAAGATTTATGTATTTGGTTCTTGACTTCAACGAAGCTATGCTACTTTATGCCAAAGAGGGACCGACCCATAATTTGTATGCATAGGTGATACATGATTACGTGCACAAACACCACAGATACATAGCAGATTTTACCCAAATCTTACTTGATAATAGTACCTGGTATATAACACTCCATTGGATATGTACATTAAACTTTATGTGTTTTGAACCTACTCTTGTTTTATTTGATTTAAGCCGTTTTATTTGCTCTGATTGGATCCTGATTTAGTTGAGCTGTTACGTGCTTGGAAGAGCCTGTAGGTTAGATTTCTCACTATATAGTATGGCCTTGCCTGATTAAGAACATTCCTTATAATAAGTTATCATACAACACTGTGGAAACATGATAAGGTTTGTCATATAAAGGGCTTATTTTTCAAAGTCACTTATTAAAATTCAGCCTACAGTAACACCAGTAGCTTTACTACACTGGCAAGAGCAAAGAATACAGCTTGTCTTTTACACCAGATGTCTGTGCGTGTTGATTTTATTCAGGATCTGGAATGAAAGATACCTGGATGAATTTCAGATATGTTCTATACAATATTTAAAATATATCCTAAACATGTGAGAGGTAGCATTTCAGTGTTCCATAAGACTTCTATATCTTTATAGTCAATATTTCCTTTTTATATTTTAATGCAAATATGCATTTTTATCTAGTTACCTGGTTTGTCTCCTTCTCATTTCAAATATCAAACTTAACTGTGATTTGGGCTATTTGCTAGAGTTCATGATTTTATACATTCCTTTTCAGACACTGATGTTCACTGCCAGGCTACATCTCAGCTGTCAGACTTGACAAATAAATCTTCAAGCCTTGGAACAAAGGCCTTTCAATCACAGAGCTGGTGATAAACATACTAGATTAATAATGCTGCTCTTCTTAGGGAGAGGATGACTCAAACAGCACTGAAGTAACAAGTGATTTTTATCATCTTGCAGATACAAAAAGAATATTGTTCACAGAGCATTTGAACATAGTTCTTGAATAATCCCCATCCTTCTCAGCGCTTTTCATAAAAGATAGGGAAAGACATTCCAAATGTAGCTGGGAGGGCTTCAGGCAGTCCGAAACCAGTTTGTGATCATTTCCTAAATAATCACAGGTTCTGCACGTGTGTGTGTAAGTTGTTAAATATGTGAAGGTAATTACAGGCTGTCAGATTCCAAGAGATGCTATTTCTTTCCTCCTAAGTTTGAAGTCAGCCAAAAGTAATTGTTCAGTTCTGAGCGGTACAGATTTTCACCTAGTTGGTCAAGCATACACAATAAGTGCTTCCCAGCCCTCCAGCCTGCACAAAATCCTTAATTCCATGACTTTCCCAAAAGGGCTGCAATATTGCACTCAGGCTTGTGTGAAAGTCATTTCAATTAACTTCCCCTCAACTTCTCTTTCCATTCACGATGCGCATATTGTGTGAAGTAAGCTGCTTACACTGATGCAGCTCCTCGGCTCGAAGATGTGCGTTAACCCTGGGATGGAGCTGAGCACCGCGCAGCCGCTTGCCCGCTCCCCCAGTGGGATGGGTAAGAGAATGAGAAGTGAGAAAACCCGTGGGTTGAGAGAAGGACAGTTTAATAAGTAAAGCAAAAACTGTGCACACAAGCAAAGCAAAATAAGGAATTACCCCAGCCCACCTGCTGGCAGGGCGGTGTGAGGAATGGGAAAGGCCCTGACCCTGCGTGAGCCCCGCTCAGCAGCACCTAAAACATCAGTGAGATTCCAACGCTGTTTTCTTCACAAATCCAAAACATAGCACCACGCAAGCTACTGTAAGAAAATTACCTCTATCCCAGCCAAAACCAGTTCAGTGTCTCACAGTGCTTGTGGCAGCAAGAACTTCCATTTGAAAAAACTCTGCATATTCTGGAATCGTATGCGTAAATTTTACAGTTCTTGAGTCCCACTCAAGTGCAAGTTCTTTATGTTACATAACTTAGTGGTTTGCAGAAAAGGCCCAAGATACTTTCCTGGTTGAATTTTCATTATTTATGTCTAAGAGTATTAAATGCATTACTTTTTGGAGGAAGTAATATGAGAACGTTAGCACCTCTGTGAGCCCGTAAGTGTGTATCTACGTTCATCGTTCACCAGCGGCACCTGGGGAAGCAGTAATTAGAAAGGTAGCTGCAGATTCCCAACCTTAAACAGCAATACCAACCACTACATCTAAGCTTTGTTTTTCAAAATGTGTGCTTTTTGCATTTCTTCCTATTGTTTGCTTTCTCCTCTCTCTGGTGCTTGTTTCCTTTCTTCTTCTTATAACAGGTTTCTTACTCGTTATGTGGTGATCTCCAAACACGTCAGTATTCTGGGGGTTAGTTGTCGAAGTCAGGCCTTACGACTTAGTTTGGTGTATCGTGTTTGTGGCAGCGTTTTTTTGTTCAATAGCCTTTACTCATTAAAGGCAGTAGTAGTGTTAGCAAGACTTTAGGATCAGTTGGCATTTAGAAGGGAAGATAAAAACCTCTATACTTTGTTCTGCTTAAGAAAAAAAAAGACTGAAGATACTTTCATCTCTGACAGGCTCTAGATTTGGAGCAAAGGCTTCGTACATTATTAATAAAATGATTGTGATCAGTATAATTTTCTTTCTTCTCAGTTCCCCCTGTGAAATGTGGGAGTACTTGTTGGTTTTGCAGAGCTGCTACTTCTGTGTTTATGACAAACTTGCTGAGGTTTTTAAGCATCAGAAGAGATTTGCCATGCCTTTGTAATACATCCTTGTCTTTTTGAATACGTTCTGCAGTATATGACTGTGAGCTTGAATTCATGTGTGTATTCCAGCTTGATTCTCTCATAGCAGCAGTACCTCTTCTTTGTAAAATGTTTGTAATATTTGTAATGATCTGACTTGAACTAAAGAGAGTTTATTCAAGCATACTCTTGGTTCCTAAAAACATGTCAAGATTTTGTTGCTCAGGTAAATGTTATGCCAAATAAAGCCCCCAAAAAATTACCGTAGAAAAAGGTAAAACTTTATTGTTCAGTTTTGTTTATTTGGTCAGTTTTGTTGCTTTATGTTGTTTCCTGTGACATAGATCAATGGGATCAAGCTGGGTATTAGTAAGTCCTACGGCACAGACAAGTTGCAGGGAGTCCGTTTCCTCTGTGCTGTTTTCCCTGGTCCTAAATGGGGGGAGGCATATAGTAGGATGATACCGTCTCAGTCCTTCATGTATCTAAATAAAATCCTACTTGAGTTACATATTCTCTCATGAATTGATAGCAGCTTTAGGGCGGTTGGATGCATCAATCACCAATAGACTCCGGTTCTTCAGATTAACCAGACTCAGCACATGAGCTCAGCGTAAGTTGTAAGTCAGGCATGTGCTTAAATCTAATCGACTTCTTAAAAGCAGTATGAGTGCTGTTGTGTGCCGAATTGGAAACTCACTGCTGGTTCCCTGTCAACAGTTTGAATTTATTTTTAGCTGCTTACACAGGAACAGGAATAGAAAGTTCCAGACACTTACTATTTTCGTTATGATGAAGAATAACCCAGCCTCACTTAAGATTGTGGTGCTGATGCTTCTCATAGACGTGTACCATATTTTTGCCTTTTGCAAAATGAGAATTAGAGGTCATCAGACAGATAGTACTTGAATAGAAATACAAACATAGTGTTTGCAGGGTATAAATAATGTGCTTTAAATGGTGAATGTGCTTTAAATGGTAACTGAATGAATTAGGGGAATATTGCTGGATCAACTTTCTGCTTCTCGTTGTGTCACCGCGTGCCGGTGGAAGGCTCGGTAGGCGAGGCATGACGAAATCCAGCTGTACGGGACTTCGGTGGGAGCAGCTGTCAGTGTCGCTGGCACCTTATCCATCACAGTGCTAACTGAACGTTGGCGTTTATTACAGCCACTAAAGCACCATGGCTCCTCGCAGTGAGAAGTCCAGCTCAAATACCATGTGTGGAGTGTGAAGGAGATGGATTTTAATGTCATAGCCCATAGTCCTTGACATGCTGGGAAAAAAATGGAAGTGTGCTAGCATGTTATTGCTGCGTTTTGTTTTGAGAGTGGCTCTTGAGTTGGGAGTGCAGGAAGGTGGCCATTTACCTGCCTTCCCCTCACCTGTTAGGAAAAAAAATTGTAGGTTGCTATCAGGTAAGGCTTGTATCTGTGGGTTATGTACACCTAGCATGGGCATTAAAAAAAATACACAGCATTCAGTACCACAGGCTGTATTTCTGACCTCTTCTTGGTTTAGTCTAGCACTTCATTTTGTAGACTTTATTACACATGATGACACTGCCTCTGGTGTCATAACGTAGCCTCCACTTCAGAGCTGAAATAGTCCAGCTCATGATGGCATGAAGACCCCTGTGCAACGGGTGCTTTGTTGATCTACTCATTCAGCACGTCCAACATAAAACTTACCGGCCATTTTAGGGTAAGTTAGAAGAGGAATGTAGCGTATTGTTGGACAAGAAGCAGAGCTTAGGAAAATTGAACTGGACATTGAAATCTGAAGGGACTGCATTGTCCTTTGCAAGAAATAAAGTCCTTATCAAGAAAGAAGGAAAAATTATGCGCTGTGGCTTCTTTCCCCAGAGCCTTTTATCTATCACACAAACAGTTTGGGTGGTGGCATTTCTCTTCCCATGTGTTTCAGATCTGACTCACCATGATGTACTGTACACTTAGTCTAGGTGTTTCAGCAGTTCAGTTAATGGTAATAAACAAGCTCAGAAAACTTGTGTGCACACAAACTGAAAAAAAAATCAAGAAGTCAACAAGAAGTTTATAGATTTTTGAAATTTCAAAGTAAGATCTTGGGCTTCTGCCGTCAGGAATGGATCAGTGCTTACAAACAGGGGCATTGCTAGGATTCTCTGGCATCTACAAAGAGGAGACATTATTCTTCAGTAAAGTAGCAGAGCAAGTTCTTTGCCTGTAACTGAAAACTGCATATGTCTGGTTGTTTAATGGCATTCTCTGGCATTTATCTGGTGGTATATATTCAGTAACCTCAGGAGGGGAAAAATATGGTGCTTTCTGTAATCTGTGAATAACACGAAGCCAAAAACCACAGAGAAGATCTATTAAGAGCTGTTTCTGAGCTCTTTAATTTTCTTCTCTCCAAGGACTTGACTGCAGTTTGAAATGTAGGAATGTATTACTGTTTTTTAGAACAGCCCTACTGTTTACTAGAATTAACCCTGCAGCTCTGTAAAGAAAATGAGTTAATAGGGAACAGCTAATTGTTAGAAGGGTCTAGGGAGAGGGCAATTTTATGTGAACTTATAGATCATAACTAAAACCAGTTATCCACCTTGGTGTGTTTTTAAAGGTTTTGTGAGAAAGCTCCATGTCCTTTTTAGTTGGTTATCCAGGCAGAAGGAGAAGAAAATTCAATAGAATTCCTCAATCACCGTCCAGCCCCTCTGCCATCAGCTTTGTTGATATACTCCTTTGGCTCATTCAGTGTAAAACTTGAACTGTTGGCCTTGGCTCTGGGAGACTTTTGTCTTCTGAGGCCAGATTCTGAAATCACAAATTTCAAAATTTATGCTTCCTTATCCCCAGTGCAGAAATTTTTAACATCAGGAAACGGTCTAGATTCCAGAGCTTATGATAAAGAATAGCCTGCTCTAGGCTTCTTTGTAAGGCATTCTGCACTGCGAAAGATCAGAAAATACAGCATTTAGTAAAATTGCTTGAAACCCATGGCTAGAGAAGGTTGTAATCAATGAAATACATGCAAGAGTAAGCCATAAGACTGGTGAATACTTGAACTGATTTGAGGGGTGGAAGGGGAAAAGAGCGGATGTGCTTTATTACTTCCAAGGCTTGTGTTTTATTTAGATTTCAGTACAAGAGAATTCAGTTGGTGGGCATCAAAGGATAAGCGATTCAAATACAGAGATTGCCAGGCTCACCCGAAAGTGCACATTTGGTGCATGAGCAGCTCGCTGCGGAGCCAACAGCTGTAAGTCTTTTCAGGCCTTTAACATGACAAAAGCAGCCAAAGCCTAAAATGCCCTTCTCCTTGAAAAGCAGCATGGGGCTGGGTATAGAAAAGATTTTTCGCAAAGTAGCATGTGATTCAGCTGGAAAATGTCAGGTTTTGAAAATTATTAATCTTTGTGCTGCACACAACTGTCAGCTGTAGGGGCGTTTGGTGTAGGAGGTTCTTGAGAGACAGTATTTTCAAATTGATCTCTTTTTGGTTTTCTCTTTTGCTTTGTTTTGGGGTTCCTTTGTTTCTCCCCCTACTAGTAGATGCATAAACAGGCAATTCAAGTTGATTATTAGGACAATAGCTGCCAGGTAGCAAAGACTTCAGAGAACTGAGGTGAATTTGTTACAGAAGAACAAGAGGGACACGAATCTACTGGAGAAGCCCAATGAAGGGCCACCAAGATGATGAAGGGGCTGGAGCATCTCCTGTGAGGAAAGGCTGAGAGCTGGCACTGCCCAGCCTGGAGGAGAGATGAACATATACGAAACCTGGAGGGAGGCTGCGAAGAAGATGGAGCCAGGCTCTTTTCAGTGGTGCCAGAGCCATCATCACAGCTGTTGATGAATGACGTTTTAGGCCTTCCATTTAAAGGATCTTTAAGATTGGCACTCAGGAAAATTCCAAAAGACGTCACTTTCTCAATTCAGGTAGGATATCGTTGCTTAAATTTGTCCTGGTTTTAGGAAAAGTTATCAGAGTGTAAAGAAACAGAAGAAAGGAAGAAAAAAGAATTGCAAAAGATGTATTTTATTTGTACAAGCAGCTTACTGGAGGGCACCGCAGAAATCTTATGTTCTAGTACTACAAAACAACTTCTGAGAACTGTAGTAACATAAACGAATGGAAATGCCCCACAGGTCTCTATAAATAATATTACAGCGTGCCAGAATATTTTACTGTTTTACTTCCAACTGCATGGAGTTCAGGGTAGTGATTCTAAAAGGGAGAGCAACAATAACACATATTCCCATAAATGCATTTTTTCTTTTCTATCTGTAAAGTTTTTTTATGTGTCCAGTGTTCCTATATGTAACACTTAATATTCTGGAATCCTGTCTGAATGATGTTTCATAAGCTTTTTCTTATTTTATCATTTATAGGTATATATAGTACATATTCTATGGGAGTTATATCTTTGACTAAGATCTATTATAAATTTTAAGCTTTATAGGGCAGGAGAATAACCCCAGTCATCCCTTGAATTTCACTAAGGCATTAAAGTTGAAAATACTCTTTGCAGAAAATCATGAATCTGCAGAGCACATCTACTTACTGTGGGCTAGGAAATTGCAGACGTATTGGCTTAATCAAACCAACCAATAAAGTTGCAAGATATCTTCAGCAGAATACTTGTAAAAAAAACGGATAGATATAAGATTATCCTTTGAAAATAGTATTATTAATGTGAGTAAAGATAGCTATTCTTTAGGCATTTAATGCCACCCATTTTCAACCTATTAGCTGGTTGCCCTTTGTTAGGAAGCATGGGAATATAAAGGCTGTCTTCCTCAAGAGGAGAGGGTCTGTAATACTTACGGAGCCAGAAGAAGGCATGCAGGGGCTCCAAGCTTTCAATTCCAGATTAAGTCGTCATGGTCAAGATCAAATAAGAGTAAAGACCACAGGTGAATTGGGTTCCGTTTGCTTTAGGGCTTTAAGACAAAACTGCCAGGTGGTGCTGAAAATGCATCATGACAGCAGATGGGACTATGGCAAGCCAATCTCATTTGGAAAATATATTGTATATTTTACACATGCAGCATGCTTCGTCAGTACAATCGGATACAGATAAGTTGCTGTGCTAATTTGAAACATTGGTGATAACTGTGTGATACGTTCCTTCTAGAGCAGTTTTCCTCTTTTTTCTTTTTCCTTCTGTTGCCTAATCTTTTCTTCCCCGTTATGTCCGACTTGGTGAATTCATTTCTTTAATTGGAGAGGGAGCACAGGAATGCATGAGTATGTTTTTGTTTCTGGATTGTCCTTTGGGGTTTTCTTCTCAACTGCTGCTTCAGAATTTGAATTATAGTACTTGTGCAGATGGATCGGGCTGCATGCATAGCAGCCAGGAGTAACGCTGCTGCAGATGAATAATGGCCAGTCCAGGGCAGGTGGGTTAATGAAGAGCTGCCCAGCCTGCAGTGCCGTTATACCAATAGGATGTAAAAGATGTTTCTTTTACTCTTTCCTTTTACTGCTCTCTTTCAAATGATTTCATTTAGCTGTTGCAACTGTTTTTTGTTTGTTTTGTTTGAATGTTCTTCTCTATTTCATGAAGTATTTGAAGCAGGGGTTACTTGAAAAAGTGTATGAATATAAAATTAATAGCCAAGTCAGAATTCTCATTAAATTTAATTCATCTGTCTCTCTAGCTCTGTTTAATTCCTGTAAAATGGGACGAGGAATGGAAACGCTTGCAAACACAAACTAATGTATGAGTTTTACTTCCGTATTTTATAAGAATTCGGTGATCTAGTATTCATCTCATCTAAATTCATTCTAATAAATGCACTGTATATTAGAGTCAGAATGATGTCTGTTAATACCTCATGTTACATACATTCTTATATTATTAGGTGTCAGTTCCCTAAAAAGCATTCTTTAGTCCAGTTTTAATTAGATCATTAGGGATTTAAAGCACAGTTGCTGAGAATTTCACTGTTGTCTCCACTCCTGGCTATTGAGCATCTCACAATGTGCGTTACAGCCGTGCTCTTGAGCACTGTCAGTATGAAAACAAGAGGCGTATCGTTTAAGAGCTGGCTTTCTTACAACCGCGTTCGTGTCCTAGATTATGCTGTTTTCAAACGAGCATTTCCATATTGTTGTCTTGGTAATTAAGATAACCTGATCCCAGATCCCATCATAGGCATAATACCATCTTCTCTGACAGTATTTTCAGGAGCGGATGAATTAATTTAGGGAGTTCTCTTCCTTCTTAGTCCATTTCTTCCAGAAGTTTTATTTCACAGTGCTAGAAACATATTTGTTATTTATTGACAAATGACTAAAAAAGAAAGGGTGAGTGTTCGCTAGCGAACAGGCCGCATAGTGAAGACTCTGCGTATTCCATTTAGATGTTACAGTGACCTCACTGTGACTGCTGAAGGGAAATGCTCCTTCACTTCCTTGGGGTGAATTACCAGGGGGAGCACGGGCTGCTCTAGTGAGTGTGACAAGGGCAGGAATATAACAGAAGATGGATAACTGCACAAAAGTATAACTCTTGGTACAACTTTGGATAAAGTGCACTGTAAGAGGCCATGTCAGCTAAGGAGGAGCTAGAGAACACTGCAAATGCTAGGAAAGAGATATGACCTCCTCTTCTTGCTCTTGTTACATGCTTTACTTAGCAGAAAAGTCACTGTTTCACCTCAGGTCAGGTCCTGGGTTTAATTTACTTCATACACGTATAAAATAGTGCCTTTAAATAAACCCCAATTTGCCCTGTGATTCATGTTTTGTTCCACTTTACTTGTGCGTTTGGTAATGGACTTTGGCTAAAAGAGGGAATGGGTGGGAGGGGAAATTCCTCGTGTTTGGAATCGTGTTATTGTCAGTTCGGATAGTAACGATTCCAATGCCGAATCACATTTTTCATACTGTAATTTACTTATGACAGTGACTGATATTTGAGTTTGATGCACAGCAAGGTTACTGTGTAAGGCAGAAGAAGAAAATAGATGAAAAATGCCAGCTTCTCAAATGGGAGAGAGATTGTAGGTGATATTATAATTAGTGCATGAAGGCGTAAGAGCTATTTCTGAACAGAATACGGTCAATATGCTTACTCTCCTGATATCCCTCAATATCTTATCATCTTACTCCTATTTATCACAGTTCCTGTGTAGATAAAAATTCGTTTGGGGTTTGGAGGGCAGCCTTGTGTTACTTGGGATCAAACCAAGATCTTGTGGGGTTTTAATGCCAAGCCTGGCATTGTCTACACAGTGATACAGCTTAACTGATCTTAGAGCAAAGAAACTCTACAACGAGCCTTTTGATGAAGTAGATCTGGGCTGGCTTCATGACAATGTACGTTGAACCAACCACCTTTTTTCAAGGCTTGTCTTGTTGTCTAGTACAGGATTTATCCAAATACTAAGTACAAGAGAATAAACGGTGCTGAAGTTCAGCACAAAACCTAAGGTTTCTGTTCTTTCTCAGAGGAGTAAAAGATAAATGATACAATTGGTTAACATGAAACCTCCAATACAAAAACATCCAGTTCTACAATGTTTTGAAAATATCAAGTAGGATCTCCGTACGTTTATGCTAAAGAAGGTTATTTTTATCTGCATTTAAAAACAGTAGGACTTGATGTCAATGTTTGCGTGTTTACAAAGTGCAGGTTGATTTTTGCCTTGAGGTGTTTTTGTACCAGAATACAAATCCTGCTTTAGCCATGCAAATATCAGTCTCTGGACAAATAAGTATTCCCTGATCTTTCTGTTTTATTGTTGCAGAGGTGGTATATGCTTCTTTCTGTCCTTGGCTCCAATGCAATCATGCGAGTGTTTGAGAACATCAGGTCACTGACACCTTTCTTGCTGGAGCATAAGGATGGGAAAGGTTGGATGGACAGCGGCCAGGGAGACTTTCTGCTGAGCTTATAAACGCAGCACGGAACAGATACTGCTTATCTTTCCTTTGCTGGCAGCCAAAGAAAGACGTAGACGTGCTTTGTTATGCAACATCTGTCCTCAAGAATTGTGCGCGTTATCATTCTGTGGTGCAGGAAGAATATTCTTTCCTCCAACATTTACAAAAAGAAGTTAAACTGACATTTATCTGCAGAACAGCTTTGATGCTGCGGTAGTTTTAAGAGAAGAGCAGTTTGGCATATGTGTGGGTTTTCTTTGCCCCCTCCTTCTTAATATATTATCAGCAGTTGTAATGCGGCAGCCTTATTACTTGCTTACAAACAAAACAAAAACTCCTCTGTAGTCCAGCTTGAAGCAGAATGTGAATAGCTCTGCAGTAAGCATCTCCTCGGCAGCTGAATTGGCAGTTGGGCACATCAAAGCCTTTAGCCTTAATAATGACAATTGATTTGTGAATTGAGTTCGCAGAAAGAGCTCCGGTGGCTCATTCAGTAAATAAAATGCTGCTGTAGCTAAGAATAAGCATTGTACTGCAGGTGTAATTATGAGCTGGGTATGAATTCATTATATTTATTATTGCTGTGCCGCTGAGCTTGGAGTACTTGCATGAGCAGGTACTGTATTTTGACCCGGGGTTTGATAAGCAGCTACGTTAAGTCAGTAATTGTACTTGGGAGAAATCCTAGTTTACGCTCATCCTTTGTGGACAGCTTGGAGTTCTTAGTTTCCTTCAGGTTATTTTTTCCCACGGAAGTAAATCTTTTTGATATATCACAGTGCAGCTGATCCAAATTATAATTACTGTCTTGTCAATGAAGGGAGAGTAATAAAGCTAGAGTATCTTTTGAACAGTACTTGCAACTGAATTGCATCCTCATAATTTCAAATTTCAGGGTGGGCCTTGGAATGAGGACAGTAGAGTAAGCTATTAGAGTAAGTCTGATGAGATTTCGGCTCAAATATGTAAGCAGGTTACCGGTGTTCTCCAATTTCCTGGGCCCTAATAAAAATGAGTTGCTGGTATTTAAGAACAAGTTACTTACATCATGATCATTTCTCCTTGCCTTTTACATTAATAAGCACATTAACTTTACCCTAACATCATTCACTTTCTGCTGGTGAATTATACATTATCCTTGAACAGAATCCAAGCAGTTAGAAATTTTATGTGCTGCACTCATAGTATCATCAGTAAGATAATTGATTTATTTTTCTAAGATTCTCACAGATGGAAGAAATCCACCCTTTTTATATTCATTGCTAGGATGTTGGCTTTTCCTCTTCTAGGTTGGTTCTGATTCATACCCCTTCTCAGTCATAGACACCTACTTTTTACATGTAAATTGGAAAAGACTTCAAAGAAGAAATCGGATCAAATATGGTTGTTCGTTTTTTAAACCATCTATGGGACAGAGTGGAGGTTGTTACTGACTTTGAGTGGCACAAGCCCTTCAGAGGAGACCTTGTCCTGGCTCTCAGAAACATCTCCTTTAGGGTGCTGCTTAATCTGTGATGATGCTGGAGTGGAAGATCAGCCTGCTAAAGAAATAGCTGTAGCTCTCAATGCTAATGTGAGATATCTAAATATACCAAAATCCAGGCAGAGCTCTCCAGAGAAGCTTTCCTTCACTTTTATATCTCCTGCTTTATCTTGTACTTGTGTTAAAATTGTAGATGTGATTTTCTGTAGCTGCCTGCAAGACCTGTTCCATTGCGTAGAAACCGTAAGTAAATATTGACTTTTTAATGGCACCCATTACAGTTGGCAGCCCTTTGAGGCACTTGGAACATCAGTTAGCCAAACGATATTGGTTAATTTATTCAGAGTTCCCTTCTTGTTACCTTAAACAGGCCAATTATCCTAGGCAACAACAAAGCTTTAACCTTCAGCATCTTATTTCACCATCTGGAAACGCGTGGCTGTGCAGTGAGCCACCAAAGTGGCCTCCCTCTCTCTACAACCAGCTGCTAAATATGACAAATTTTCAGGAAACGGTTAAAATTTCTGTAACTAATGCTATTACTATGTAAGATAAACTCTGTCTAGTCAGCATGTGATAGTAGGTGTTTGATACCTAGGAAGAATTTTAGGTATGTTTTGAGCTCATTGAATAAACCAGTGAGGCCTTGGTCCTTTCAGTTCTGATTGTAGCTAAGTCTGCAGTCATTGTCCTCACCCATTTGATTCTCTTCACATGGATAAATCTGGCATTATCAAGCATTTCCGCACGGCATTTTAAAGTTGATTTTTTTTTTCTTTTGGTTTGATATTCTTCACACACTGCGTTTTTTGTCACAGATTCATCTCTTTAGAATGCTGGAGAATCTTTTTCCTTTAAAGATTTATATTCCTTGCCTACTGCTTAAAGAAAAAAATCTAGATGTTAAATAAATGTATGAACGTATGAAAGATTCTTCAAGTTTGTAATCCACTAATCCACTTAATATTTAATAAATGCAATATATCATTTTTATAAATATGTATAACGGAGATATAGATAGGTTTAGAATGCATAAGGGATTACAATAGTATACCACATAAATCTCTGTTGGCATAGAAAAGACCAGTAATGTTTTATGAACGTATTAAGCCTCATTGGTGGAAATAAATGTCCTACCCTCCTGCAACCCATTAAAAATGTTGTTTATGGAAAGATGCTTTTATGAATTTCATGCGACTGCGAGTTTCTTGTGAAATGACCGAAGAGATGGCGCAGCAATGCCAGCTGAACGTCACATTAGAAAAGTGGTACTAAGGAAAAAGGCTTTTTCTTTTCTTTTTAGAAACTTTTTCTTTCCATACTGACACAGCAAAATTTTGTTGACATCATAGTGTCTTTTTCAAATGGAGTCAGTGTGAGAAGTCATTTGGATGATAATGTTGTTACTGTTCTCTGGTGAAAAGTGGGGTAAAAAGCCTTTGTTCAGAGAAATACAAGAAGTCAGAACGTTTTAGGACACTACAGCGTATCTCCCTGGTTTGCATTTAGAGGCACCCCATGTGTGTTCCTTGTCAGTGAGAAGGATAGGTGGCTCAGATTGACACACTGACTTGCCTTTCCATGGACAAATGGTGTGCCTGTGGGAATTATCATGGGTTTTTGACCAAGGAGCAGTGACTTATTCAAGCAGGCTCCCTCACTTGCTTCCAGCTGTGGCAGGTCACTCTGTCACTCTTCAGGCAGTCCCACTCACCACTTTGGAGCCTGTATATCATCGTTTATGCACACAAGGACTTTCTCTTAGGTGTCTGTTTTATTGCTGTTGAAGAAGCGTTGAACCTTGTAAACCTTTGTAGATGTACAGTAGTTAAGTAGGAAGGGATTGTTAAAGCGAACAGGTACACAGGCATTTAAATCTATGTACACCATACTTCACCGTTGTCTTGATAGTTAGTCCTGTTAAGACAAGTTATGCCCATGATGAGGTACGGACTTTCACTCTCCTTTTCTGCTAAGAAGCTGGACACGATGTCATCCAAAGCCTTGTAAGTAAGAAGAGAACGGAGCATGCGTCTTAGCATGGTTTTACAAAGTATGGGAACACAGCTCGGTGGCATTTAGTTCCGAGTCTCGTGGCCTGCTCTCAGTCACAGTCTGTTTGCAGACTGACTGCTTACCCTTCTGGAAAATGAAATTGATAATATGTACATCCCAGATTTGTTGTCAGACTTTCTTGATGCATGCAAGATGCTTTAAAAGCAGTGATCAAAGAAACCACAGAGCATTTCAAGCAAAGCGTAATGGGGAGGGGGGGAAAAAAAAGCAAACAGGTGTAAAACAAAGAGTTTCAAGTATGAGCACCCAGCCTAGTATCTAGGCCTATGCACATAGAAAAAGAAATGAAATTCTTCAAAATTCAGATAAGCAGGTTTAGTTTGCAGCTAAAGATTTTGAGCACACTGCTTTTGTGTGATAATATTTTAGATTTATTTCCACAACTTATTGCGCATTCATTTTTTTGGAGTTTTCATTGCAGAAAATTGCCAGGAGGAATGGATTTTGTCTTCCTTCAGCTGGCAGAACAATTTTCCACCTGTCGCCCAAATATTTGATGAGAAGGATTATGGTACAGCTGCTGGAAGTTTATACTTTATATCCATAGGAAGTGAGAGGGTCTGATGAAACTAATATACTGATAGCATAGGTTGGTTTGCTGAGATGTGTGCATTGCATTTGTGACTTTCAACACGTGCTGAAAATGTAGGAGACCCTGGCTGCTAAGATGCGAAATAAAAAGTGATCGTGGTCCTATAGCATGTTCTTAAGGAATCCTTGATTTCCCACCAGTGCTCCCTTTGTTCAGAGGAACACCTATCCTTTTAAATGCCTGAGGCAAGTTTGTCGAGTGCCAGTAGGCCTCGTATCCCATCAACGTTGCCAATCTCATCTGCACAGCAAGAGGAGTTAGAAGGGGTCCTATGTGTAGCTTTTATTTTGTCTGTAAGCTTTTATTTCAGCTTCCCCACAAGATGGCATCCTATGGGGTGTGAATTTTTAAGAGACATCTCTTAAAAACATAGGTGGCCACTGCCTCAGACACTGAACTTAAAAACAGGAGAAATGGCCCCTTGTAGGGTTGATGAAAATCCGGTATAAAGTGTCATTTTATTGGGTTGTGTTAACAAGGGCCTGTAATCTACTTGCTCCGTGACAGAATTCCCTGAAAATAATAACTTTTGTGTTCTTAGTCTTTATTACTCCTGGGTATATATAAGCATCATGAAAAAGTCCTATTTGTTATGTACTTAATTTTGAAGTCGTGAGTTTTGCTACAAGGTTTAGTCCACTCTGGAAATTGAGTAGAAATAATTTAGCTGTCATGTTTTTTACCTTCAGAGACTTCACCGTGATATTAGATTGATGATGGAGGATGATTCTGGGTTTGAATTTCTTTGATTTTTATCTTGTGTTTCACAACCCTGAAAACTACAGTTAGGATACATACAAAAAAAAAAAAAAAAGAGAGAACTGGTGCAAATATATTTTGTTTGCTACTTCTAAAGGTATTTTTATTCAAAAGCAAGTTCATCTGCTTGACAGCGTTTCTGTTCTCTCTGCCTCGGTGTCACAGTAACACACAGAAACATAACCCAAAATAGTCTGTTAGATCATGTGTATCTGACTTAATTATTGCAGTGCCTGGTCCATTAAGCATTATCCTTCAGTGAAGCACTAAAGGGCAGCTGGGCAGGTATTGCGTTGCAATGGAAACTTTCCTTAACTGCATTGCCTTATATTGAACCATTAGGATGAAAACTTACCTGAATTCTTCGGTCGTGATGTGCAATACGCACTTGCTCAGCCACACCCTGTG
This sequence comes from Oxyura jamaicensis, assembly GCF_011077185.1. Taxonomy (NCBI): domain Eukaryota; kingdom Metazoa; phylum Chordata; class Aves; order Anseriformes; family Anatidae; genus Oxyura; species Oxyura jamaicensis. The sequence continues at coordinate 4,256,289 of NC_048914.1, forward strand.
CCATGTGCAAACGAGAGAGGAATAGATGGATGGAAGGTACTTTCACAGGAATCTCATTGATTTCCACTGGTGTCATGCTGCTTCGTATAGATTAGGTTGTTGTAGATGTATGGTAGCACTGGCATCTTTGCACTACCGCTGTATCAGTCTCTACAGACTTGCACTGACGTTGTTCTGTTTTGTTTTCATATCAGAAAGTAATTTTGGTTCAAACATCAGTGGCATCTTTATGTTTTTCTACTTTGATATTTTATTAGTATCTTATACTCACGGGGTATTGTCCTGGCAACCTCATTATGATTTCAGGCCCTGCTGAAATGAGAAGGGAACAAACGTCTTGGTGGAGAAAGAATAATGATCCTAAATATTTGTTTATGATGTATATATGCGTGCTTCAGCTCTAATTACCTGTTCGTGTGCCTCGGGGTGTTTCACATATCTTACAACCTTTGGTTCAGCCCAGCAGTCCCAGGGGGTTATTTCCATACCTTGACTTGCAGTGAAGTTTCCTTCTAATATTGTCCAGTTTTTATAACATGGTTTATTACCAAAAGAAAGCAGGCCATGCTTAATCAGATCACGTCAACAGTGAAATAGGATGAGATTCCCACAGAGCAATGTCCAATTGAATTAAATCCAAGTTTGTTTAATCCATTTAAACCTCATACGGAATTTTTTACAGGCATTGTGGGAAAATTTGTAGTGAAAAGCTTTACCCACACTAGTTCTCACCTGTAAACGCAGAGTGCTTATAGGCGTGTAAGTACGTTTTCTTTCTGAAAGCATTCTTCACAGACTGCTTTTAATATATTCATTTCTAGAGCTAAATATTGACTATTTAAACAAATCATTGTCATGTGGAATCTGCTAGAAAACAACAACAAATATTGAATGTACTGAACATAAGCGGTACTGCCTTCCTTACCTTGTATCTGAAATGCACCATGAAGGTGTGTGCAGACTTGCTTCTTAATAAAACGAGGCCTTGGATCGTGTTATGTAATAGCAAAAGAAACTAGGAATTCAGTTGAAAGCATAAAAAGCATTTTCAAGTGTTTCTGTAGGTTTAAAAGGTACATCTTTTGGGAATATACTGAAGTAGAAAAAGCAGGAAAAGCAAATAAAAAAGGCTGCTCAGTAAGAGCTCCGTGGCAATCACCCTCATTAAGTAGTTCTGTATCATTTACCAGTGGTGCTGAGTAGGTAATAATTGGATTCCCCCTCAATGTATAGAACTTAAAGAAAAATTAGGCAGTGAGCTCATCAGCATGCATGTTTTATTACTGACCGCTCTCGCCGTTGCCTGTGTTGTCAATCTTTGCTAAATACCATGTCCCTGGAGGCTTTAGTAAATCCGTGTACGAGAGGAAATAACAGAGGCATTAAAGGATTTCATGTGGACAGCAAAATCGTATTTCCTTCAATGTCTGGGTGAAAAAAAAAACAAAGCACGTTTTTGCATATGGGAGAGGGTCAGATGATTAAAGGAATGTAGGCAGATCTCACCTAAGTTGCTTTTCTGGCTGAAGGATGGCTCCGGTTTTGTTACAGCAGCCGCTCCGTGCATAAGCAATTCATGTCCTCTGTGGTAGGAATTTTTCATCTTCTGGTTCTCCTGTAAAAATGAGCGCACTTGAAGATGACAGTTGTCATTACTTATTTCTGTAGTAAGTAACAGATACCAAATAACACGAAAGGGGAAGAAAGAAGGTGTCTAGGGGTTCAGTTTTGGTCATCGCTGATTGTCTTTTCAATCATAAATAGGCGACTCCAGGTCTGGCAACAGACAGCAGCTTTCTGCGTTGCCCAGGGGTTAGGCCTAGAGTGCAGAACATGCCCAGGAGCTTCTTAAGGAAGCCAAATGGAAATGCCAAGATACAGAAGTTCAGGGGACCTGGATAAAGGAAGCAATATATCTGTTCATTTCCAGCAAGTTACTTGGCTTGTTTGGGACACTCCTAAACTTTTTTTGTTTTAAATATGGAAAGGTAAAGCTACTTACTTATTTTAAAAATCAATTTTTAATTTGGAAAAAAGTCTGAAAAGCATGATTTTTCATTGTTTCAAAATTTTACTTGAACATTTAAATTTTATCCTAATCGTATTTGAACTGAAGGATTCATCTCTGCTGTCAAGATTTTAAAACGTGATGTGACAACTAACACTGGTATATTTATTTCACAGAAGAATTTTGTGTTTTTTTTCCTAACTCCTTTTTTTCTCATTTCTTTTTATTTCTATTATTGTCATAAAAAGATTTAAAGTCCCTATTGGACGAGTGTGCAGATCATAAAACACAAAGCACTTCCTGAAAGGTAATTTTCCAGGAATGAAAAATACAAGAATTGTGTTGGATAGTTTGGTCTTCTGTCATTCATTGTTGTATCAAAACAGCCAATTTTCTATAACCACGAATGGCCTGAATCTTGGAAAACCGACAGTTACAAATTAAAAGCCTTAATAATTGGAAATCAAAACCCATATAAAATTCCAGTAGGCCTTAGATAAATTTTAAAACAAATTAGGGTACAGAAAAATGATGCACAAAAGAAAAATGATGCACAAAAAAATGATGCACAAGAAAAATGATGCACAAGAAAAATGATGCACAAAAGAAAAATGATGCATTAAATTAAAAACCACAAGAATTAAGTACACTTTGGGAGAGGTTTTGCTTTGGTCAGCAGCTGCTCTAGTTATCTCAGCTAATGCCGCATTTATCCTGAAATGCACGTATGTTTATATATGTGGTGGTTTTACCATGCTAGGCAGTTGAACACCACAACCGCTCTCTCACTCCCCCTCCTCAGATAAGGAGGGGAAGAAGTAAAGGAAAGAACAACTCACGGGTTGAGATAAGGATGATTTAATTAAAGAGGGGAAAAAAAAACCATATATATATATATATATATATAATTAAGGAAATATTATTATTAATTAAACAATTCAACTAAAGGGAAAAAAGGGAAAGGGGAAAAGGGAGGGGGAAGGGAATAACAAAACAAAACAAGTAAAGGCTATGTGGAAGTGCAGAGGAAAGAAATTACTCTCTACTTCCCACAAATGAGCGATGCTTGACCATGTCCTTGAAGCACAGGGCCTCAACGCACGTAGCCGGTGTTCAGGAGGAGGACAGACGTTTTCGCAACGAGCGCCCACCCCTCCCCTCTTCTTCCTTTTTCCACCTTTTATTGCTGAGTGTGACATCATATGGTATGGAATATCCCTTTGGTTGGTTTAGGTCAGCTGCCCTGGTGGTGTTTCTTCCTCACTTTTTGCCCACCCCCTAGGAGGGTCAGAGAGAGTCCTGATGCTGTGCCAGCACTGCTCAGCAGCAGACACAACACTGGTGTGATACCACTGCTGTTCTAGCTACAAGTGCAGAGCGCAGCACTGCATGGGCTGCTGCAGGGAAAGTTAACATCCCAGCCAGACACAGTACAATATAACATCAGCAATAGCCTTCTAAATAATACTTTTTAGGACCTGCCCCTGGGATTTGTTCTACCTGGTTAAGAGTGGGCAGCATCTGGTTCTTAGGATGTCAGAGCATCAACCTGGGCATTGTCTTCCTTCAGATTGGCGTGGATGTGTTCCAGGTCTGGGGCAGCTCCTGTTCAGTATTTATAGGGGTGGCTGGGTGTGCTTGCATGTACACATGTATGCTCACAGAGGCACAAAAGCAGTGTTTTTACCCAATGTTCTGGAATGGTGGATTTCTGCAGTTTACCTCCAAGACGCGTAGCTCTGAAGCAATGGGTTGCATTCAGCTCAAGTGATCGGTGAGGGAGGTGAGCTGTCTGATAGAGGTTCAGCTGGTTCGATACATCTTCCTGTTGCAGCCAAGTACTTCTAAATTGTTTTTAAAGAGAGTTGAAATGTATCATCGTAATTTGTCTAATCTTGCTTTGCTTCCGATTGCAGTAGCCAAATTGTTTAGGACTTGAATGTGAAATAACACCTGGGGACAAACACTCCTTTCTTTAGTCTCTGTTCCCATAATTTTGCCCTCCCCTGGAGGTTACACAAGGCTGTTGTGTGACCTCCCATTCGCACAGCATCGCGACGAGCAGGTTGAAATCGAGAGGCCAGTCGAGGCGGTGGTGTTGAGGAAATTTCCCATCGCCTTGAAAAGTTGAGGGTCAATACGGGGCAATGCCGGTGTGCCACAAGTCACCCTCTAACAGAGCTGCGAAAGTACAGCAAGAGGGGTGTAGCAAATTTCACTTCTGCTGATACTCCAGTGTGGTTGGAAGAACTCCGTTACACTGGAAGGACTTCTTGTAGCTGTACTGCAGCACAGCAGCTGGTGGAATCGGAGTAGTTTCTCCTTGAACATCTGAATTTCTCAGCGCTGTCATGCCTGCGTGCACATACGGAGTTTGATGATCTGGTAGGTAATATCAGACGTGGAAGTGCATCACACCAATATCTGTTACTGAAGACATTTGGGGTAATCACAGGACACCGCGGAGTCAGATGGCTGGCGATGAATCCAGGAGCATCTCAGGATGGACAGCTTGTACAAGTACTACATGTTTGTTACTAATGGGGGTACTGTGGGCTTTGACAAGAAGCATTTCAGAGATCGGACTTAATGGTGATTTTATTTTTAATGCATTTATTTGCTGTACAGATGTTTGAGGAGATAGTGTGGGAAACATATATTTCTGCTAGAAAGTCTTGTAGTTTATTCTGTGGTTATAAGATTTGTAAAGCACTCAGCAATCCCTCACTGAGGAGTTCTGTACAAGCCTAACCTTTCTTTAGCATGACAAACTTTCCTTGTAGCGATTGGTAAGAATATATAACTTGGAGATAAAAAAATGGAAAGACTTCAAGGCTGGAAAGGAGTCCTTGCCTAGCAGAGGATGCAGGATGGATGAAAAGAAAAGCAACAATAAAGAAAAAGGTGGCCCTTGAAAGTGAAGTTAAAAAAATCTCATTTTTTAAATCCAGCTTCACTTTTGCCATCAGTAAACTGTTACAAATGGACATGAGAGAGGATATGCATTCTCAATTACTGATAAATTTCCTGCTGGAGCTGTAGTTAAATATAAAGTAGCTCTTGCTCAGTGTGTGATCGTGCCTGTTCCAGTCCCTGGGAGCTGTAGGCACTGCATCACTTCTGTCCATCCAATGTTTTTTTTACAATCTGTTGGTTCTAGATGCTCATCAGTAACGTTAGCAATGTAAAGCCACAGTGTTAAATCCTGACCCCACTCACAAGGAGAATTATGCCCTTAATTTCAGTGCAGCTGGGATTTCTTCCTTTGTGTCCTACCCTAAGTAGCAAATTTAGTGGGATAACGGTGGTCATTCTAAGCTCTCTGGCTAAATGAGTCCTTATGAAATTGTCCGCCGTTCTTCCTCCACGCAAGCTTCTTGCTGCCTTGTGGAGCACTCAGATATTGATGGGAGCTTGGGATTTCCATGCCTCTCCAAAAATCTTATAATGACTTTTTTGTTATTTCCTATAAAGCATGGATTTAATAAAGCCTGTAGGGACTCAGTATTACTGAAGATTGACAAGATGGAAATTGGCATAAATGTTCAGCAGTAAAATGCTAAGAATTATGATAATATTTTATAAAGTACATTGAAAATGTGGTTTAAAACATTGGGCCCATTTGAAAAATGGAACCCTCTTGAGTTTATTTCAAAGTCGTAATCATCTCACAGCACATACGCCGGGTGTATTTCTGCATGCAGATATACAGTGCTAAGTGAGAGATGTATTTTTAAGAGAAGTAACAAAATATATTCACTATTCTATAACCTCCTAGACCTGTGACCGTTTTCAGACTTATTTATTTCATTATGAATTACTTTTTGTCTAACTTCATCTCATTATTTTTGGTTAAATCACGTATATATTGCCATCGGCTGTTCTGTCTCTGGTAGTGTATGCCCTTCATCTGCATACAGACTGTGTCCTCCTCTGTTGCCATTTGGCTGTGCTGTATGTGCTCAGTAATTTGGAATCTTCATAAATTGATTTATTTTTTGCTGCTGTTCTCTGAATTTTCTCACAAAGCTGACAAACTGCTGAGATGAATCCCCGTGTTGCTAAAAATCAATGGGATATTTCTGATTTTCACACAGGATCTAGGATTTGACTCAATTAGAAGAGTTGCAGTGAGGCGAAGCTTGTGTTTGAGTGTTTGTGTTCATGTCTAAGCACAGAAATCGGAGCATGTGGGCTTGCACAGTGCTGACTGCATGCCTCTGCATCCCCCTGTCCGTGCTGTAGGCTGAGAAAGCTCCCCATCTTGCAGGTTCTAGCCCTACAGAAACCACTTTTCCACTTTTTAATCATCTGAAAGGGGCTGCAGTAAATGGGATCAGTGTAAAAGCATATTGAAAATTTCCTCTAAGTGGGTATGAAATCGCAGTTTGCTTATTCCACTGTTGGAGTGCTACAGTAATGCTGTTCGTATCAATGTATTTCTCTGTGGTTAGTACTCTGATCCCTGTTAAATCTGCAGCAACTGTGTAAAAGAAATTACATTTAACTTTTGAAAGAAAGGAAGCGTTGGTAGTTAAGGCTCTGGACTGTTGCTTAAAAGAACAAGGTTTAGTTCTACTTCTTCCCCAGGCTTTTTGTGTGACCCTAGGTGACCCATTTAATCGTTCTGTGCCTCAGTTTGCCATCTGTAAAAATGGCATTAGTGATGATACATTTTTCTGAAGCTTTAATTTTCTTGACATTTCTTGCATTTAAATTTTTATTTTTGTGTATGTAGCTGTCGAATTCCTTGTAAAGCACAATCCTGACAACTATGAAGTTCTTCAAGTTTTTCTCCAATAAAATTAGTTTCTAATAAAATACAAAATGGTTTCCAGTCAATTAAACGAGATGATACAAAGATGGAACAACATGAAAAATGTGTATTTTCCTTTCCTTCCCTTTCAGGAAATGATAACAGTGAAGCCCTTCCAGAGTCTATCCCATCTGCTCCTGGAACTCTGCCTCACTTTATGGAGGAACCAGATGATGCCTACATTATAAAAAGCAACCCCATTGTCTTACGCTGTAAAGCTATGCCAGCCATGCAGATTTTCTTCAAGTGCAACGGTGAATGGGTCCATCAAAATGAGCACGTGTCGGAGGAAAGCATGGATGAGACCACAGGTAAGAGCTGATGTGTCCTTTGGAAGACAGAAGTGAGTACGGCGTCAATCAGCAATATACAAACCAGAGCAAGGTACAGCAGAGCAGTTCCACGATACACAAACAGGAACACTGGGGGTTGTTGCAGGGCATGTAGTTACAGGCTTGCACTGAGCTGAAGGAGTGGGACCAGACACAAATTCAGAAGTCCTATGACAATGCCAGCTCTGCTCAGAGCACAGCCAGTAAGCCGTGCTAGTAGGTGCAGAGCAGCAGCCTCAGCTTGCTGCCGGGCTACCGCAGCAGTGTTTTGGTTGGCTCGGTGTGTGGGTAAAGACAGATTGTGTGTGCTTGTGCTGCACCGCGCAGACACAGCTTTGTGGAGATGGGAGAAGAAGTTTCCCAATTGAAACGGAAAGGAGTGGGTGGGAGAGGGTAAGAAAAGGTCAGACCTGAAAGGCAGAGAAGGGGAATACAGATCCCGGCACAAGAGACATGCTATAACTGGGGAAATGGAAGGAATTGAAGTGACTGAAGATGCAGGAGGTGTTGCACAGAGACAGTAACAAGTTGCACATGCACCACCACCTTTTCTAGATGGAGACATAGGACTAACGTAGACAGAGAGCTTTCTGTAAGAAAAAAACAGTCTTTAGAGGGAACTTCTGTGTGCTTCAATGGTGTCATTTGTAGTGGGAAATACAAACAGGAAAGAACAATGCTTTTGTGAAATTCCTGTTAGGATGAACCCCAAAAACCAATGGCAACATCAGTATATTGCATGACTGACTCGACATTTACCTTCACCCCCGAGCACTGTTAGGTATTTGGTAAGTAATGAAGTTAAGCAGGAGAAATCCATTGTGTCAAAGTGTATATCTAAACAAAGGGAATAAGAAGGGAGAAAGTTGAAAATGATCAACAGATTTTATCATGCCTCCTGCACAGCCTCTATCTTTTCTCATTTAGAAGCATCTTGATAAGTATTGCAAACCAATTTAATGCTGCACTGTCTTGTAATTTCACAATTCAGTTTTGTTATTGCTTTCCTCCTCTTTTTAAATTCCAAGATTGCTAGGCAACTCCAAGTATTGGAAATAGCAGCGTAGGCATAACATCCTCTCTATCAATATAAGAAATTCCTTTTGAGAGGAAAAAAGCTGTTTTAAAAAGAAGATATGTCTCCTAAAGTGACAGTGGTGTATGGAATTCTTTTTAAGTGACACATTCTGAAGAAATTTCATACTAACAGCTTTTTGTAAATGCTAATCTGGATGAATTTTAATTTTTACAGTTACCTTTTCAGAAAGAATTTAATAGGTGTAACCTTTACTTCTAAAGGCAACGCTGAATCAGTGTAGAAGAAATGTCGACCCTAAGTGTTTTCCTTCCATATGGTTAATGAAAATCTGTCATGTGAATACTGCAATTATGTTTTCGAAGCCTTGGATTAATAACGGAATGAAAAAAGATAAAGCAACTTTAGATCTTTGGTTTTTAAGTGTGGTGGTTTTTTTGTTGTTGCTGTTGTGTGTGTGTGTGATTTTTATTATTATTAAAACCAGTAACATTAAATTTTGAAATGTGGAGGCACAGGCTTATCAAATGGGATCTAAAATATAAATGGTGCAGGTTTTAATTTAGCCCAAGGACAGAGCTACCCTTCAAAGTATTGTTACCTGAACAGTTTGTGGCCCAGGCAGTTCAGGGGGTTTGTGTGTTCTGAAAACTACCACAGTGGTCCTTAGGCACAGAAATGGAGGTAAAGGATACGGTGTAATGTTGAAGGACAGTCCTGGATATTCTGTCCCATGGTGCATCCACATCCATAAATTATTTTAGAACTCTTCTCCAGTCTCCAGTAAACAGCAGACTTGGTTTTTGTTGTTTTATTTCTGTTCTTGTTGTTGTTGTTCTTTGTGGGGGAGAATAAATATGCACACTGGCAGTGCCCTCATTTCTGGAGTCAAATCTGAGCATAAACACGTCTGTTACCAGGCACACACAGTGTTCTGCATGCTGCGTGGGCTCCGTTTGTGAGGAGCTGCACAAATTTGCGCCACGGATGGTGCCTCTGGTTAAAGGGAGCGCTCTGGTGTGGTCACCAAAAGGAGGTCACACTAAGTGAAAGGGGGCCTGTCCTTTTCCATTCTTCCACTGTTTGTTATGTGATGACAATTCAGAGAGGAAGCTTGGAAGAGGGGTGAGAAATAGGAACAGCAACAAAAAAAGAGGAAACTTAATGCTGACTGCAAGAAGTGTATCTTAGCATCTCTGCCAGCATGCTCTCAGCCAAGTGAATGCAAGAAGTACTTGGCAGTGGTACTTGAAGGCACACTGTTGCTGGTGGATTTTACCTACAGCTTGTTATTGTGTATTTATAAAAGGACAGGAAGGACAGCTGCTGGTAGGCAATGGGCATATTTTGTCATTGTGATGAATATTAAATGCAATTTCACAAGCTACTATTTTCATAGGGGAGAAATACAAATCTTAGAGTGAGACAGGAGTCAATATGTTAATTTGCACAAGAGGATGGATGTAGTTTTGGTAATTTTGTAAGGTCTCTAGATAAATGCTGGGCTCTGACACATGCTGAGGATGTACAAGGGCCCTAGTGGGCTGGAGGAGCTTGCACTGAAGTTTTTGTGGCTTTGCTGCTGTTGATGCAGAAGGTCCAGGCAGGCAAGCCAACACATACTGTGACTGTGGTGGATCCAGGTTCCCATCTCTGTGCTGTCATGGTTGATTGGTCAGTTGCAGACCAAGTTACTTCATCTTCTCCCTTGCTTCCTGAGCTGCAGAAAGCAGTAGTCTGCTTTTTTTTTTTATTTATTCCATAAATGTAGCAGAACAGGAACTTTGCTCACTCTATTAGTTTGGAAGGTAAGAGCCTGAGCTACTAGATGCTATTGTGATAAAAATATAGTAGTTATGGTCCGGCTCATTTTCTTCTGTTTTGTTTGTTTTTGTTTTTGTTTCATCTCAAAATTAGTTTACAAATATTTCAACTTTTGGTTTCGCCACAGGATCAAACCTGCTAAGAGTAACTAGAGTTTTCTTGTCTGATAAGGAAAAGGATTACAGCAATAACTGCTGTCAGTGTTTTTCTCATTTAAACAAATAAAGCTGACAAATGCTGAAGTTCTGTGCAGCTCTGTTATGTTTAGTACATGGAGAGCAATTATTCATCTGCTGCCAGCATTAGTCTATCTGCAGCTAAACCATCCAGCAGTGCAGAAAGCTTATTAGCATATCAGTACCATAGTCATAATTTTATATTCTGCAAGGCTGTACCGTGTAACAAAAGATGATGGTTATAATTTGCACAATAATTTAAAGGGTTGGACTTGCAGTGCTTATTAGAGTTTTACAAGTTACAGGTAACATGTTGTTCGTGTTTATGATGTGCCTGTTTCTCATTTGCATGGATTTTTTGTTCTGTGTCATTTCCTATGAACAATTTTTCTGGCATTTCTTGAGATGCAGAGGGCAGGTGAATATATCTCTTGATAAAATATAGTGATGATGAAGGAAGAATATATGCATCTGTTCCCAGTAGATTTGCTCTCCACATTTGTTTCTAAAACAAATGAAAATATGTGTACTTTCTCCATAAACAACACCTAACTTTCTCCAAAGACTTGATGTTCTCCAGAGGTCCCTTCCAACCTCAACAATTCTGTGATTCTCCTATTTCAGATGCATCAATTTTGTGGATTGGGAAACAGGGAGACCTTTGCAAGGGCCTGGATTCCTACCTCCCCTTCTCAAACCTTGGACCCCCAGCCCCTTGCAATCACATGCTGTTTGGCTGCCTGATTCAAAGCACATTAAGTGTTACTTCATAAAATGTAGGCTTATCTATACTAATTAAATAATGTGTCAGTGAAAGGAAGTGCTGGGCTGGAGAATATTCTACGCTAACCAACCTGAAGCTGCAGATGCCTGTTTTCAGTGATGACTGCTCAGAATTTTACAGTAGCAATGAGCCTAGAAATGGCTTCTGCTCTTACACGTGGTGATTTTTCTGGTTGGTATCAGGGAAGGTTCTGTTGCTTGCACCAGTAAGCTGTATAATAGGTAGTTCTCAACTCCTCATTTCCATTCGCTGCATCCAAAAATTCCTCGAGTAGCTCAGAAATTGAGAGAGTTCAGAAGACAGTGCATTGTAACCGGGTGGGGGAACGGTAGCACTGTCAGCAAGGTTGTGGTTAATGGCTGGTGACAGGGAGGATTTTCTTCCCCAGGAAGATGCTACGCAGAGGTCACGGTGGGAATAAGCTGATGGTAGGATGGGAGGTGAGCTAGATGTGCTCAGGTCCAGCAGGAGGCTGAGCACACTCAGCAGGCCGCAGCACCTTCACAGGAGCGTGCGGGGCAGCCTTGGGCGTGTGGGCAGCGGGGACACACCGATACGGGGCACGCGGTTGCACAGAAGTGCCTGTCAGCTAATTGAATGCTGGACAAGTGATTCCTGACTGAGACAGGCCGTCACAGAAAGGTCAGTATTTGTCAAGGACTAATCATTTCTCATCCTTGTCAAAGAAGTCTTTAAGTAGATGGGTTGCAACCTTGCTGGACATGGCTGCAAATTAGCTTGGAGTTGGAGGCTCTGGAGCGTGATGCTTTGTAGCTTGGACTGAGATGATCCAGGGATTGCAAACAGCTTTATTTATCAGAGTTTACAGTATCAAGAAAGTGTGTGTCTGTCAGGGTCATACAGCATGGCCGGACATGAAATATTCAGCCAGTTGAGGCCTGCTGTGGTCCAGGTCCTGTGCAGCAGGACTCAGATGTTCTTTAACAGAGCTTACTGTAGCTGCCGTTATCTTTAACCTCTAAAGATCACTCTACAAAATGGTTGTATGGCAGAGAATTCGAGGATTCATTGCTGTTAGAGCAGCCTGGATGTTTAAATTGAGATGGTGCAATTTCAGCATACATTTTACAGTCTGTGTCAGCAAGGAGAGGAGCTTCTGACAGACCTGCTGAGCTCCAGGAGCAAGGTTTCGTTCATAATGGCTTGTTTTCATCCTGACAGAAAACAAAGGGGATTTTTTGTAAACAATTTTGAAAAATGCATCAACGTATTAAAATAAATAATAATAAAAACAACCAGGAAACCGCTGTTTGTTTATTACAGAGTGAATAAATATTTGAGTGACTAAAATGATTATTGAGTCAATTTGGGAAGCTCTCACAGGTTTGGCCATATCTTAAGGTGTTATTGTGAAATATGACAAGCCAAACAGGATAAATGAAAAGAAATAAAAATGTCCTTTGCCTATTGGTGAAAATGTAGCAAAAATTTTGACTTGCTTTGTAGTATTTAAAGCTCGCCTGACCTTCCCCAGCCCTCTTCCCTGAGCATTCCCAGTGGGCCTCATCTCTCTTGTTTACCCAGGGAACAAACTGACTTCTTGGTGCCTTTCAGAAGTGAAATACCCAGCTGTTAATGATGCCTGAGATTAAGTAGAAGCCAATTTTTATGGAGTTCAGGTTTAGAAATTTCTTGCTGCTTTATAAACTTCACAGGCATGAAATATTTTAAGATTGAGTTTTCATTCATTTCCAGTGAAGGGGAAATAAATATCCTGGGACTGCACCAGAGGAGAAAAAGAAGAAAGTAGTAGGCATGAATTCTTTCAATTTTCAAATTAATGTATTTCTGACTAGCTCTTTTAAATGATTCTTAATGCTTTTTAACCCTGATTTGGATTACGTTTTCTCTCCCCAACACTGTCATACAAAGGAGCTGCAGACATGGCAAACATTCCAAGCATGTAAAATAAAGTGTCAGGCTTACAAGACTTTGGTCTTTGTTGTCTTGTATTTACCTGCAAACTTTGACAGAAGCAAATGCTTCTGGTCTGAAGGGCAACACTGCTAAATTTCATCTGTGCTCAGGAGGTTATGAAAATGGTGGCAGGCTAAGAAAAAGCACGGGGTTTTCTCCATCCTCACTCCCAGCTAGCCTTCATTATTCCATTAGATCCTCCTCTCAGTTCTCTAGGTGAAGCTGATTTCCACCTTGGGAAAGAGATAGGCATTTATTTTAATAAACAAGCAAGTTTGCAGTAGAAAACCAACAACAGTGCACCACAGATGAATTCAGCAAGGCTCTACTTTAGGAAAGAAATTGTATAAAATAAGTCAGGTGCCTCTCTGGGGTTATAAATGCTTCTTTTTGTGAAAGCTGAAAAAAAAAAAAAAAAAGGCAAGGCTTTGCTTTTGAAGCTGGATCCCTTGGTTCCTGTGGCAGAGTGGCAGAGGACCATCTCCATTTGTGAGATGTGCCATTTATTCCCCCTCATCTTTTCTAACAACTTCCAGACTGTACTGGCTTGAGCTTAGCTTTCCCCATGCTGCACTGCAGGACAAAGCTCTTCTCTCTTGTGTGAGGAAATGGCTGGAACCAAGACTGGAATTCAGTGGGGCGTTATTAGTTCCTGTCATTCAGGTGTGGTTCTGGCTGCCTGACTTGACTGGATGGGCCTACCGAGGTACTTAGGAAAGGTTTTCAAAGTCACTAAGAGTTAGGTGGAATACAATTTTATTGCATCTTATAAAAATCCAAATAAGCATTTGGGAGAAAAAGGCACAAGATAAAAGGTTTCTGAAGTGTTACATTCTTGCAAAGACCACAGTGGGTGGGTAATTCTTCTAACCCAGTGCATTGTGACCTCTTCAGCTTTTAAGATTTAATTAGCAGTGATATGTTATTATCAAAGTAATTAGAGCTTTGCCTTGATTTAAAATTGAATTGTTTAATTAAAAGAAAAGGTTTGGCTAACCTTAGCTTTATGCCCAAGTAAGATAGCCTGTATTGGCTAATTTTCTGTATCTTTCCCCTTCAGGCTTGAAAATTCGAGAGGTGTTCATCAACGTGACGAGACAGCAGGTGGAGGACTTCCATGGGCCCGAAGATTACTGGTGTCAGTGTGTTGCATGGAGCCACCTAGGGACCTCAAAGAGTAGGAAGGCATCTGTCCGCATAGCCTGTGAGTAAATGTTCTGCTATTCTAGGTTTTGTAAGGTATGGAAACATGGTGTTTTTTTTAGGGTTAAATTCGTATTGATACCAGTGAGGCACTACTGTCTTTACAAGTGCTCACTTTGACATACCATAGAAAAGCATACCATGTTTTTTTTTTTTTTTTTTTTTTTTTTTTTTTTTCTTTTTTTTTTTTTTTTTTTCTCCAGAGATTTCTTTGATTTACATGTGGATTGATCGATTTGCATTTACACTCAGCAAGTCTGTTTCTCTCAGAGGTTCTGCCCGGATCACATGTTCACAGTTTCATAACAATGCAATGTAATAAAAGAGGCTAATGCAACCTGAAAACCCCCTGAAAAGTGCCCTTTTGCTCCACATTGGTGAAATGGGTCTAAAACATCTGGAAAACCATTGAACACTATCTAATGTGTTTTGTATAAAAAATGCAAAAATACACTAGAAGATTTGTGGCATGGTATTCTAAATTTAATTTTCAATATCAAAGCATATTATTGGTTGTCAGGTATGATAAGATGTGGGGACAATGAGATGAAGGTAGGAAAAATGGGGTAATTCTAATCAGTGGATGAAAAATGTTAAGCTTTAAATAAAAGCACTGTAGATTAATTAATAGTTATGATGAGCAGGGGGGAACAGTTACTTGGTTTAAACTCCTGTAGCACAAAAGAAAAAAAGATTTAATATAACAAGGAGCAGAGGACAACTGTTTCCCCAGATGGAAAATGTTCAGGCTCAGTCTATCTCTGTTCTTCATATCTGAAGTACTATGTTGTAGTGTTATCACTCTCAATCAATGATTCATTATCTGAAAAAAAGACAGAATGGAAAATGCAATAAATGCCATCATAGTAAGAGGGACATCAAAGGACAGAACCCAAACACAATTGTTATTTTGAGACTGTGGAGATACTTGAAGACTCATCCAATTTTTACCCTGCAATTAGATCTGCTGCATTGTTCTAACAGAATCAGAGCCTGAAAGCATCCTTTTGCAGCACTGCTGCTAGCAGGAAATTACTTTCCCCCCAGTCTGCTGTGAACCCTTTTTCCTTTAAATCACCACTTCAGGTCTTTATAGACCTAGTCCCAGGAAATGATGGCAACACGCTGCAAAAAGATGGGAGAAATGCTTCTTGGGAGGGAATGGGAACGCAGGGGGAGGTCTCGGTGAGTCAGGAGGCTCAAGCAAGAAACTGATTGCTAAATTTATCAGATAGCCTTCTAGCAATTTGTGATAAATCTTTTTCCTTTTTTCTTATCAGGATAACTTAAACATTTGAAGTAAGTAATAGGACAATGTACCAACTCCTTGATTTTATAAATGACAGATTTTTTAGTTGGCTGATTTAGTTTGAATGTGTAAATATGTGTAAACTCAGGTTTTTTATTTTACTGCATTAACTGTCATAACATTGAATGATCTGATAATTCCTCGGTATTGCTGAGCTGCAAAGGACTATTATTCTGAATTGAATTTTTATTGACTTTTCTCTGCACTGTGATTTCCCAACCCTATAACGTGGCAATATGAGTAAAAATCAGAATGAGGCGAAGCAGGTGGAGCCATGTGTTGGGACTTGTAAACCCATCGCTGTGGTACCAGTTCTTCTGCAAACTACATCCCCGGCTGCCACCCGTAACTGCAGATATCGCATTAGCCTAGCAGGCACGCCAGAGCATCCTCTTCATTTCTGCTCTATGTAATGTCACACCGACAGGGGCTGAATGTTGCATCCGAGGACAGTGTTCCTGTGTTGGCCATTTGCTCTGCTACTTTTACTTGCAGCCATGTTTTTTTATGAAAAGAAAGCAATTCTTGAGTGCGGGGATGTAGGCACTTTTTAGTAGTCCAGACAGAGCAAATGAATAGCTGCCAGTAGATGTCTGTAACAACTCCTCTCCATGAGTTTCCAGGGCTCACCCTTTCATGGACCTGTGCCACCCTGTCTGCGGTGAACAACACAGCTACTTAATTTGAGGCATGGATTTCTGACCTAGAGAATACCCTGTAGAGGGCTAGAGATGAGAATGTGCAGATCTAATTTGTGATAGCATACAGAACTTGTAACCATTTCAGAGATTTTTCACAGCACCTGTCACGGCGATGTGTAGTGTCGACTTCTGTCTTTCCTTTTTTCTTTCTTTTTACCTTTTTTTTTTTCAACGTATAGCCTTGAGGTTCTAAGTTGTGAGTTGAGTCCAAAGCATTACTGTACTTTGTATTTCTCAGAAAAAGCAGGTAAGTATTTCTTTCTGGTAGTGCGGAATGCAGAGAAAGTGAGAAGATGGATCATGCTCCATTTTTCATCCTAATAAAGACATTTGTAGGCACAACTGCATCTGAAGTGTTAATGAATGAGTTTTTAAGTAGCATACTGAAAAAAAGATTGGTTATCTGTGTGAAAAAATCATCATTAACAAAGAATCATAAAAAGGAGAATACATGCACTACATGAATCTTTTCTCTAGTGACTGGCTGGCTTGCTAAAATAAGTCTTAATGTATTTTATAAAATATATTAAAGTGTAACTGATTCAGAGCCTCTGCTGTTTAAGGGGCTGTATTTCATGAAGTGTAAGCAATGGAGAAAATTAAATCAGTAAATCCACACTGTGGAATTTGAGACACTGTTTGAAGAAAATGAGTATGTCTAATGGAAACATCCTAACTCTCAAAGCACATGTTGTAAGTAATATTCCTTCTGTTATGCTTCCCTTTCACTACAAGCAAAACTTTACATAATCATGGGCATACCTGGGTCAGGTCAATGTCGTTAGATACAGGTTTTATTGATGTCTGTTGTGATTTACCCAGACACTTGCACACAGAAGTCCTGTGGTCACATCAGTATGACTCAGACAATAGGCCTGTTCTCTTATCCTGAATTATTGGCTTGGCCCTGGTATCTGGGTAATTCCGCTTCTGAACTGAAGCAGTCGTGTCGCCGGTTGGTTTGGAATGTGTCCAGAGCCTGCATCTGACTGGGAAATCGGCATGCAGACAGGGTCGTGTTTGCTGGCCCTGTGAACCTTCTCTCACCTTACTTTGCTGATAATGCAGCCATGGGGTTGGTTGTTCTCATCTAAATGTATAGGTTCTGCTTTGCTGGTGTTTTTCCTTAAAGAAAAGAAAATCTGGGTTTCTCCATGGAGAGAAAGTTTGGAATTTTTTTTTTTTTTTTTTTTTTGTTGAAGTGTTGAATGTAATACCTCATGAGCTTTCTCTGTTGTTTCCCAACCTCCCATAAAACAAAATGCTCTGATACTGGTCTTGTGCCTGGATTCTAGGCCAGAGGTGGGAGTCATTTAGGCACGTAGACCTCCGCTTTTCTTATTATGTCCTCACCTTTGCAGTCCTTGCTCTGCTCATGGAAATAATACCAGGAGATGTTCACATGCAATTTGGTTTAAGGAGGACCAAACCAATAAATATTATAGTATCTACAAAATTCCTATCGCCACCATAAGATAGAAAAATTGAGTTCAATCTAGGCATGAGCAGGGGTCCCGCATGATTTTTATCATCAAAATGGAAAGTAAATCAATATTCCTGGATAACATCATGCTGGAATATTGCCTAGGGTACAAGTTCTAAAGCAAATCTGTTGGAATCCTAGGCAAACCTCAAGTTCATGTGCACTCTTTTTTCGTTTATGCTAGATTGCACAGCCTCCCTCCAGTTATCAGACCTTTTTTTTTTTTTCTTTCTTTTGGATACTTGGTACTGGATAAATTGATCTAATTCTGTTACCATCCTTCCCTCCAGTTTGCAGTATGCGGGCAATCTAGCCTACATAGCATTGTTTGGGGAAGGGAGGCTTTTGGAATACCTGTATCTCAGCATTTGAACTCTGTATTTACCCAGGTAAAGTTGCACTGAAGGTATAATGAATTAGTGCATTAAACTCTCTGCAGATTTACGGAAAAACTTTGAGCAAGACCCGCAAGGGAAGGAGGTTCCTATCGAAGGGATGATCGTTCTCCACTGCCGGCCACCTGAGGGAGTCCCCGCAGCTGAGGTGAGGCTTTCTGTGTCTTACTGGTGCCTCCTGGGCTGGTGGGAAATGGGGAGAGAAGCAAAAAGGGCTCAGGTACCATGTGGTTTTCATGGCTTAATATTGGTTACAGTGTAAGTAAACACTTCACAGAGTAAGTAAAAAACACTTCATGTTTTTGTTACTCATTCAAAAAAATACAGTGTTTAAAGGTGAGCAAAAAGGTTGCAAGTGAAAACTATTTAAATTCCATGTGTTTTCTTTGAGACCCGAAAAAACAAATTATGACCTATTGAGTAAATAGGTACGCTTCTAACTAACGTGGTTTGCTGAATTGATTGCGTGCATCTGGCTGGTTTTTAGCTTCTGCATAGTTAAATAGCCAAGCAGTGCTATCCTTGTTGGAATTCAACCATTTGGGAATTACTGGAAATTGGGAAGGTAATTCTAGAATGACCGGCTTTACAGTCAACAATCAAATAAAATATCTGTCTTTTAGGAAAGTTAGGAATTACATTGAATAAAAAACTGACATTTTATTTTTTTTCTACAGATAAAAATTGTAGAGTTCTCAGTAAACCCTGATTTACTGATGTTGATTGTAAAATTGTTATTGCTGCTAATAAAGCCTGTAAATCGTAACAGGTCATATCTGTTGTGGACAGTAAAATTTCACATAAAGGCTCAGCATGCAAGGCTAATTCTATGCTCATCAAGGTAAACAGTCTACTGAAAATAGTCATTAGAAACTGGGTATCAGACTCAAATAAATAAAGATTATGGTCTGTGGCAGTAAGCTTGAGGTTATAAGCTCTTCTGGTATATTCAAGTTAAGGAAGACCTGACCTCTTAAATAACTGGATGAGAAATAACTGAGATAGCGTGCACGCCTTGCTCAGTAATTGTTATGTCTATGTGTGCGGGTACCAAGATGTGTAGAACATTGCAAAACCCACGGCTGGCAACAAATCAATGTCTTTTAAACAAGAATTTATTTCTTTAGAGTTTGGATGAAGCCCTAGATTAAAACAAGGCTTGAAAGTAATGATAGGTGAAGCTTGTGTTTGTTTCATTAGATGCAAAACAGATGCTAATTGTGGCATTGTTTTTTTGTTTTGTTTTGTTTTAATCCATATTCTGCATGGACCTGGAAATGCAAACTGAAACCAGAATGGATAGGAGATTCATGCCCCATTTGTGTCACCAATATCTGTCTGAATCCCTTAGAGAAGATTCTGATTATTCTATTCCATCAAGTGCAGAAGTGCAGGAACATTATTTTCCCAAAGAGCACACATTTCCTGTGCTTGCCGTAGTCACAAGTTAATCCAGCGATTTATTTCTGACAATGGCTATGAATGAATGATATAGTCAAACCTCTAATCACGCAGCGCAGTTCAATAAGAGGCAGCTCCTTTACAACTGGAATGAAATTCAAGTTCAGCTCAATTATTTATGTGAGCCTGCCCCGTTATCAACAATATAAATCTTCATCTCTGGAATTGTTTTTCTGCAGCTTAAAGGTGTTGAAGACTTGTTAAACCTAAGGATAGAAATATTAAAAGTAAATGTTCTTTATACAAATCTCCTACACCATAGCTTAATCCTAAAAATCTGAAGTCATTAGTCCTATAAGAAATGGAAAGCAGGGGCGTTGGTGGTGACAGCTGACAGTTTCCTAGGAAGCACTGGGAAGGAGAGCTGTTCTTGCCCACTATTCCTGTCTGCATTGCTAGTCATTCCTCCAATGTTTTTACCTCAGTGACTTTAACCAGAACTGATATTTCCTTTTTTAAAACTAATTGAGTGGATCTCAGCGTAGTTGTTAGTGGGCAGAGGTACTTGGTACTGCCTGCATTCCCCAGCTGTATTTATGCCATTCTGTGCCATCAGTGGCAACCCCTTACTGTGCTTTTGTGCAAGAGAAAGTGTTTGAGCTGCGGCGTTAGGGGTCCACATCTGCGAATTCCTGAGATGTCATCACAGTCAGCATCTCTGCCATGGTGCTTCTTAGTGCTGATCTTTTTCTTAATTTTGGGGGTGAGATGGCAGGGATGGCAGGGTGATCATACAGTGATCAAGACCAAACATCACAAAGAGGTTCTCCAGAGAGAGTTCCTCTACATCACATTTAGTTTTAAGGGGAGGAAATTTCCATTTCTGTTCCAAAATTAATAAGGCTTCAATAGCTCGTCATCAGTAGCAGTGAAAATATCTGGATTAAGTTTGCTTATTTGTATTAATTTCTGCACACGGCATATATAAAAGCAGTTAGGAGAATATGGATTAAAGGTTTGGATCCATAATTTTAAAGTATCCAAACTGTATATGGCTTAAAATTTGACTCCTATAAATTAATTTGCAAATAATGGAAGCCAATGTACCATTGTCAATGCTCTGCATGCTCACACAGTTCACTTTTAGTAAATAGTCTTTAAGCTGAATAACGTATTAGTCAAAGCAAACAATCAAGGAGGATTACAAATAAAGAACTGCGGTATTCTAATTCAGCTTTAATTTTATACAGGCATGAATCAAGAGCACCAAATCCTGCTGAGGCAAGCGCTGATTTTAATGCTGCTTTGAAATGCACTGTACTGTCTTGACTCATTTAGCAGCAAATTTTAGTAGCTTGTGTCAGCTTGGTCTTAAGTAAGAGACATAGAAGAAGCATCTCTCTAAATCTGCATCCTCTTTCCAAGAATTTGATTACAGTCTTCATAGACCCAAAGTCGATCTCTTGTGCATGAAATGCTCTTAAACGTGCCTGAGGTTTACTACTAATAAATCCTCATGTGGCAACAGCAGCTCAGAGAATTGAGTAACTAAGGCATTGTTTTACCCATTCAAATAGTTCAGATAGCATTAGCAAATTACTGATCCATTTTTTACTCTGCAGCAGCAAGAACGGGCAGGATAGGCACCTGCCTCTGAATGTGGCAGTATCACATCCACAAACAGTGCTCTTTGGAGCTCCGCTGCCCTGCTCCTAGTGTGTGCTGCCTTTCAGCTTGTGTGCAGGGCCAGGATTGAGCTGCCTTCAACCACTCCTGTAAAGAGAGGAATGTAAGAAAATTCTGCAGATCTTTGCTTTGGGAGGTTGCTGAGTGTGGGGAACATTCTGTGTGCATTGCCACAGCAGTAAGAGAATAAGAAAACGCAAATCCTGACACTAGCCATATTGTAAAAGGGTTTTAAATCATCTTCTTGTGCATTTGCATGGCAAGCAAAACAGAGCTGGTGAGCAGCTGTGCTTGCAGGCATCAGCACCCAACCCAAATAAATTCATTTTTTTATGAGTTAAACATCAAAACAAAAAAGAAAATCCGTCATTTTAAGTAGAGCATCTGACAATCCCCTGCTGCGGCAAATGTTGATTTAAATATAACAGAATCTCTGCTGGCACGGGCTTGATGGGACCAGAGCCATTTCTTTCACAATTGATGTGGAGTTGGCCTAGAGAAGAGACAGATCTGGCTTCCAATCCCCATAACAGATTCTCCCCATAGATATGTTTATTAATTGTGTGCATGGGGACTTCATTTAGCTCTGAGTGTATGCAGCGAGGCAGCTCTGGTATAGCACAGGAGCTGGATAAACTCTTTGATGGATCCACGTCTGCTGGTGGGTTTTGTTAGGCTGCTCGATGGGTACCTTGGGCTCAGATCTCTGGGCCTGATTCCCATCTTACTGAGGCTGTTTCACTCCACAGGTAGGAGAGGAACTGTTTTGGTTTTCATTGGAATGATGAAAGTGAGAGGGAAGGGAGGCTGAGTTCTCCTCTCTGAAAATGTGGAGTTGAATATTGAGTTTGCCAGGGTGACATCTTCAGTCAGCCGTGCTGCTGTTGAGTATCTGCATCTCTTTACAAGGCCAGCCACGTTCATTATATGTGACTTGTTGATTTATCAGTAGTCCAGGGAAGAAGGGCTTCTCTCTATTAAAAAGGCATGTTAAGAATGGTATATTTGATACTGCCATTAATACAGGCTGTGTTAATACAAGCTGCTTTATCTGCCGGTCTGACTAACCGGTAGTCTTCCTTCTGCTTCCTCCTCCCTTCACGCACAAACTTCAGCTGTTAGAAAGCTTTACCGCAGCTTACCAGTCAGACACTGGGCATGGTGCAGAGCAGCTTGTCCTAGCTGAGATACGTGTCTGTTCAGTCACTGCGGCACCTGGGGCAAGTGTGTGGCTCCCTGCCAGGCTCCGGGAGCTCAGAGCCCATCGGTTTGTGTCTAAAATATAAAAGATATACTCACAGACTCTTCTCCTGGAGTCAGCCCCATGTATGACCAGCCTCCGCAGCTATTAAAAATGCATTGGTATTACAGTAACGTGCTCATCATACTTGTGTTTTATGTTTTATCTGGTGCACAGTGCTTTGCTTTCTGTATGTGTGGTTTTGCACTTACTGTTGCGAACGTTAATTTTACTACTTTGCACTATTCCTAGGAACACCCAGCAGTTACTCATGCTGCACTCCCTTGTCTCACACCAAGGAAGTATTGCGCTGGTTTCAGATGATTTTTAGAGCGTGTCCTTAGCTTACAGCCTCGCATAAAATACTCTGTATTCAGCTGTAGCAAAGACTCTGCAGTCCTGTGTGTAGCTTGGAAGTGGCTACAGTTCAGCCTTGGAAATGTGAAACAAAGACTAACTAGAGCAAATGAGGTGTAGCTTAGGTTAAAAATTGCAAGCGAAAGGTTTAATTGGAAAACTGAAGTTATAATAGGCCTCAAATTTGGTTGCAAAAGCAACACAAAAACCACGAGGGGGGTTGCCCTGGCCATGTTGTGTCAGGTCAAAGGTAAGTCTGCAGGGTTTGTTGCTCAGGTTGTCTGCTGACCAGTTACTTCTGAATTCCTGGGTGTGACCGTATCTGCTCCCAGAAAAGCTTGGAGTCAGGTTATGCTGCTTCCCCACCCTGAGCCAGACTGACTTCACAGCCAGTGGACTTGATGTGCAGGGCTGACCAAGTGTGAACTTTGGGCATTTTCACACTTGTGCCCACTCTGCTTGCCCCACTGATCTTTGTAAGCTCACAGGAAGGCAAGAAATTAATGGGTGTGCAGGAAAGCACTAATTGCAAGGTGATGTTGGCAAAACAGATGCTTCAAGTGTGAACAGCAACAGAACAGGCATTAAGATGCCTCCTTACCCCTGAGCCAATTGAAATGAATGCAAGAAATGGAGAAATTATACATGAGATGCAATGACAGTGGAGTTCAAGTGTTCCAGAGATAGTCTGCAACGTCTAGGGAGATTGACAGCCTCAACATGCTGGGTTTTGGAAAAGAAGGAATCATTTAGCACCTGTCAGCCAGCAGCCTCTAAATAACTTAGCTAGGATATTGTTTTCAAAGAAAGAGGGAGAGAGGAATGAAGCAGAAGAGAGGAAAACCTAATAATAAAAGAAGGGAAGCCCATTTTAAAAGAGAGAAGGTGTTATGTGGTGCCTAATGGAGTTCATTCATCTATCCTGATTTTTCATTTCTTTTCCTCCTTCTCCAAGTTCTCAAGTATTTTCTCTTCATTCATCTCAATCCTGGAAAAAGGTTCATCAGGAGACAGTTGTGCAGTCCATCTTGGGGTCTCTCGAATAGCAATATGCTGAAGCCAGAGCCCTACGTGTGGTTCTGTCAACAAGTGGTGCACACTGGTCTTGCTTTCTCGTCATGTAATTCCAGTGTTTTTTAAGCAGTGCTCCATTTTATAGAGTACAGCATATAATAAGGCGTTTTGTTTTCTCTCCTATACATCTTCTCAAGTGAAATTCCTGACATATTCTTTCCCTATCTGCTCAGCTAACCTTTACTTTTACTCTTTTTTAGATTAATCCTTTAGCTGCATTTGACATGGTTGCTGCTCTTTCTGTATATTGAGTGTTAGCATTTTCAGTCTCTTCGTTCTGTTCAATACTTTCTCCTCCTTCTCAGCTTAAATAATTCTTCTTTAAAGCATATACTCTTTGAGGTCTTTTTCCTCATGTTCCCCTTCAGCATACAGCTGGCCCCTATGGAGCTAAAACAATATTTGACAGGTTCAGTATGCAGGACTAGGAAGGTAAAGTGGCATTTTGCACTTGATGTCATTTACAGTCCTGTCATGCAAGTCTGAGATGTTGCCACATTCTTTAAGAAAGAATCTGTAACCCTTTGCATGCATGTTCACAAATTTAAAGGAGTTAAATACATCTGAGGCCCTAAACCCCATTGTTCTGTTTTTACAGACCTGAGCTTTAAATCGATACACAAAGCGCAAAGCAACAGAGGTGCAAGCTGCATGTTTCTTTAATGGGTATTACCCCCTCATCCTCAAGAAATACTTTGTTGTACTGCTATTTTCTCTGTATTACAGTCATGCTATTAACATGATGTAGAGCTGATCATACCTATTACCTTGGCTGTATTAAAGCAACTTTGGTAAGATTTCATATCCATAAAGCTGGCAGGTTGGTGACCCTAGTCATGCCTTAATGTTTTCTTGTTCTCTTACCATAGGATATTTTTCTTTTTACTAATTTTAAGAACATCCCGAGCACTAGAGTCAGAGCCTCTCAGCGATGCGTTCATTTACTTGAAAAGTGAAACAGCGAAGAATCCAGATAACTTGATTCTGTCCTTTTGTGCTGCTCTGCACCAGGTTGGGTGCAGCGTCTGGAATCAATCTGACCAGCAGATCCTGGTGGTTTGCAACAGTCAGCAAACAGAATCAATTACAGCATCCTCCCTCGTTCATTGATGGTAATTCCTTCAAACTGTCTGGTTCCTGATAGTCATGACGTTGCACTCTGACTGTTGCCAATACAGTCTTGAACTGTAGCTTGGAAAAGACTTGGTCAGTATGCATTTGGTTATGTCTGGGCTGATCTCTGTTCTGTATGTTTTATGCTATTGGTGCTTCAGAGAGTAAAAAAAAAAAAAAAAATTATTTCACAATTATTTTGGATATGGGAGCAAAAAAAGTGCTTGCTTTTTTAGCTAGTAATTTTTTTCAAAA
Organism: Oxyura jamaicensis; assembly: GCF_011077185.1. Classification (NCBI taxonomy): domain Eukaryota; kingdom Metazoa; phylum Chordata; class Aves; order Anseriformes; family Anatidae; genus Oxyura; species Oxyura jamaicensis. The sequence continues at coordinate 4,281,420 of NC_048914.1, forward strand.
GCTGGTTTTAAAATCCTTCTGCTATTTTGGACAGGTGTTGTGATACATTGGGAGCACACTAGTAATGAATCTCCCATCGGTGACAGAAGGGCCCTACATTTCTCAGGCTGTCGTAGGTTGTTCCTGTTTAATTCAGTGAGCTTGCTAATCAGGTGGTTCTTTATGTTTCTTTAATTGGATAGCAAACTTTCATATTCCGTATTGAAATTAACCATCAGGAGTTTGCATTGTGTCCTTGAGGCCCGTGCTTGATGTGAATTTAGTATGTCTGAATTTGAAGATGGCATAAAACTGATCCTCCTGTTCGCGCTCAAGTACAACACCTTTTGGAAACTGCCATTGAAGTAGATGCTGTTGGCCTGTGGTGGATTTAATAAATTCAATCATCTTTTGTAGTTACTGCAGATTTATACTGTTCCTTAGAAATGTCAGGCCTTTTGTATTGAAGAGACATATAAACCATGATATTAGAGATTAGTATTTCTAGCCCCCAGGCTTTCAAGTAAATAAAAACAAAACTAAAAACCTTTAGCTTACTGGATTCTGCTCACCTTTGCTGGAGCAATGCTACAGTGCTGCTGCTGCCAGGTGCGAGACCTGCAGCTTTGTACTGAAAATGGTATTAGCTCAGGGGAGCCAAGTCCCAGCTAGAAATACCTGATGGGGAACGCTGCTGAAGTAAATCTGAGCAGAAGCTGACCTTAAGATTTATTCTAAATCTCTTTTATTATAAATAAATACTTTCTGAGACTAAATCTCTGAATAGCTCATAATTGGAGCATTAGTGGCAACTTGCAGGTCTTTCTACATCTACTGTCTGAATAGACTTTTTTGTAATAGAAGGACAGCTGTAGTACTGAGCCGTTATTGATGAGTCTAAACTTGTCTTGAGAGCTCTGCAGAGGTTTGTGGAATACTCTAAAATATCTTGATCGTTTATACCCATATCTATATATTCAAGGTTTAAATGTGCTGCATCCAGCTACTTTTTCAAATGTTTAACACGGATTTTGACACCTTAATGGACGGCTGTAGATGTTTCAGTGAATATCTGCATGAGTTCTGATGGTTTATTTACCGCTATAGCTTTTAATGAAAATGTAAAATAATTTCTCTTCTGGGCAGTACATATCCCGTTGCAAACACATCAACAAAATATGAAACTCACATAAAATTCAAAAGCAGCAAGTATTCCGAAAGCAGCGAGAGTCATTACTGCCTATTTTGCATAGGCTCGTGTATTTATGGGACTTGCACACATACTGTAAAATGTAATATGGCAGGATAATGGTATTGTAGTAAAACACTGGCAAAAAAGGCTGGTGAATTATAGTCTTCAATGAATCTTGTTTCTAGTTATATAGAACAGAGCATGATTACTAAATGTGAACAGCATGCATTTTATAGAGTTTGTTATAGATCTCGAGTCTTGTCTGAAATATCAATATTTGCTTTACTTTTAAGGTACATTAGTTACAGATACAATAAGCATGTTTCATTTTACATCAAATCTGTTTCACTTTGAAGACTGAGCTCGGTGTGTGCACTATGTCGCAATGATTATTTATCTAAAACCAAGCTCTTCTTAAAGACTGGTTTTACTTAAGCAACTACTGCAGCCTACTTTCTTACAATTTCCCATAATTTTAGGATTTTAAGAAATTTAGTGGTTAACTTAGACATGACAAAATTACGGGATTGCATTTAGAATGTTGAAATAAATTCCTTTTTCTTTGGAATTATGAAGGAATAATGCAAATTCTTAATTCTTGATGCTAGTTATGACAAGTAGGTTTCAACATTCCAGCCCTTCTGGCTGTTTCTCTGCAGTTGGTTAGTAGCACATATGCCTAGGGTTTAGCATCCTACATACCACCCTTACTGCATTTCCAGAGTCAGGCCACATCATGTGAATCCTTGAACAGATCATCATTTTTAGACTCAGTTGTCCAGGACTGTCTTTGGGGAGACAAGGTTCCGTTAAGTACAGAACCACTTGCAAAGTGAGGAGCAATTACTCATTGAGCTGGGGAAAATAGGCATTTCTCCCAGGAATGCACATCGTTACTGCTTTTATTCTTTGTCTGCTACTCCTCCAAGAGTCCAAAGAAACTCAGATTCTTTTATTAGGCACTATCCAACACTGTACACGTGGTGAAAAAGCACCACAGGTTAAAGCAGCAGTTACTATGCAAATAAAACCGAATGGCTGCTTCTGTGGACAGAGCAGTTCTGAGCCCACTTAGAACGTAAAATTCTATTGAAGATTCTTTACCTTCCTTTTAACGTCCTTTTATCAGTTCTCAACATACCCTACCAAATGAGACAGAGCAACCTCTAAACGTTGATTCTGTTTTACTGAAACCATGCAGCAGCTTACTCATAATTGCTCAGTTTAATTATTCTAGTAGTGTCTGCACCAATTTTATTTGCTCAGCGTTTTAAAATTCTCTGTTGCACGCAAACATACACAGACAAAATGTGCCCTGTTTAGCTGAGGCTTTTAGCTGCTTCATCCTTTTCATTTTTCATACTTTCACATCCAGTAGAGATCGAAAAATGTGCAGTTGTTGTGGATAATACATGACATGCTGGTCTGGACTGATTGTGTTCGGGAATCACAATCTTATACAATAATATGTAGGCCCACTTTATTCTATAAAGCATCTGTTCAATTAAAGCCTTTTGTTTAAGCCTTTGACTGTGTTTCGCACAAGCCTGAACAGCCCAAAAACAGAATCAAGATTTGTTTATTTTATATGCTGTTTCATTTTTGGTCAAGTCTGGTGTTCGTTCCTCGCCCTTCATCATCCCACCTCTTTGAGAGAAAGGCTTCCGTGTTATCCTTCCGGTGGATTTTTGTTGCGGACTTTTTTTTCCCTGAAGCACTTCATCTTCAATGCCCCGAACATATTTTTTTATTATTATTATTCTTTAACCTAGATCATGGATTAGGTATTACAACAGCAGTTGTAATACGCAGAGTACAGAGCCTGGAGTCATACTCTGTAGAGGTTCAAACAAAGAACAGTTTTCAAAGCAAAAAAGGCTTCTGATTATCAGTGCTTGTAAGAACCACTTTAATGCTATTGCTCAATATGCTAAAATAAAAAGCCTTAGATTTCCCTGTTATTCTGTATAAGTGGGGAATAAAAAAAGACCATGGTTTTGCATAGAACTGGTAGCCTTTTAAATATATCACAGAGATATGAGTGGTTTTTGTTAGCTGTATAAATTTGGAGGCAACACAGCCGGCTATATACATTGGGATATCTGGTTGTGCAGCCTGAGTTAGTGGTGAGCGTGCATTTTTTCTTAATGCTTTGTTATGATCCCATTTTTAAAGACTTTGCTGCTAAGCTATTTAACATTGTAATGGGTGTTATTTTGGATGCTCCTTCTTGAACATTGCAAGCTCTTGAAATGTTACGGGGAGCTCACATCGTCAATTCAGTACTTTTTTGTCTAATGTTTGTCCTGTCCTTGTCTCTAATGTTTGTCCTTGTTTCCACTCCAGACAGCTGACTAGCAAATAAACAACACTCTTAAAGCATACCTGAACGAGCAGACAAGGTCAGCCAGGTGTGCTGCGTGAGTCAAACAGAGCAGGCTTCCAGCCCCTGCACATTTAAAAAAAAAAAAAAAAAAAAAAAAAAAGTGCTTTAAGACTTTGAGTGTCCTGTATTGTTTTAAATGCTAGTGTTAACAAAGTGATACGGGCAGGTAAAATAACGCTTTTGAGTATTTGAGCCACAAGAGGAATTTCTAATTGGTTTCTTGCTGGGACAACCTGAGCATTTTTTGTGTATTCAGTGTTGTTGCTCACCACAGAAGGCCTGCCAATCTCCAAAGGCTCTCGTGGCTGTCCAAAATGTGCTAGATTTCATGCGAGCAAGTGAATTGTGCACTGTGTTCTCTCCCAGGAGAAAACATGGTGGGTTTTTCCCCATCTGAGGTTTGTCTTGTTCTAAGTATGTCAGCCCACCCAGGAGCTGCAGGCAGGGGTCATGAAATAGAAATGCTGAGGCAAAAGACTTCTGAACAGGATTGCTAAAATGTAGGGGAAAATAGTGAGAGAACTTCCTAGTTCCTCTGAATAGATTATTCCTTTTTGTAAGGACACTGCTCTGGGCTTTTCTGTTTACCTACTTTGGTTTGCAGTGGTGTGTGTTTTTCTGGTGCTATTTCCAAAACATCCTCAGTCTGAATGCTTGAACATGAAAAGATAAGTTACAAGACCGTATCGTTACGTTAGAATTATAAATTTTTAAATTGTGTGAAAGAGTCCTCTACAAAGATTAGGAAACGAAGCATATTTCAACAGAACAGCACAGTCGGAGGCTTTATCTGTCCCGGTCACTGTTCAGCCAGCAGGAGGAACGATGCTGCGGTTATTTGCTAGGCAGTGCGTGTGCCTAGAGGTCTGGTTTGTTTTCTGTCCCTGATGCCCACAGGTTACATCTTCAGCATGTCTGGCAATCTTCTCCTGATACTTAGGCCTTTATAGTATGACAAACCTGATGTGTTTCTGAGTCCGTGAGGAGCATATAGCGCTCCTACACAACACTTTCATGTGCAGCTGCTTTTATTCCCCTTCCAGTGGGATTCAAACTTCTGAACTTGAATGCTGAAAGCAAAGGTCTGTGAGCAGAAGGATCAAATCTGTTTGGTAGAAGGCTATATTACCCCCTGACTGGCAGTTTATTTCCCTCACGTAGACAGGAATTACGTAAGACCTCTTCAAAGCTCCAAAGAAAACTTGTTGTAGAATTGTTAGGTTCCTCTTTCCTTTCCATTCTCCATTCCTTTCCTGCCAAATTCATTCAAAATGTCAGGAATACACGGTACAATTGAAGTTGAGGCTAAATAAATAAATGAAGGAGGTAAGAGCCTGCTAGGACTTGGTTCTAGGCTGGGTGCAGGTTCTGGGCGAGCACTGCTGCTCACCAGGACAAAATCCAGTTTTGGTACAGCTTGTGTGAAATAAAACAGACTGCATCAGCCATTTTTGGGCTCCTTACGTTAGGGCCCATTTTGGTAAATTGCACTCTCAAAATCATAACAGGAGCAGCTGGTTTACTGTCAATTGTGACTAGTGCTCTAATCGAGAAGGGGGAGGCGAGAAGGGAAAAGGCGAGATGTCTGTGGAGTCAAGTATTTCCATTTCTACTACATTTCACTGCGGATTCAAATATCATCTGCTAGAAAGTGCTGAACTGTTGTTACCCATGTGTTCACTGTTTTTTTCTTAGTCTGTTAACTGCCTTTGATGCTGTTCTTGCTCTTCCTTTCTATTTCTGTGACTTCTGTACAACTGGGTTTTAGTTTTACATCTAAGGGAGCTTCTCCATGTCTCCCTCTCAAAATCAGGAATCCCCAAATACGTTGATCACTTTTAAGCTGTCTTCTTCCACGGGCTAGGGAGATGTGTACAAGCCCTTATGTTCAGGATTTTTTGCATATTTTTTTTAGGGTTTTCCCATTCCTGTCGAATCATAGCCTAATGGAGTGTTTCCAAACAACTGTTTCCTGAATCTTCTCACTAGCACACACACTGAATCACACGGAATGTAGTCATCATGCAATCGTATTTTATTTCCTTTCTCTGTATAGGCACGTGTATGTACCTATGTGTGTAGTTACAATGCACGTGGACTAACCTTGATGTATGTCCCAGTGAGACCAAAGGAAGGCAGAACAACCGCATGATTATGTGATGTGTTACTGTAGTCATTGCGAGCTCCACTCAGCAACACAAACGGAAGCTGCTGAGATAAAAGTCACCCCTCGTATAGATGGATTCCTTCCCCTTTTCCCCAGAAGGGGCAATTCTACATATTTAAAAAAAAATAAAAAAAATAAAAAAAAATCCCCTTATGCTCTTTCAGAGGTGAAAAGATTGTTGTTAAATTGAAACAATCAACCTATCCAGCCAGGTACGAGAAAACACCCTCTGGAAGCTACCTAAATTGGGATGTTTTACAACTTCGGAGCAGCAGCCACAGTTGTTACTGCACTTTGTATTTGAATTTCTCTTTACGTCATGCCTTTTATGTTGGAGGTGGCAAGGGTTCTCCCTCCTCAGATTCTTCTGATGCAATATACTTGTGCTGATTCTTTTATAATCTGGAATAAATGTCATTGAAGCGCTGTGAAACTGAAATGCTGAAACATCACAGGTTTAGGGAATGTTTTGCCTCTGAACATAAATCTATACATTTTTAAATTGCAAACAATGTTCCAAGAGAAAGCAGCAAGTTATTCCTGTTGCAAATCTGCTCAACTGCTTTTAGTGACACAACATTTGTGAACTAAAAACTGTACTTCTTCAAATGTAGAGACAGATTTTGAGTTTAAATACTTCTTTTCTGTGTGTAGAGAAGGATGATTCACTTGTGGGTAAAATGGATGTTTCTGTTAGTAGTATCTCAGTTTCATTCTTGAAATCATCATATCTGAATACTTACAAAGAACAACATTATGTATTCGTGATTCCTGTAGCTCTTGAGAACAGTAAAATTACAGCCTTGTTTGCTGTAATGTACGGGAGTACAGACGTTGCTGTGGTAATCAAGATAAGGAGACCACACAGCCAATGAAAGGGATGTAATTCATTGTGTGTAGTCTTGGAGCATTTGTTCTGGTGCTACAGAATGCTAGAGCAAACGCTCTTGTTTCGGAAGCGTGGCTGCAGGCTGGTCAGTCACTGGAATAAATTTACTTGTTAACGAGCTCAAGGTATTGGTAGAGAAATTATCAAAAATACTGCGTTTTTTTTTTTTTTTTTTTTTTTTTTAAACACATCAAAGGAAAACAAATGGAAATGAAGTAATCTGTAGTTATCTCACATGAGACTATGGGAGGGGTAACAATTCAGTAATTGACTAATAGTGAATGCGCAGAGCTGAAGTTAACCTCCTTCAGGATAAATGGAAAAGCGAGAAGCTGTCCAGAGTTAGATTCAGACGTAAATAAGTGAAGTTAGAGTCCTCCCGTGTGTGATGGTCAGTGGGTATTGCCTACCTGCAAGATGGGAATAGGAATATCCACCAAAAGCGTGTGAGTGCTGTCAGCATGTACACTGAGGATGAAGCAACTCCAGTCACATCTCTGAATGAGTTAAAGATGGGCACTCTCTTACCTGCATTGCTCAAGTTTTACAGTGAAGTCGAATCCATTGGTAACGGATGAAAACATGAGTTTGTCTCCCAGTGCATGCAGTTTTTAATCCATGACAATGCGATCTGGCTAAGGGGCATGTTTCTTCACTACCTTACTTCGCTTGTGTTTTTGTAAATGTGGGAAGAGTTGGGAAGGGAGTGCTAACTAAGCAGAGCGTCTTGTGCTCTGTAGAACCCTGACAACGGCAAAACAGCAGAGCAGAGCAATGGTGAGCACAAAGTAGGTTGTAATGTTTCCCACTTAGGAATACTGCCATTTGATAATATGTCGGCATAGTTAAAAATTTGTCTTACATTATTGGTTTTGCTATGTGCATTTAAAAATATGACAAAAAGACTAAGTTGCTGGAGAGAATAATTTTGTGAAGGGTTAGTACTAAAATAATTATTTCCTTGTGACACTGCGAATGCATTTTTTCTGTGTTGATTCTGAAAGCTCTTTACAGAATCATCTAAAAATGATGATCTATAAAATCAAACTGTCGGTTCTGGTTAAGTTTGACTCATTTTCCATTTTTATTTATTTATTCATTCATTTCATTTTAAGATTAATAGGCTTAGTAGTTCCTAATATTGATTTGATACTGTAATTTCAGTCTCATCAGTGATATTTTTCAGTTAAATTTAGTCCCATTTTGCTCAGAGATGCAACTAATCTCAGGTATGGTCCTGGAAAGCAAGTAACAGAGACTACAGTTCTAGTCAGGCTCGTGTTCACACTTCCTAGGAGTAAACTGTCTGAGCAATACTGTTGGCACTGGGTTTGCAAAGACTGGGGCCTTTATTCTATGTTTTCTTGAGAAAAATAATCTGAAGCAAGGGTAGGGATACTACTGTCCTGTGTTTTTTTTAATGACATGCAGCGATATTTGATCAAAAGCAGATAAAAGTGCAAGAGAAGAGATCTCTATTTGTACCCTTTGTTTTCAATTACTATAAGCTTTCTGTGATGATTTTCTTATCTCCAAGAACTCATAAATGTGATACTGCCTATTGGGATGCTGTGTTAGCAAAACACTGTAAGCAACATTTCCAATAATCTTATCTAAAAATGTTTTTTCAGTGTCAACTGCACATACTATTACTTTCCAAATGTCTGTGCCCTGAAAAACAAAACATCACTGGTGGCACCAGAGCGTTAGCTCCTCGTTTCTTTCTGACCGTCCTGTTTCACAATATTGAGAAACACACACTTTCTGTAGCATACTTTTAAAACAAGATCTGTGAATTACTATATATCCTTAGATAGCGTGACATCAAGAAAAGGAAGAGGTGGGGGTTTATTAATGCTGATTCATTCATAATTTTTGCATGGTGGTTAAAACAAAAATGGCATTCCAATTCATGTTAGGATTTATTCCTCCAACAATAAGAAATAAATGTATTTGGGACCTGATTATATTTTTACCCGTCAGGCAACATACTGTTAGCAATGGTACATTTAGCAAATGTATCTTTCCAACAGTGTTTTAAAATAGCATGTCTGAGTCAACCTATTGCTCACCTTCCTCTTTAGCATTACAAATGGAGATGTACGTAAAAGCTGTTATCTTTCCCCTTATACCTATCCAAGAGCATATATGAAATTTTTTTACTTACACCTCCCCCTACGACAGTAGCCTTTTTGCCCTTCTGGATTATTCAGCAGTATCAATTTCTGGTAGGGATTTTAAAGCACACAGAGAAAAATGCTTCCTTCGTTACAAACCAGACCTAGCTCAGAGTTTGAGTTACAGAAGAGAAGACAGCAGTGGTATAGAAACTACCTGACAGAATATCATCTCTCTTGGCTTCCCCTGCTATTTGAGGCTTACACTAGGTGCGTGCCACATCAAGTGAACCACTAAGAAAGAAAATGTGCATTAGCAGCATGCAGCACTTGAATTTTCAGATGATGTTTCTTGCAACAACTGAGTGCATCTCTTCAAAGAGAGGGGTCCTGTGCGGCTTCCACAGTATGGCCAACGAGAGCACAAACTGATTTATGAGTTAATCAATGTGTCAGATTTTTGCAATGAGATTATGGATTCGATCTAACGAAGGAAAAATATGCTTACCAGAACAGTATGACTGTGATTAAACGATTCAGTAACAATATTCCCTCAGTGGATTAATTTTTAAAAGTGCAGCAGGTACAGTTGACCTGCTTCCTTTGTGTTGCTAGCAGTAGGCTCCTTGCAAGGAAGATTAATGGTTTTTGATCATGTTGATAAAACAGCTATGTGATCACAAAGGTAGATGTGAATGGTTTGGGTCCAGCAAACTGGCTTTTGTTTTTTATTAATCTTCCGCGATGATTTACGCTGATGCGAGGCTTCTCGTATGTATTTGTTCTGAGTATTAGGGTGGAAAGCAAAATAAAACTGTAACAAAGATATGCTGCCATCTTAATTCATCACTGTAATTGGAGCACCTGCCCCACCTATACATCCATTCTAACTGTAACAGCAAGGAAGATTTCTCAAGCTAGACACTGGAACTTCTACAAATACAAATTTCATGCCAGATCTAGCTCAGTCTTGAAGGGAATGTATCTTGCTTCCTTCCATAAAACACTAGGTCACTGCAAAGCCATTTTTAATAAGGCTTTTAATCTTTTAAATAATAAATCTTTAATCTTTTAAAGATTTGGGAATATGAGACTTAAATCTATAATAAGGTAGAAAGATTTTTTTCTAGCTTGAGGCCTGAACTGATTACTGTGGGGGGAATATTCACAAAAGCTAATGTTAGCCTAGTGATATAATCTCCCTAGGCTTGCTGTAGAGTCGGTAGAGAAAGTGTCAGAAGCCTGCCATACCTGCGTGAGGAGGGGAACCTACTGCAAGCATTCTTTATTAAAAGAAATTTATTTGGAGAAAAGTAATTATCTTTCCTTCACGCTTTTTATTCTCCAATTAAAGAAAAGCTTTCAGATAGGCATTAGATATTTTGATTTTAGAAGTTCTCAGCTCTGCCTTTTTCCCTTCTTTTTTAATGAAAAGGTGGATTTTTGAGGGGAAGATAGAGTATTGCCTAGTTCTTTTGTATATTAACAGTGTTACCCTTGTTCTTAGGCAGCTCACTTGGAGATGCCTTCTATATTATTGACATAGAATTCCGTAAGTACCTTAATAGGACACAGCAAAAATGGTACTGGAATCAACTTTGAGTTTACGGTCACTGCTTAGCAATTGTCCTTACAGCAGAGTACGAACAAAGATCCAGAGAAGTGTCTCTGAGACCTGCTTTAATGACTTTTGGTCAGTTTGGATAGCTTCGTTCTGTTAGCTCAAAATTTCACGTCCAAACTTCATTCCTCCCTAGTGAAGTTTGTGGGGGAGGATTGTTTATTTCAAAACCAGATGATAGATCTGTCAAACACTCCTGACAAAGGACAGACATAAAAAGGCACCTACATTCCTGATTATTTTGTTACATTTTCTTTAAATAGTCTGTGCACAGAGTTGTGTTTCTCTTATATCATTTTCTCTCCCTCCAACACACTTTTTGGTGCTCTTTCTATCCAACTTTAACATAAATAGAAATATTTAACAGCTTCATAGTCAGAGTGGGTTTGGATAATATATATTATTAGGTTGTATTAGGTTTTGTCTGCTTCATGGAAAGACAGTTTCTGCCTCGGTGCAGGGGAAACATAAGACCGTAGAGATGAAAATTGTGTTTAGTTTAATTCACTGTAATCTCATGAGCAGCAATGTACCTGTTTACTTAACTGCATTCTGTACCAGACTTTGTAAATGCTAGTCTGCTGTGCTTACCTTTAAAATACCCAGCAGATGCAGGACTGATATAAAAATTTTTATCCGAAAGATGCAAAAACCATTTTTCAGGAATGTGATGAACAGTGGTATTGGCTTTATGGAAAGCTAAGGATGTATAACGAAAGGTTAAGGATCTATTTACTGTTTTCCCCATCTGAGAGAGAATATTTAAAATCTGTAAAGTTGACTACTATATAAGAAACATTTGTGCTGCCATAAGTCAGGTGTTGACCTTTCCCATCTTAAAATCATGAAGTGTTTATCTTGCATACAGAAAGCAATTGATTCTTTCTTCAAGAGAAGCTGACATTCTAACTATATTATCTCTGATATATGTGTACTCAGGTTATTGACCACACGAGAAAGTCAGATGTGTTTAAAGGGCAGGACAGTATAATCTAAAAGCAGGAATACCAAGGTCTTTTGTCTTCTGACCTATAAAATTATCATGTGTGCCCAAAAGATCGCTGAGTTGTATTGCTCCTGTTGGGTGTTAAACTCTTTATATTTTCAGACACGATACCCTAAAAAGAATAGCAAATATAGCAATGGGCAGCCAGCTAGCTCTTGGGATGTTTAAATTACATCGAATTGATGAAGAACCCTTAAGGTACAAGATCTTTTAAGGCCCGTAATTGCTATCGGACATACTGTCTTGTCTACAAGGTTTAAATATTAATTTTGGTATTAAACCACCACCAACAAAAACACCAAGTAATTTCTGTTACTGTAAAAAAGAATATTCTTACGATGTCTTCTTACAGGATTTTTTTACAGACATTCCAGAAGTTGTACAGCATCCCTCTCAAATTTGGCAAAGGAACTGTAAAGCTTAGCCACAAGAATGTTACTTCCTCATCTGGAGCTAGTCATCTTTTCTCCCTGAATTTCACAGGTGATGTCTGTGCAAAGGCCTAACAAGTGCCCGTCAAAGTGAAATAAAATGCTCCCAGTGATATTGCCATCAGGCTCAAAAGCAGCTGAGGTTTTGGGGCATAGGAGCCACACCTATAGCCCCTAAAATGGGCAGAGTTTTGAAGTAAGTGAGCAACCTCCCCCAGCAGCTTCCTCCAGTTTCATAACTCAGCTGTGGTCCTGCTTCCGCCAATATTCTCGTGGATATTTGCAATTCCCCAGAGTGTTTGGACTTGCCTTGGAAGAGGTGTGTCCATATTATCTGTATGGACACACAAAAATAAGGACGATGCACAAACATTCCAGCGAGACTCCCATCACCTACACCAACTCCAGTGGTGGTTCTGGTGAAGCTGGCAGGCTGTTTTATGTTGTATACAGTAGCCAGAAATATGGAAGAGATGATAAAATTTATCTTTCAATAAATAAAGAAATAATTAAAGACAGTTTGCTAACTCTCATCTTAATCTACCTAGGATATGGTGTATTTAGCTGATTTCATTTTGATAATGCTGTAAGCTTGTCTTTGATAATTGCTTTCTGTAATTGGAACAAATTTATGATTACGCTAATTCATCTGCTGCCACCCAATACGTAATGGCTGAGTTAATCCATATCTGCCCCTGCATTTCTTTTGTAGATCATTACGTGATTAGCCTTTGTTAGAAATTGATGGCAGTATTTTAATTCTGAGCAGATTTTATTTCAGAGGGAAAAAAATATCTTTTTATAAACCTTCTGCAGTTATAGACAGCCGTTTTAGGTCTAGTTCAAGATAAAGCATGTAAGATCTTCAGACAGACTAATTCTTAAATAGCAATGTATTCCAGTGTGTTACAAGCAACTTTATGACCTCCACTGATGATACAGCAAGTGAAGTTAAATGCAAATGAGTTTTGAGTCTAATCTTCAGAGATGACAAGTTGGCAGCTCAGACCACATGCCTCATTTTATATGGAGATACAGCGAGTTTTTTTGTTGCCTTTATTTTGCTTGGTTGTTTTGCGTGTTGGTTGTGCTGAAATTCTCCAAAGGTTGCACCACGGCAAATAACAACGACCTTCTGTCATCATGCTGGCTTCAAATTCATCATTTTTTCCTTTAAATTCATCTTAGTTTTCCATCTTTGAAAACATTCATCTGCTGAGGTTGAAGAGTCATCTTCTTCTAGTGAGGAGGAGGCTGGAATTAAAGAGTATTCACAGTGTCATCGAGCCTCCAGATAAGAAGCAAAAAGCAATGCATGCCCTCATTTACAAATCATCTTTTGATTGCTTTCACATTTATGTTCCGTCTGTTTAATGTTCTCCCTTCATAGCGAACATCATTCTTTTAAATGCTTTGCATTAATGTAAACATTTTTCATTCACCATGCCTCGCAGTCCTACATGCAGTGAAGAACACAGCAGGATGCGCTCCCTACTGGAACAGTTATCTGGAGGAAAAACAGCTCGAGGTGCCAAAGTGGGAGCGTAACAGTAATCGGGACCTGGAGCCCTCCTGCCCCACAAAAGGCCCTGATCTGATGAGAGTCAAAATGCAAAATTACGTGCCTGTATCCCCTCTGACAATTAGTACTGCAGTTCCCTTCAAAGGGAAGCTCCATAGCAGTAGGGGGATGGCTTGATCACGCCCATTGTACTCGGACCAAAGGGAAATGCGAATACAGCTGTGTGAATACAGTCAGACAGACAGTATTAAGGGAAGAGGTCGGCATTAGGGGATTTGGTAAGGTTGTTGTCTGCTGCTCCGGAGCGGTGGCTGGCCATCTGCTGCCAGGACAGCATCACGGCACTTAGCCTGGAGAAGGAACGGAGGCAAGTACCAGTGCTAGCCGTGTCACTTCCTAGGGTGCTTCTAGGAATGGAAAACTTTTGTGAGGGAGATAGTTTAATAATATTTGAGAGACAAAAACAGACCAAAAGAGAAAACAACAACAACGAAACCCAGCACTGTATCAAAGCTTTAAGAGAATGCAGAAATAAAGACAGATGTCTTAAATGCTTAATGGAACCTTTGATGCTGACATTCTGGTTTTGTTATTTTTGGTTAATTGCAGGTTGAGAAAAGAGTATATTGAGCTAAAGTCTACTTTCCATATAAAACGTAATACATTTCATATTCATCTAGAGCCTCTTGTAACAGATGTGTAAAATAATCATTTTATTTACTCCCAGAGTCACCAGCTAAGGTAGCAATGCCACAAACCCCAATTCGTTTCAAGACAGGTTCCCAGCTGACTGCTGTGCTGCAGAGATGTGAGAAGCAACAGATATGTCAGTCCCACACCTTCTGTCCCCAGCTAACCAAAATGACTGATGCTACTGGAAGGGGAACCTGCTGTCTGGCATGAATTCTAATTGGCTTTGATGGTCAGCTTTTGCAGATTTGTTTATAAACTGGAAAATCTACAAATTGCAGACCATCTGCGCAGAACAGTGTGCTAATGAATGCCTGTAGCTAGCAAATCCATAAGCTCATTACCGCAAAGTTACAGGTCCTTCCACAGGTTCCCAAATGAGGTTATTCATCAGAACTGAGATGAGAAGGGTATTTGACTTCAGAGTACGGCCATACCTCCTTCAGGTCTAGAAAAGCTATTAAAATGAGTCACATTAGTTCGGTCTTCTAATGGATTCCGCTTCTATTTTTAATTTTTCAGTTCTGTAACAGCAGCTTACCATGCTTTAAATATTTTGTTTAAATGTTTCAAGTGGTGAAATGCCTTGCAGATAATTCCTGGGTCTACTCAGAAATATGCTGGTTGATATGAGATGTGTTGAAATATATTATAGATAGCATTTCACAGTATTTATGTACCTTGACAACAAATACTAATGGCCTTCTAGTTTAATAATGTTTATTTAAAATGAGAATCTGTTATGATGACAGGTCGTCCACTGTGTGCAGTGTTGAGCAAGTGATTTCATCCTTCCGTTTCTCTCTCAAAAATATTAAATTAACAATACCCCATATTAACCCTATTATCACGAAGCTTAACTGATCATTGTCCAATGGTTTGAACATGTGAAGGGCTGTATTTTGAGTAATATATTTAAACACTTCTACTCTCTCTTGTCAGATTTTTTATCTTAGAATAAAAGTCATTCTAAGTTCCTAGGCCATACCTCCCTCCCCTGAAGTTAAATAAAATAAAATTGTTTTTCCTTAGTTGACTTTCACTTGGACTGCTAGTCTCCATTTTATTCCCTTCCCTTTTTCCCAGCAGTACAAACATAACATTTTCCTTATAATCCGCATTCTTGCAACTCTGAACCAGTTTGTTGCCATTTATAGTTCTTTTAGTATTTCCTATTTTAGCATTTCATTTGGTGTGTCTTCGCTAATGAGGCTCCAGGCTCTTCAGAATAGGATTAGTTTCTTTTTTGAGTCTGTGAATGCCTGCCTTGTTGGGAAGCCCATCCTAGCTTGATTTTTATCTTAATGTTTACAATAAAGATCAGAGTGGCATCGCTGAAATACAATTTTGCATACTTCCTGTTTCCATCTTTCCTTTTCCTATGTCACATTCTTGTCTTCTCCATCCCTCTCCAGGTGGAATGGCTGAAGAATGAAGAGCCCATTGATTCCAACCTGGACGAGAACATTGACACCAGAGCAGACCACAACCTGATCATTCGACAGGCACGTCTGTCTGACTCTGGGAACTATACCTGCATGGCTGCCAACATTGTTGCCAAGAGAAGGAGCATGTCTGCGACAGTTGTGGTTTATGGTTGGTGAAAATGTGATAATTACGGAAAAGCTTAGATGTGCGTGCTTTTTCTGCCTGAAGTTCTGTTTTTAACATACAACTGGTCCTAAATCAAACAGCTAACCTCATTCCTGTTATGATGAGTTTCAGTTCTGTTGCTCAAGGCTAAGGTGATGCCTGTTGTTGCAGTGGTTAGAGTTACGAGTTTCTTGTTTGCAATGAAGGGTGTCAGTGCTAACAATCAAGCTGTGTCAGTGCTAACAATCCTTGCTCCAGATATTAATAAGATCCAGTAAGATAAACCACCCCAATAAGTCATGCCTGTATCAGGAAACCCTTAAACACATGCCTAGGTTGATACTTAAAGGGCTTCCTTAACTGGGGTTCTGCAGTGTACTAGCATTGCCTGGTGAATCGAGCTTTGTAGGTGGCAATGGCTCCTAGTTCAGCTTGGAATTTACCTGTAGAACATCATTCTAAAGTAAAATTTTGCTTTTAAGTGATGTGAACAGATTTGTTGCTTAATGTATCTTAGAGCACCTTCTGCAACCACTAACACGTTTGTGTTTTGCAGTTAACGGAGGCTGGTCGTCGTGGACTGAGTGGTCAAACTGTAACGCGCGGTGTGGTCGGGGCTGGCAGAAGCGTTCACGGACCTGTACTAACCCTGCTCCACTCAACGGAGGTGCTTTTTGTGAAGGAATGTCAGTGCAGAAAATTACCTGTACTTCTCTCTGCCCTGGTGAGATATGCACGGTTTACTAAGGAGTAACTTTGATGGTCACGCTAAAGGGAGACTTTTTTCTGTCTGAAATGCCTAGTAGACAATTGTGCTTTGAAAAGCCCTCTGAGGGCAAAAAGGAAATTGGAAATGCTTGCATCCTTGCAAGTGAACAAAACCTCCCTTACCTGATTTTGGAATTAGGGTTTCACATATACAGCTAAAGCAAGTTGGTAGGATTGCGTACATGGAAGTTTTAAGACTCGATATTTCCATGGGTCATAGCATAGCCTGTTTGGATTTTGGTAAACCTCTCTTCTAGCTTTTATGAATTCTTAGATACAACATCCTGAATTGATATTTAAATAATTTAATACTGTTTATATTTGTCTGTGAGTTAATCTGACTTTTCTTCAATCTGATTTATACATGAGACTGTGGAATCTCTTCTCATCTGGGACAGGGTCAGAGGCAGCTGTATATCAGCAAAGCAACATATGGATCCATCATCTTGCTCAGGGTGTTAGCCAGAGGTCTGCAAGGCCAGCTATGTTGTTTTTTTTTTTTAATGTGTGGCCTCTCTACATCAGCCTGTTTTAAGGTAGAACTTGCACTGAAACTTTCGAAGCTAATAGCTAAGTGGCAAAGGAAATGTTTCCCCCTGCAGTTTTTAATGGTCTATATTTGCAGGACGTTGTACACTGGTGCTATTTTAAAAGCTTTCACATTGCACGTGTGAGGTGGTACATTCTAATGCAGAATTTTAACTTCACATCTGACACAGTATCCAACTCCTGAGAAATAAATATAGTGTTGCGTTTTACTTGGTGTGACCTGAGGAGAGATATAAAACAAATTTTCTTTGTAGGAACTCTGAATTACACCAGTTTGATAAGCAATGACAATGTTTGCTTTTTTTTCCCCTTCCCATACAGTGGATGGAAACTGGGAGGTGTGGAGTGAGTGGTCTGTGTGCAGCCCAGAATGCGAGCATTTGAGAGTTCGGGAATGTATTGCACCGCCTCCTCGAAACGGAGGAAAATACTGCGAGGGCTTGAGTCAAGAGTCCGAGAATTGCACTGAAGGGCTTTGCATTCAAGGTGGGTATCCATTTGCACTGAAGTACATTTAGGAGTTATGGCTTAAAATTGATATAATTTCTCTTTCTAAATGTAATGCCTGTGCAAGTTCTGTATTGACTACATTTCGTAAAGTATTACTGTTCTTTTTATAAGGTGAGAGGGGAGTTAGGGAAACAGAACTAACAACAATAAAATTAATTTGAAGAGAAATATAACAAGGTTTCTTTTTGCACCAGTAATTTTTTACCTAATACTGGAACCAGAAACTGGTATTTTGTGGGGAGATAAAAAAAAAAATCTACTCCAGTATAATTTGGATGTTGAGAGTGTTCTCAGTATTAGTCCTCGTATACAACAGTCTTTTACTGGAACCAACTGAGCTAAGCTATAAAAGCAGAAGCTAAGCTCGGTGAATCAGAAGCTGTTGCTGTTCAATAACAAGTGGAATCGAGATCAACTCTGGCCTACATGCTCCTTGTGCTTCAAATAAGCTCGTCTCTTCCTTTTGCGGTGATGGGTAGTAATAGCGAGTATGTGTTGGTTCTGAAAGTTGAATTTCTGTATGCATTCAAGTAGTTGGAAGTATTAAGTGGTTCTTGTTTCTTTCATCTTGGAATGTGATACCATTACTCCTTAATGGGTTGTGCTGTGTGTATATATATAAAAATATATTTATATATATATATATATATATACTTCTGTCAAATTATTTTTAGGACC